>NC_087200.1:187890118-187940314 GCF_015104395.2 Macrobrachium nipponense | reverse complement strand
AGACTAGCGCGAGCCTCGTTCATACAGATAAACGCGAGCCGCGTTCCAGCAACGGAGTGAGAGCCGCGTTCCAGAACTTTTTTCTTGGCGCAAGGCGCCTTCAAAGAGAAAACAGGCGGCTTAAACTAAGGAGCCTTATAGTAGAATGGCAATCAGAAGGATACTTCCATTGAACGTTTTCTGGCAAGAGGCTCGTATAACAAGACTAGAGGCGCTCGGATCTATTAGGGCGCACGGGACTTTCCACGCAAGCGGAACGTTCCAGGAGCGAGTCTCCTTTCTAGCGTGCGGAACATTCCAGGCGCGCGGAACTATCCAGACGCTAGGCGCTAGGCGCAAGGATCCAGACGCCAGGCGTCAGAAGATTTCAAAAATCTTCATTAGAGAGAGAGGTCAGTCGCGAGACTCCTCTTTGAATTTTTAACTTGAACAACTTCCCCTGGCAAATGTGCAAGATGTCGCACAGGCGGCCGTTGCTTTTGTCAGAAGGATTCTGATACTAAGAGAAGCCCCTTTTCATTATTCAGAAGACTCCTTTGTTAGGCAGTTCCTCTCAATGCGGACTCTCTCCTTCATCCATGCTCTTCCATCGTTTTGAGGAGGCAAGAGCTTTGGGGGAGTTTTTCTTAATAATATCTCATCGATGTTTGGGTATGATGGCGGATAGAAAAATATCTACTTCCTTCCGTAAACCCTAGTGATGAACAGGAATTCTGTCTCTTCCGCGATTTATGAAGAAATCACGAAGATTTAAAGAGTTCTTGATTAACTTCGTTCCTTAAGGATATAGTATATTATATATATACTTTCTATCGTTCTATTAACGAAAAGAACGAAGATAGTAGAAGGTAGTAGAGTTTCTGCTGTATGAAAGAATACGATACGGTCAATTCATAAACACATACCGTAGTTCACTTCTTTTCTGTGCAACTCAATTACAAGTATCCTTCTACGTCTTTCCTAGAAGGACTACGCTTAAAGGGATTGTTAAGGACTACACCTACTTAGCTTCTAGATTTATCGAAGTCTTGTTTCGCTTTAAATATGCTTAATAAGAACTTCCTGAAGTTCGATAATAATTTTATTAAATTCCTTTATTAATTGGAGTAGCTGGCAACTCTGGAAGAGTAAGCGGGGACTGCTTTCGCTGAGAGCCTGAGACCAACGCAGTACGCCTATGCCAGTTACTGTCAGTACCATGTAGGTGTCAGTCATGAGCGGTCGGGCGAATCTCTCTCTCTCCTGCGGGAGGGAATAACTTTCCGTATCTCTCCCCTACAATCGCGGTCTTAACCTCGGATTGAGGGGATAATTAAGCTAACATAAATAAATATTGTATGCCTTTTGCTAAGAAGCTTTCAATAAGAGAGATAGTACAACCTTTCAATGCGGTTTACCGTAGGTAACATTATTAAAGGATTCTATCGCAGCAGAACATTATATTATGT
Organism: Macrobrachium nipponense; assembly: GCF_015104395.2. Taxonomy (NCBI): domain Eukaryota; kingdom Metazoa; phylum Arthropoda; class Malacostraca; order Decapoda; family Palaemonidae; genus Macrobrachium; species Macrobrachium nipponense. Next base: position 187,938,866 of record NC_087200.1, on the reverse strand, counting down.
AATGCTCTCAGGCTTACGAAAGCATAGCTTATTAGAGTACCTGCTCAGAAGAAGATGGATGAGTCGGATGGGAAACATTCTCTTTGGGACAGAACTTGTTTCCCTGAATGGGACTATACTACGCATATAAAAGTTTTTTTCCTACTAAAGAACGGAATTAACATGAAAGGATGTCGGGTTACCTAAAGGCACAGCTGTTCTGGCACATAACATAAAAGAATTAGAAGAAAGCGCCAGTCTGGCGCAACGCGCCAGAAGTACCAACCTGGCGCAACTGCTCCAGAAGCGCCAGCCTGGCGCAAAATTTGCGCCAGAAGCCGCCAGCCTGGCGCAGTGAGCCAAGAGCAACCATCCAAGATTTTCTCGTTTTAGCGAGTTATTAACCTAGGAGTCCAGTAGACTCTCGGACACCAGCTCGGTAAACGGCAAGATTCGTTCCTGATTTCGTTACCCATTTAATCACTTAGGCCATTTCCACGACACTCTCATATCGCATAGAGCATCGAGAATCTTTTTTCGCTTCCTATTCACGTTAACAAAGAGATCCTTCTCGATCGACGATAATAACTGTTAACATGTTTAACATTTATTGGGAAGAGTTGTGAGAAAGACGAACATGGCTTCCTATAGACTGCTTCCTTTTCCTACTTCTCCCCCGATTGAAGATGACGTGGGAAAAGCTTCAAGGAAGATTATCTTGCCAGTACAAGAGCAACTGGCCTCTTTGGTGGGAGTGTTAGCGCCTCGTAGGAAGGACGTTGCGCTTCCAATCAAGAAGTCTCGTCCTCTCTCCCCTGCGAAGCGAGAGGCGTCATGCAGACGTGAAGCTTTCCAAACATATCGCAGAGGCTTCGGTTTCGAGAGCGAGATCGGGAGAATCTTACGGAAGACACGTAACGCCAGAGAGAGTGAGACGTCGTCAAGACATGAATAGTCATTTAAAGCTGCTTTTAGACGCGAGGCTCCAACCAAAATTTTGGCGCCAGTTAGGACGCCTTTTTGAGAGCGAAGCGTCTTCCAGGCGCGAGGCGTCATCCAGACGTCAGCAGCCACACAAACGGGAGGCGTCAGCCAGGACGCTTGGCTGACTAGAAGCGTCATCCAAGCGGGAAGCGTCATCCATTTATGGAGAGAAGCCTGGGCTGTTGGCGCCTTCCAGGACTATTAAAGCGGGGAAGAGGAAGGAATATCATTCCCTTAGCCCCTCTCCTTTTAGGAGTTTGTCTCCTCCAGAGGAAAGACGTACTGAATTAGCAACGGAGACTCATCTAGACCCCGAGTTAGAAGTAAACTCGGAGGAGGAGTTTCAAGGAAGAGAAGGACTGTCGAACTATAATGTTTTGACAGCCTTGCTTCTAGAGGAGTATGGAGACGACTTGACTCCTGCCTCTCCTCCTTCCGCCGCTCTCTTTTCTCGCTAGTGCAAAGACGAAGAAATCTTCGTTTTTTCTTAGAATGAAGCCCGCCATTTCGATGAAGAGGGCTCTTCAGTCTTTAGACTCTTGGATGAAGTTTGAAGAAGGTGTTAGTTAGAACGGTCTTCTGCATGCCTCCAGCGAGACTAGCTGGTAAAAGAGGCATTTGATATCAGACGGGAGAGAATAGGGGTATTTCTCTTCCGTCTACGTCAGAAGCGGACTTTTCGACCTTAGTTGACGCTTCACGTAGACAAGGTTTGAACTCTGCCCGTATAACTTGGGGCATTTCAGAACTGGACCATCTCCTCAAGGGACTCTTTCATGTATTGGAAGTTTTCAACTTCTTAGATTGGTCCCTTGGGGTGATGTCCAAGAAAGCCCATGATTCTGAGGACTCGAACCAGAAGTCCTTCTGTGTATTTTGTCTTGTATAGACAAAGCGGTTCAGGATGGCTCGGTTGAGTATCTCCTCTTTGTTTGGAGCAGGTCTTCTTAAAAAGAGGACAGTATATAGTGTCTTTTTAACCAAAGCGGTCTCCCACGCTCAGAGGGCAGCGCTTCTGTACTCGCCTTTGTCTGACTTTTTGTTCCCTTCTCAGTAGTGAAGGACATTTCTCGTTCATTAACTGAGAAGGCGACTCAAGACCTTCTGACACAGTCAGTAAGGAAGAAAAGAAACCTGCAGACAGCCCCAAGAACACTGTCATTGTCTGATGAGGAGAAAACCCCGACCGGGCCTACAACCTGACACAGATGCGCTAGATGCGAACATATAGGACAGATAAGGAGTGTCCGATGTGGACATTGCCAGACATCCTCGAGACTCTAACCGAGCTCGAAGCTCCGGCAAGTGGGGAGGAGCCACCCAGGCGCGAGGCGCCAGGCAGGAGCGAGGCGCCAGGCAGGCGCGAGGTACCGCCAGCGGCGAAAGCTCCAGGCAGGCCAAGCGCCACTCCAACCGGGCGCGAGACGCCAGCCAGGCGCGAACTCCAGGCAGGCGCAAGGCGCCAGGCAGGCACAAAGCGCCAACCTGGCGCGAGACGCAGCAGGGCGCGAGGCCAGGCAGGCACAAAGCGCCAAACCTGGCGAGACGCCAGCCAGGCGCGAGGCCAGCCACGCGAAAAAAAGCTCCAGGCAGGCGCAAAGGCGCCTCCAACCAGGAGCTGACGCCAGCCAGGCGCGAAGCCAGGCCAGGCGCGAGGCGCCAGCCAGGCACAAAGCGCAGCCAGGCAGGCGCAAGCCAGGCTCTAGGCGCGAATCTCCAGCTAAGACGCGAAGCGTCATCCAGATGCGAGGCGCCAGTCAAGCGAAAGGTACCAGACAAGCGCTAGGCGCCAACCAAGAGCGAAGCACCAGCCAGGCGCGAGGTTCCTGCCAGGCTTCAGGCTTCAGTCGGGTGAGATCCATTTCAAGAAAGCCCTGGTCTTCTTTGAAACATGGAGATCTCCTAAGCACTTCATTAGTGACTTGATTCCTTCAAACAGCTGAGAATTAAAAGCGCAGGAAGTGCGCGCTTTTGCAAATTCTTGTTCTTTACATAACAATATGTCATATAAGACATATTAGCTGTGTTGTACGGTAGAGGCAACTCTGTGTTGACTTCTCATTACACAAAGGATGTCAAGTTAACCTACGAGAGATCCTTCTCTTTTCGGTTTATACGTTTCTGCGGATACTACTTGGGATAAGGAGCCGACACTGATCCTTAACTTTGAGTTAAAGTTTTTAACTTAGTGAAATTATTGGGGTTTTTTGAAAGGAGTGTGGGGATAACTCTTTCCAATTTGAGCGCGAACCCTCGTGTTAGGATCAGGTGATCGGGATCGGTGTTGCGCTCCTTCATAAGGTGTATTGTCATATAAGTGGATCAGCACCCATTGACAAAGTCCTTTCAGGCTCTGCCGAGTAAGTGGATAAGACCCCTTCGGCAGACCCACAAGAACTCTTGGCCATAGATCACATATCTCGCTAAAGTTTCTTGAGGTGATGCAGACTACTGGGCAAACACCCACGAAGTCTACCACCTATCAGGTAGGAACCAAGGTTTTATTTATACCTACAACATATGTTGTTTACCTGTCTATTCCATATAGTAGCTGTCTCTTACCCTCCACCGAAGGGTGCCAATCAGCTATGTATATATCTGACAGGTAAGTTGATTGTATGAAAATGATATTGTTATGATACAATAAAGTTTCATACATACTTACCTGGCAGATATATACGATTAGGGCCCACCCAGCCTCCCCGCAAGGAGACAGGTGGAAGAGAAAAAATATGATAGAAAACAGGAATGGTTCCTAATCCTGCCACCCAGGGCAGGACGGTAGATCACCTGACCTACCTGCAGCTGTGTGCCGCGAAACATTTGGAATTTTCTGATCCGGGGACGACGGAGTCTTAGCTAAAAAAAAATGTATATTATCTGCCAGGTAAGTATGTATGAAACTTTATTGTATCATAACAATATCATTTTTCCTAACTATACAAACCTGAGGTCCTTTACATATAGTCCCTCCTCATGCCACCCCTCACTCTGCGTATTTTGCATGGGCCAAAAGCAAAAGTGATTTGTTTACCTCCGCGCGACTGTCGGACAAGCAGTTAACTACCGTTCTCCCCTTGTTCGAAGCTTACGACCGTTCCAGCTGCCGCTAGCTACTTCCTATTGTTAAAGGACCTCAGGTTTGTATAGTTAGGAAAAATGCAATTTTCGACAAATTGTCATTTTGGCTTGAACTATCGTCTTCGGTATTCTGTTCACCATTGAAGCTTTCCTTTGGGAAAGACTTCTCCTTCACTCTCTTGACTAGAGAACGAAGGCGGTCGATCTCCAATCCTTATTCTCATTCCTCGAGGGGAAAAGAATTTAGGATGGAGGTCGTTGTACAGAACCTACAAATATACTACGTATATTACCCTCGCGACATGATTCTTTTAACAGTTGAATTGTCCGGGGGGTAGGCGCATACCGTAGTTAACTCTACGGTTTGTGACCGAGACTAATTGTATCTTAATTGAACTGCAACTCGGGGTTGCCTGCAACCTCCCAGCAGTTATCAGTTTCGATTTTAGATACTTGGTATTGTCATGACAACACCAAATCAGCTTTTGTATTTACCGAAATCCGTTTCGTTTAAATATAATTGCTCGAGCGTATTCTTTATGCTCGATGGTTCTAGCCGAACGCATTCCTTCGTGGAATAATGGATTACCTGGCAACTCAGGATGACGAGTCGCGAGAGCTACTGCGATTGAACTGCCTGATAGCGGCTCATTATCAGCTAGGTCTCGGAGATGCACGGTCGGTTACGTCTCTCTCCCTGGTTGATTGACTACCGAACGTATCTCTGCCCAACAATCTGGGACTTAGGTCTCTGATTAACGGGGATTCTCGCAATAATGAAGGACCATCTACTGCTGTGACGCTCGATTTCATCGCCTTCGACATTGCGAGAATTTTCAACAGAGATATCTCTTGGACTCTTTCATCTTTCTGTTTACCGCACGGTAACAGAAGTCTGTACTAGTCACCCGCTGCATCGCACCGCGATAATGCGAATGATTTTTGCAGACATCTGAGTTTGTCTTCAAAATATCTCGTATTCGTAGGTGTGCAATTATTCATTGTTCGCCCCGATAACAGATGTGTCAGAAGACATCGCCTACTCTCCGACCTGACAGCTCTACTTCCAAATGCTTCCAGCCCATGAGAAGCAGTTCTTCAGGCAGTAGTTCCCTGTGTCTTCATTACTGAAAAGCGCTCCGCTTCATTGCAACTACGATCCTCACCGGACAGCAATGAATAGCGGTTAGCGTTCTCAGTGTTTGTAGCACAGGTTCAGAATCTTGAGAATCCTTCTCTCGGTTCAGCTGTGAAGACGTAGGTTGCATTTTCTGTACACCTTCGTCTTCAACGAACATAGTGTTGTTTCTCCTTAGCCGAGAATCAACTATACTATGAGATATCTTGCCATCAGGGACCTCGGTCTCTAGAAGGCAATGACTTTCGCCTGTGGGCACATGCCTTAAGAGAGTCATCACCTTGCCTTCTGGCATCGGTGACGAACAAATTATTTGTTTAGTCTCTTGGCATAACCCTTTTAAGGCGAAGGTCACGTGACTTGCTCGGGTGCTTAGACAACTTGCCTCCTACCGAACGCAGTCAGTCGGCAGCTGTCAGAGCGCCCAAGTCTGTTACGAACTTCGCTGTGGACTTAGTTCGGTTGTTCCATAACAGTCTTTTCTTCGTCCTAACGGCTTGTCACAGTACCCATACCATCGGCACCACCATTGAGTGTCGGTGTCCTATCCACTACCGACAAGAACAACTTCGCTGCAGACGGATAGACCAGTATGGGTACAGGACATCAACGGAAAGTCGAGAAGAGGGATAGGTCATACGACCATTCCCTTCTTTTCCTCTGAGGTAATTGCATGACTTTTCCTGCGAAGTCAAGCATCCAGGGGATGGGGATTCGTGACGCTCAATTTCGTACCGAATTCGTAGCGAAGACTCTGAACCCTTCGGTTCCTGACGATCGGTTAGAGTCCTTCACAATCCCCTCCCTAATGGACTTCACCGCCTTCGATGCGAAGGAGATGCTGCTTTGTCCTGCGAAAGCGCGACCGCGCTTTCTGAAGAAACTCGACATCCCAGGCTGAGTGTTGAAGACTCTTCGTCAGCACCAAGATGACCTAGAAGTACACTCCCTCGAGTTACACAAGAAACTTCTCCGTGGCGCAGGTACTGGAAGGCAGGGGTCTGGGTACACCAGACCACTGGCACCTCCTTCTACCTTTTGGATATTGCCCACAGGTCCTTGGATCGTTTTCCTTGGGACCCGTGGTGGCTGCTCAACACGTTGTGTAGCTAACCCAGACCCTAGCAGGCTGAACAGCATCGAGTCCTGGTGTGACTGTAAGAATAGATAAGTGAATGAGAGAGTGACTGGCTTCTCTTCCTATCTTTTTCTCCCCATCTACCTGTGGGTAGAGGGATACGGTCATTACCTTGCTGGATAAGGACGAGATGCCGGTGAGCTACTCGACAGAGCCCCATCCTATCCCTTTCACTAGGGATGGGAGCGAATATCCCCACACTTCCTCCTACAAGGGGGGGGAAGTGGATGCCAACAAGAGACAAACCATAACTTTATGTTGCCTCTTGCAAATAGGAACTTGTTCTTGTTTGCTGGTACGAAGAGATACGCTTGCCTCTCTCTTAGTACTGGGTCCAGAGGTCTGACCATTGATCCTGCGGTGCACACCCCGATCAATCGGACAGAGGCTTGGATCCCTCCCTCGCTCTTACGACCAGGGAGGCATTCCAAGGTTGGGCGAACACCAGTCTGTTCACAAAAGACTCAGATTCCTCCCACCAAGAAGTGAGTCTTCCTATTGTAAAAGGACCGAAGGTTTGTATGCCGTGTCGGAACAAATGACAATTTGTCCAAAATTGCATTTTTCCTAACTATACAAACCTGAGGTCCTTTTACACATAGTCCCACCTCATGCCACCCCTCACTCTGCAGTTTTTGCTTGGGCCAAAAGCAAAAGTGATTTGTTTACCTCCCAGTCGCGCGCGCGCGCCTGTCGGACAAGCAGTTAACTACCGAACCCCTTGTTCGAAAGCTTACGACCTATCCAGCTGCCGCTAGTACCTTCCTATTGTAAAAGGACCTCAGGTTTGTATAGTTAGGAAAAATGCAATTTTGGACAAATTGTCATTTTTAAAGGATTCTAACGCAGCGGAACTCTATATTGTATAATGCTCTCATGCTTACGAAAGCATGGCTTATTAGAGTACATGCTTAGTGAGAAGATGAATGTAGTAGAGAATTCACTTTAAGACTACGGTATGGTCAAGTCTTATGCACATACCGAGGTTAACTACAGAATTCCTAGTATCCTTACAAAGGTTTCCTAGATTAATGCTGTTTACCACAATGTGACAGTATTATAAAGGATTCTAATACGGCAGCGCGCGATATATATAATTCTCTCATCCTTTCGAGAAACGCACACAACCTTTTTAAATTCGGATATTGCTCAAGAGAAGTTGGGTGAGTCGGATGGGAAACATTCTCTTAGTGGCAGAAGTTGTTTCCCTGAATGGACTATACTACGTATATAAAAGTTTTTTTCCCACTAAGAACGGAATTAACATGTGAAGGATGTCGGGTACCATAAAGGCATAGATGTTATGGCACATAACCTAAAAAGAACTAGAAGGAAGCGCCAGCTTGGCGCAAATTGCGCCAGAAGCGCCTGCCGCGCCAGAAGCGCCTGCCGCGCCAGAAGCACCTGCCGCGCCAGAAGCACCATCCAAGATATTTTCTCGTTTTAGCGAGTTATTAACCAATAAGAGTCCAGTAGCCTCTCGGGACAGCAGGCTCGGTAACGGCAAGATTCGTTCCTGATTTCGTTACCCATTTAATCGAAAAGGGGTCGCTTACAAGGAATGATGAAATGATTTATTTTAATCACTTAGGCCAATTCCACGACACTCTCATATCGCAAAGAGCATCGAGAATCTCTTTTTTCGCCCCTGTTCGCGTTAACAAAAGAGAACCTATTTGGGAACAGACACGGAACGTAACGATCCTTAAGAGGTTCGATGCAAGATTTTGCATGTCCGTGAGAACCTTCTCGATCGAAGATAATAACTGTTAACGTATGTCTAACATTTATTGAAAAGAGTTGTGAGAACCTGCGGAAAGTCTTCTTCATAGATCTCTTTGTAAGGTAGAAGACGAACAGGCTTCCTTTAGACTGCTTCTTTTTCCTCGAACCAAGAGAGGTAGCAATATAAGACATCTTTAAATTTAAAGAAGGGGAATAAACTTTAGCCTTTTTTCCCCTAGTTATAAATTCTTAACAGATATTAAGATAATTGGGCGTCAAAGGAAGAGAGGATGTATGCCTCATTTGGCCTTAGAGAGGTTGGATTCACAGAAGTCACGTTCTTCTCACAGCATGTTTCGTAAGGCTTTTCCAAGAGTATCTGGATATTCTATCAGAATCTATTATAAATAGACCTATAAAACCTCTCCACTCTGAGTCTTTCCGCGTGCAGACTGACCAGAAGTGGACATGAATGAGAGGTTTTTTCAAGGTAAATGACAATAGTTATGGCTAAGACATAGAATTGCTGCAGATCGTGCTAGATGGAATGAGGAAACTGTCCTCTTCCGATACCTCTGTGAACCACATAGCGAGGTTTTTTCTTCACTTTCAGAGGGAAGAATCACCTATGTATATATCTGCTATCAAAGAACGCAGTAAAAGGCCATACTCTGTCTCTACAAGGGGAATTAGAGATAACAGAGGATTAAGATCTTCTGGATCTTATACGATACCGCAATACGTCAAGAGTAGGATATCATGTACTTCGAATGGGATTTTTTTTTGTGGCCACAGATTCCGTGTTCCGACAAAATGGAACTGCTCCTCATCAAACTTCTTTGAGGAAGTTTATGAAGGAATTCTTTGTTTCTCTTAGCCCTAAACGACCAAGAAGACAAGTGAATTTTTTGTGCATTGGAATCTCGCATCAGATTCAATGGAGACTCGGCAATGAGTTCTTGCCAGCATAGTATGTATGGCAAAAGAAATAAATCCCTCTATTCCTGACGCAACGCTTTCAGATAGAAGTTTAGTTGCCCAGGCAGGGTACTTACATTTTCATCTACAGAAGAAGAGATGGTTTAAACGTTTGCCTACAGAGTCTTCGGGGTGCGATGAGGGCTCAAAATGCTTCCCAGAAGGTATTCAGAAGGATACAATAAGAGCTAGAAATCAGGGTTCCGCCCAATTTCAGCTCAGAGTCTCCTTCGACTTCCAGACTCCTTCCCTTCCTTCAGGCAAGGATAGGGAAGATTCTGCAACGAGGAACCTCATCAACATGTAAGAAGAGATCTCGTTAGCAAAAGAAGTGTTCACGAAGGATCCTCCTCGGAGGAAGACTCTTCTCTCTCGTATTGTTAGATATCCTGTCGTCTACTGCGTGTAGCTGACTAAAATCACCTCCCCTTGCCAGGGGCCAAAAGCTCAAAGGGGAAGAATTTCTTCCACCCTTCTCCAGTCTCCTGATAAACTATGTGGTTGTTCAGGACTCTCGGACAATGTAGCGCCAGCCAAGCGCCAAATGCCAATACAGGCGAAAAACGCCAGAGGGGGACAGTTCCAAGGAACTCTGTCATGGTCGGATACTGAGAAGGAGCGGGCCTCCAACCTGGCGCAAATGCGCCAGAGGCGAACAAATCGGACAGATATAAGAGTGTCCGATGTGGACATCGCCAGACAGCCTAGAGACTCTTCCAAGCTCGAAGCTCCAGCCAAGTGTGGAGGAGCCAAGCCAGGCGCGAGGCGCCAGCCAGGCTCTAGGAGCCAGCCAGGCTCTAGGAGCCAGCCAGGCTCTAGGAGCCAGCCAGGCTCTAGGAGCCAACCAGGCTCTAGGAGCCAGCCAAGCTCTAGAAGCCAGCCAGGCTCTAGGAGCCAGCCAGGCTCTAGGAGCCAGCCAGGCTCTAGGAGCCAAACCAGGCAAACCAAGCTCTAGAGCCAACCGGAGGCCTCTAGAGCCAGCCAGGCTCTAAAGGAGCCAGCCAGGCTCTAGAAGCCAGCCAGGCTTCTAGGAGCCAGCCAGGCTCTAGGAGCCAGCCAGGCTCTAGAAGCCAGCCAGGCGCCATCCAGGTGCCAGGCTCCTTCAAGGCTAGGCTCCAGTCAGGATTGAGGATCCATCCAGACGCAAGGCTCCTTCCAGTAAAGAGAAACCTAAAGCTCTGTCATGTAAGAGGGCTAGTCCCCATTGATATGATACAGGTAAGGCTCTGCCATGTAAGTGGGTCAGCCCCCATTGGCACGATCCGAGAAGGCTCTGTCGTGTAAGCGGGCTAGCCCCCATTGACATGATCCAGATGGGTTTGTCAGTCATAGGTCCCTACCTCGCTGAAACTCTTGAGGCACGCAGATCATAGACAGTAATCATGAAGTCTTCTGCCAGGCTCCAGGTGCCTTCCAGGCGCAAGGCACCAGCCAGACGCAAGGCTCCAGCCAGGCGCGAGGCGCTAGCCAGGAAGGAGGAGCCAATCAGGCACCAGCCAGGCGCGAGGCGCCAGCCAGGCGCAAGGCGCCATCCAGGCGCGAGGCTCCAGCCAGGCTCTAGGCGCCATTCAGGCGCAAGGCTCCAGCCAGGCGCGAGGCTTCACCCAGAAGAGATCTATATCAAAGAACGCCCTGGCCTTCTTTGAGACATTGTGATCTCCTAAGCACTTGATAAGTGCATTGATGATTCCTTCAAACAGCTGAGAATTAAAAGCGCATGAAGTGCGAGCTTTTCCGAATTCTTGTTCTTTCCCTAACAATATGTCATAAGGACATATTAGCTGTCACATACGGGAGATGCAACTCTGTGTTGACTTCCCATTATCCGAAGGATGTCAAGATAACCTTCGAGGGATCCTTCTCTCTTGGTTGATACGTGTCTGCGGATACATTGCTGGGATAGGGAGCAGATACTGATCCTTAACTAGTGAGTTAAATTTTATTTAACGTCGTGTTTTTTCTTTGGGTTGTTTGAAAGGAGTTTGTAGATAACTCTTTTCAACTTAAGCACTAACCCTCGTGTTAGGATCAGGTGATCGGGATCGGTGTTGTGCTCCTTAATTATGCCACTAGGCATAGGCATATTGTCATGTAAGAGGCTCTGTCGAGTAAATGGATAAGACCCCATCGACAGACCCACAAGAACTCTTAGCCATAGGTCACATCCTCGCTGAGGCTCTTGAGGCGAAGCAGATTCCTAGGCATTAGCCATGGAGTCTTCCGCCTGATCAAGTAGGAACCAAGGTTTTATTTATTTATTACCTACAACGTATGTTGTTTACCTGTCTATTCAGTAAATAGTTGTCTCTTACCCACCACCAAGGGTGTCAATCAGCTAAGTATATATCTGCTGGGTAAGTTCCATGTACAAAAATGATATTGTTAAGATACAATAAAGTTTTGTACATACTTACCTGGCAGATATATACGATTGATGGCCCACCCAACCTCCCCTCAGGAGACAGGTGGAAGAGAAAATCTGGTTCTAGAACGGTAATCGTTCCTATTCCTGCCACCCAGCGGCAGGGGCGGTAGATCACCTGACCTACCTGCAGCGTGTGCCGCGAAATTCGAATTTCTGTCGGGGACGACGGAGTCTATAGCTAAGTATATATCTGCCAGGTAAGTATGTACAAAACTTTATTGTATCTTAACAATATCATCTTCAGGATGTGAGCCTCCCTGGTCTCTTCCCCTGGGCTGACGGAAGGTTTACAATCATTGCGAATTATTCAGCGACTGTTATTACCTGATTCACCAGATCTTGTTGGCATATAGGCCCACCTGAAGGGATAGCAGCCAGCCCTTGCACAAGGACAGATAAAAAAGGGCGAGCAAAAACTTTACAGTTTTATTTTAAAAAATACACCCTACTCTCGTGTACACCCAACACTAATAGCCCTATCTTCACTCAACAACAACTGCCCACTAACTTGGTAAGTCACAGTGAACACGTGACACCACGGTCACAGACAAAACACAGGCAAAAATACAACACCACTCATATACACTGACTTAGATCACTTCAGTCTCACGTTAAACTCAAACCCTACCCATAAGTAATACTAATTATAAGGGGACTCACAATTACCAAATGGTGGTGAAAGAAACTCATAGAGAATTCACACACGTCCTATCTAGCTGGACTCTTTAGGGAAGCATGATCCCCATGGCATGAGAGACGCTTGTCCCTGATCAGTTAGTCTTTTTTACAGTTTCCAATTTTTGTATGTTTACTACGATCCTTCAATTTCAATAACAGTTTTTGCTGCCAACTGATTTTAACATAATTAGTTCCAAGGCATACTCAAGTCGAGGAAAATGGTGCACACATATTTCATGACATCCTCTGTAATTCTATTCAATAACTCTGCACAGACTGCAAGGAACATTCCTGCAAATACAACAGCCACTTGGGACTGGGGCATCAAATGTATTATTACTAGCCCCTGGGGTTTAATTACAGTTGACCCCCAAAAAATAACGGTAAATTCTTAATAAGCAACCAAAATACTATTAGGAAACTGCAAATTCCAAAGAAATACCTGCCACAGAGTTATTAGCTAGATTTACCACACCCTCTACCCCTGAAAGAAGGGAAGGGCCTCAAAGCAGAATAGGAGGTTCAGATTGGTGAGGCTAGGCACATGGTCTTGGGGGTTGAATCCTAGATGCGTATGCAGCCCTACGATAGACAACACATATTGTCGCTAGTGAGTGATCACTCCACACAACGCCATTGAACATAGGATCGCAACACCATGCCAGAGCAAACAGTGCAAGCTACAACTCAACACAATGCAATTGGTAATGCAAGTAAATGTGAAATGTCAATGCACTTCTCAAGGCATCTACAGTACCAACACAAATGATAATAGAATCTTCAAAGCAATATACGGTGGACCCCCCGTATTCGCGGCCTCGCGCATTTGTGGATTTCTCTCTGGAATGTTTCCCCGCATTATTCGTAGAAAATGTGCCTATTTGCGGTATGTTTCTATGAGAAATATCAACAAATTCCTGCTTTTTTTTTCAATTTCATCATAAATTACACTGATAAAACTTAACAAAACCAGGTGTTAAAAATTTTTTGTGTTTTTTTAGTTTTAACTAACAAAAAAGGAGGTTTTAAGCATTTTTATAGGGGTTCCAACTATTAGCAGGGGGGGTCTGGTATGCATCCCCCGCAAATACGGGATGACCACTGTGGATGTAAATAGCAGTACAAGCAATCAAGCAACATCAATGCAAAGGTCAATGCAATCAATAAGCAACATCAAAGCAATAGCAGTATGAAAGTTAATGCATTCAATTAGTTTCTGCTTGTGAAATAGCAAGGGAATTATTGCTTCTTGTAGAGCATCCTTCTAATCACTGACTGTATCAATAAAAAGTAAACAACATACTTTTGAATGAGCAAAACTGTCTCCATCAAGGAGTGGTACGTTCCACTTTGTAACAAGAGATTCTCTCGGCACGTTGGTGCTTATGCTCGTTCATACCTGTATGGGCTTTTGCATTATATCAAGTCATGGCAAGCAAGTTGCATAATGCTCTTTCTGGAGTCACATCAGTGACAGTTTTCAACCTTGGGTAACACATGAGTTACACTTGGACATTAGAAAACTACAATTTGTTTCAAGCACACACTATTCATCTTGTTGAAGACATCTGCTGACCGCCCTTGCTGGTCCCACGAGGCATAACAACAACAACTCTAACACCTTCAGATCCCTTCTGAACTCCCACTCTTTTGCAGTTTACCTCTAACTGGTAACGTTAACCACTAAACTACTATTTCTTTCACCCACTATATCATCTGTCGGAGCGCTTACACATTGCCGGGCCCTCCCGCCCGCCGACCGAAATCGGCGGAAGAACACCAAAACCAATATGGCGGCGATACCAAAACAATAATAAAGAAAGTAGTACCGAAAGTTAAAGCGAAACGGTAAAGGGGGACCCCATTGGGAATCCGGGGTTTTTGGGTGGGGGAACTCAGATACGAGTGTCGTTGACCACCGAAAACTTTATATAAACGGTAATGGGGGACCGTATTGGGAACCGGGTGTTTTTGGGTGGGGGGGACGCACAGACGGTGGTTGTGGGAGGGAAAAAACGTAAAATTTAACAGTAGGTTGACCCCTTACTCTGCAACCGCTCTGCGGGCAATGCTAGCCTACTACCGACCAAAGTTGGGCCTGCAAACGTATTTTAAAATTGTTGACCCCTTACTCTGCAACCGCTCTGCAGACAATGCTAGCCTACTACCGACCCAAATTGGGCCCGCAAACGTATTTTAAATTATTGACCCCTTAGTCTGCAAACGCGATGTGGGTTATGCTAGCCTACTGCTTACCCAAATTTAGGACTACGTACTTACATATTTTACTCTCCAAACGGGAAACGATTTATGTGTGTTGTCAGTAAGGCCGTGGCGGAACGGCGCTACGCGCCTTATCCGCTTTTTTAAAGATTCTTGGCAGGCTCGACATGTTCTGGCAAGCGGTAATATAGCGCTGCGCGCCTAACCACAGGGATTACAGTGGGCCGACCAACCTAACCGCGTGGCTGGCCAGACTAACCGCGGACAATCCACCACCTGCGAGCGACTGGCCAGCCTAACCGACCTAACCGCGTGGCTGGCCAGTCTAACCGCGGACAATCCACCATTTTAAAGTACCATTAAACTACCCTAGATACATTATTGCACTTACCTTACAATCGAAAATCTTCCATGTCAGAGTCGGAGAATTCTGGTTGGGCGATTCTGGGCCTTTTGACTGGGGCCGGGACGTCTAGCATAGGCATTTCGGTTTGAACACCGCAATCTCGGGTTTGTTGAGGTTGAGGAGTACTGCGGGACAAAGGACGGATTTTCGTTGGCGTTGACTCTGCTTTCTTTAATGGATACGTGCGTTTAATGAGTTCGAGGAATATTTTGAACGGGCAACCACTGTTGTTAAAGTAACGTTTTTTAATGCAGTACATTGAGAAATAAGAAGGGTACAGTGTTCTCACCGTACCACTCCGCGGCAAAACGTTTCTTTTTAAAACCCGCCATGTAGATTCGATAGTGTTGGTGTGTATGTTTTTGTCGGTTGGATCGACAAAGTGTAAAGAGTGATTGATATTTAAGTGTTCTTTAAAGTGCTGACTTAGTGTAGTGTATGATTTCCAACAGTCTGAAATAATGATTGAATCTGGATGAATATTTTCAATGAGGATGGGAAGCAGGGTTTCGGCCGATCGGTCCTGAACGATTTGGAAAAACGTGTCCTTTGTTTCGCGGTCTATTCCACCTAAAACCCAACAACCATCAACACGCCGACCTTTGTTGAATTTGCGTTTGCCAAACTTTGACTTGTCAATTTCATCAATGTGGCCGGGTCCACCGATTTTGCGATTGTCCTGGACCAAAATGTCGATACAGACTTCCCGGCAGAAATTATACCAGTCCACCATGGTGTTCGGTGAACCGATATGGAGAGTCATTTTCATAAAGGCCTGTGGTAGCTCGTGGATCCAGCCATAAATTAATTGGAGGATTGTGCCGAAATCCAGGTGTGAGCGGGAGAAGAAAGAGCCGTTCCGTATCGTTGTTCTTATACGACACGTGCGGAAGTTGCAGCGCCACACGAAACTGTCTTCCTCTTTAACGAGGCTCACGGTTCCCACTTTACACTTGTCGCACGTTCCACTGAAATCGCCCAACAGTCCGCTTTTGTAAAGATATGTACGTAGTACATCAACATCTTGGCATAACGTATATAGCACACCAAAAGTAACAGGGCTTTCACTCAAAAAAGCAGCGAGGGACGGATGCGATGCTACGGGATGCGCCATGTTGACTGCTTTGAAAACTCGCGGGGTCGGCCCAGGTGATAAAGGCCATGCTGGGTCGCCAGGACTACTTAGGGTGGCGGTTGGATTTGGGTGTTGTGCGGCCCGGGAAATTGGTAATTGGCTCCCAAAACTGTAGGTAAATAATGACGGAATAGGCCTACAGTGTCACCCATGTGAATAAAGTGCGGTATCGTAACGGAATTCGCAGAATCAAAGGCAATGGGGACTTGGTGAGGTTTTTAGAGAATACAGTTTTGAAAATTCGTGGCGCGGAGGAGCCGCCATGTTTGGTTAGCGTGCGGCCCGGGAAATTGGAAATTGGTTCGCAAAACTATAGGTAAATAATTACGGAATACGCATACATCGACACCTATGTTAATAAAAAGTGGTATCGTAACGGGAATGACATTAGCGTAAGCAATGGGGGCTGGGTCGGGTGTTATAGGAGACACATTGCCTTTTTTAAATGTTCGCGCCATGTTTCGAGGGTTTAGGTCGTGAGAGGTCGGGGTCGTAGGGACTAGTTACCGTGGCGGATGGATTTGGGTGGCGTGCGGCCCGGGAAACTGGCCCGGTAAACCATAAACTACCCCATCTGTCTTTGCTTAATCACAGGACTGGTTTCTAAACTGTTCACTTTTCCACTGGCCCTTTATGTCTCTGTCACTCATCTCAAGTCTTTTAGTCTGTCGAGTCACACTTTCTATATCATTCTCAACCTGGTTCCGCTCGTCTCCCTCGGAGTTGTTTCCATCCTCGTTCTCTCTCTCTCTGCTCTTTCTTCGTCATCGTCGTGAGTGTGCACTTCCAAGGGGACAGTGTTTTCTATGGCTCGGAGGTGTTCCTCACCCTTGAAGAGCCCTTTTACAGATCTCATTACCCCTCTCTTGTCAGGGTATACTGCAACGATTCTTCCTTTGCTCCACTTTGACTAACACAATGTCTCCCACATGCAGCGCAGTCATTGGGGCTTCCCGGAAGTCATGCCACTCGTGAAGCGACCTCAGCGTTTCTGTTAGGCGGAAATAGTGTCGCATTTGCTGTAGTGGTCATTGTCTGATACATCTCTTCTTGAGAAACCACTGGCAGGAGCAAGCATATTACATCGCCTTGGACAAGATGGAAAGGCTTGAGGACTTCATCCCCTCTCGCATCTCCTGCGTACATTAATGGGCAGTTATTGACCACCATTTTGGCTTCTTTGATGAGGGTGTGAAGCTGCTCTTTGTTAAATACGTTTTGTCGGAGGGTGGTCACCACCCCTATCAGTCTTTCAAAGAAACCTCCCTCCCTGGGAGATCTGGGGCACTGGAATATCCACTTTATTCCCCTTCTCCGGAGGAATCGTTGAGTGATATCTTCATCATACACCTTACTCTAGAAGGTGCTTGCTGCTCAAAAGGTTGTGGCATTGTCGCTGTAGATACTAGATGGCACTCCGTGTGTGGCAGAAAATCTCTTTAAGAGCAACACAAAAGTGTTAGCATCCGCCCATTGCAATAATCTAGATACACTGCATGGCTGGCTAGAAGGTAATGATCAGTAGGTATCCTACCACCCCGTCAACCCTCATGGGGCTGGTGTGGTCCACTCTAACCTGTCGAAGGGTCATAACAAGAGTGTTCTGTCAGTTGGGAGGGGAGGAGGCAGCGGACAGCCAAATAGGGGCCTGAAGGCTACAATACAGGCTCTGCACTTCCCCACCACTCGCTTGGCTATGGTCCTCAATCCTGAGCTCCAACATTCCTGCCAAAAGAATGTGATTAGTACATTAACACCACAATGCATGTGGGTGTTGTGGAGGTGCTCAAGGTACAATGTACGTACTAACTAAATGGCCTTTTGAAAGCAACAATTTTTATTCATTCTTACTATTCAATTCATTTTGCAACCTACTTTGTGTGTAGATAACCCCATTTCTTATCACTAAACCTAACTGATCAATGAAACCATTGATGTGCGCAGGTACTCGCACTCCAGTCTCTAAGTCATGACACACTGTAGGAAAGTGGTGCCTTTGTTCCATACAGGCTAATTTTAAGAGAGGAGCTACTTGGCAGTGTCCAAACTTCAAAACATATCTCATTATTCTTATTAATGAAACAAAACTAGTGTTACTCCCCCTTAGTTCCCATAATTCGGCAAGCGGAGTCAGGTTCCCTTCTTCTCGTAATTCTCATTGGGCTGCAACAGCTAGGACTCGATGTTGATCATATGATTCATCACTGCTTTCTGGCGGTTCAGACTTGTCCTTTTGATGTAGAAAGGAAGGTCCTCTGGGTTGCAGGTCAACAGGATTGCAGCGAGTTTGGACAAACTTCAGCTTTGCATCACATTCATGTTGAAGTAAAATCTCCCCCAACTTGTCAGATAGGGTGTACTATTTATGTTCTCCCTTGAACGGAACATGAGTTACTTCTATGTTACTCATTTCCAAATTGGTGTAAGAGGCTTGGCAGGTTGTAGCACACTCAGGGTTTACGTCAGTCTGTCTCCCAATCAAGTTTTAACTGCACAATAGCAATGCAAGAGGAATCTTCTTCCCACTTGGACCTACGTAGGGGTGTTCTCGATCAGCACCCTCTGTCCGTTTTGGTTATGCTCTGCTTCATCTTTTCCCCTAACTCATGTTCTGTTCCTGTGAATTGCTCATGTAAAGCAATACTGATGTCATCTACTTCTGTGACAGATTCAACTATCTGACAAACATGCAGCGTTCGAAGTTGACGTGTCCATCCCCTGTAAAGCCCACTGCGGTACCTTCCCATAAGGGGCAACCCCATTATGTGTAGTGAATAGACTAATTCCCTCAATTTTCTCCATCCCAACAATGAAAAAGTTCAAATAATCATCCCCTATCAGCAAATTAATGTGTCGTCGTACATCTCCCTTGATTTCTGAATCTGCCATCTTTTACCTTTTGTCTCTCAAAAACTGACTTACATTACTCTAACGTACATTGCAAATAAGCATATCTACATCATCATGAACAACTGCTTTAGCTCTTACAATCCGTTTACCCATATAAATCCTACAAGCTACAACATATAATTCTCCATTTACTGTTAGCTAGCCAAAAGGTGCGATATTGAGTGAAACCTGAACAACGGGCAACTTGAGCTTCATTGCCAACCAACTAGAAATGAAACTACGTTGGCTACCAGTGTCTAGGAACATGCACGTTTTAAAGGGCTGTTCGTGCATGTACAAAATGGCTGTCACAGTGGGGAAGTAAGGTGGCAGGTAATTTAGTAGAAGGCTTGTTCTTTGCATTTCATTGACTTACACAAGGTTTCTTTTTTCTCCTCTAAACTGCTTACCCTGATTTATGTTATGATTTACATTTGACTTGACCAGCAAATGGGATTTATTCAGATTCCTAACGGGCTTTGTTGTGACACGAGTAGGAGGTTGATCATGAGTCAGGGAAATGGATTTCGGCATTGAGAACGGACCTGACTTTAACTTGTTGTTGCTGCCATTTTCACATATGAGGATGTGATTTCTTTCATTGCACAGCTTGCAGTTGCATTTGCTGTTGCACTGCTTGCTACTATATGCCCAGATGCAAGGCATGCAATTGAAATACTTACAAGACAAGATCAGCTGGCGCTTCTTTGCTGCAGCATTTGAATGCTTTTGACAATTGAATGCGGTATGATGCCCATTGCAGAACAGACATGACGCTGTGCAGGAGGTGCTAGTTTCTAGTGCCTCTGATCGCAAGGTCTGTGATAGTTCCCCCCTCTCTACAAGGTATCAGCTTCCATACTTCTGATAAGGAAGTTCAGTTCTTCAAATAATTCATTTAAATGATAATGTCACTTTTGTAGCAAGCCTTCAATCTGATATACCTGACCCTGTGATAGTTTTTGATTTATCCAACTAAGTAACATTCCCTGATCTAATGCAGATCTGCATAGTCTCTATTTGCTCTATAAGCGCAGTAAGCACACTGCAGAAATTCTTCAATTCTACGTAGTTACATGTAAGGATAAAAATATTGGCTAACCACCGATGCAACATGACAAGCGTCTTATGCTGTTTTACATAATAGTACGTACTTGTCTAACAAGTTGAGTGCCACACTGTAGTTGGCCACAGTTACCTACCTTGAGTGGCTCCCCTACAAAAGATTCAAGAAGATACAGTATGTGAATTTGGTCACATTGTCCAGATCCGTGCACTGATGTAAGTGTACATTAAATAGCTTCTTAAAGTTTGTGAATTCACTTTCTTTGCCTTTAAACACTGGTAATGGGAGCTCCTTTAAACAAGGTAGGTGTGGTTTCAGCTACGCTGCGCTAGCCAGGTCACTGATGCCGTTAATAAGAAGGATGGTTGTTTGACCAGCGTCGTCTAATGTCTTTATCAGTTGCGATTATGAAATTATCTCAACAGCTTTGAAATCATTTGGAACTTTTACAGAAATAAAGATGAACTTTATCAACAGTGAATCCAAGTGGGAAGCTTGAGTTACCTTTAGTAGACATGATGAGGCTCTAAAGGCTAGTAGTATGATGAATGCCATACAAATCGGTCAAGCTACAGTACAGGAGCCTTAACAGACAAAGTCCCCAAAGACTTTGACATTTATTTGCCATCTAAATGGGCTCAAGATAAACCAGAGAGAAAGCAGACTGCAGAAGTAAGAACTCCTAAACCCCACATGTGGCTGGTAGCTTCAGCCAAGGAGGAAAATTATAACTATATTCGTATATGTACTACAAATTTTTTCTTCAGAAAAAAGCGGGAGGAATGAAGATTAGTGATGTTTCTCATTTTGGGAAGAACACCATTCTTATTCATGCCAAGCCCACAACCCAAGTATATATGCTGACCTTCTTGGACATTTAAAAATGATGAAATGATTACAAAGATGAAGCCCCACTTAAGCTTTAGTTATGGGAGATGAGTACTATTTGATAAAGACCTATATGACATGACAAGAAGAAATTCTAGAAATGAGCCCCACTTCAGTTTGGAGAGTGAAAAAGGCAGCTATAGCCAACATGATCATTTTAAACCTTTGTAGACTGAAGTACCTTCTCATGTCATATTTGAAAATGAAAGGGTACAAGTATGTCCTTTCCAGTAAAGACCAGTGCAGGGATGTCATTGTTTAAAGTTTGGCCACTCATCAAAAATCTCTAAAAATGCTAAAATTTGTATAAATTGTTCTGGTTTCCATCATGATGAATGTAATAGAAAAGCAAAATGTGTGAATTGTCAGCTGGAACATAAATCCAATAACAAAAATTGTAAAATATACAAATTTGAACTGTCTGCACTAAATAAAGCCAATGCAGATCAGATAAGTATGTATTGATTTTGCAAAAAGTCAATTAGAACAGCAACCTAGGAGCTATGCTCAAGTTCTTGAGCCACTACCCCTATCTACCACTAGGGGAGCAGTGGCAACGCCCTCTAATGTAGCAGGTGCTCAGCCTGTTAAGGCTAGAGCACAAGCCTCCCAGGAGGATAAGTTGGCAGTCAACCCAACCACCTTGGAATTGTCTCAGGCTGCATCACTGCTTGATTTAATAGTGACTGAGGAGCAAAAGCACTAAAATTGGAGACATTCCCCCTCACCCTCTCCTCCATTAAATCCAATTAAACTTGCATCACTTAGTAATAGATACAATGTACTAAGCTTGATGCAAGAACCCCAGCTTTAATTTAAACAATTGGACAAGAAAGGGAAACAAAATGGCACTAGGAAATTAACAGATAATAAACCAAACCTGTCAAGACCAGTCCTTTCCAAATCATCACTTGATAATGCTCATAAACAGAAGAGAGTAAATGAGAAGGCTCCATCCAAAGGGCCTTCCACCAAGCCCAAAAAATAGTTTTCAAGTCAGTACTACAATGGAACTGTAGAGGTGTCAGGGCTTGAAGCGAAGAGCTGAAGGTACTGCTTCATGACCATAACCAGGCATTGTGTGTTTCCAGGAAACTAAGCTTGGAAGCACACAGTATAATCCTGGATTAAATTACTGCATATATAATTCACCACCACCAATAGGAAATAGAGTTAAGGGAGGTGCAGCAATTACGTATTGTGCATAAGTCGTTGCAACACTCTTGCTATCAATTAATACTCATATCCAATCTGTAGCAGTAACTTTCATTTTAGACAAGCAAATTACAGTCTGCTCCATCTTCCTCCTGATTTGGATTTCACTTATAATGACATTCATTTACAATCTTCCCCACCCTAATCACATTATGAGCAAACTGGATAGAATGGTGAGAGTCCTATCCCCAGAACCAGACCCCCTTGGAATCCATGATCCAATCCTGCTTAATAGTTCCACCTGATAACTCTCAGGTCCGAACATTATCGGGCAGTTGATGGTCCCACCACAGTTCCCACTAGTATTTAGCTTCCAATATAAGCCTAATCCCAGCTTTGATATCTTTTCCTATTTGTCAGGTCCAATAAATTTTACAGAAAGTGGAAAATTCCACAAAATTACTCTTAAGTAAATACATAACAATACATATATGGGACTCTTGGACCCAAACCCAGGAACAAATTCCTGATTGTTCCTACACGTTATACTAACCATCGGTCCTTTATATAAGGAATTACTTTCAGCGCCAGCTGAAACTTGGTCGTAAGATTCTATAACAAGGTAGTTAGGCATTAACTGCTTGACCGATAGTCGGGATTCACCGCCCAACTAGATGTAAACATTCCACTTTGCTTTCGACTGCCATCGTGTGCAGACGTTCTCTCTCTGCCCGCTTCTGTCATGAGATCTCCAATTTCTTTCTTGTTTTTTCCTTTGCATATATTTGTGATTATTTGTCTGTTTGTGTGTTTGTACGTATAATATGCAAGCCCACGAATCAAATAAGCCTACTCGCCCCTCATGTACGCGTTGTTTATGCCCTGGAGTGGGGGGCAGGAAATGTGGAGCTTTCCGCTCCAGTGAATATGTGGACCCTCACGCCCTCTGTTCGAGATGCCGAGGGCAGGAATGTAATGAAACTGATACCTGTGACACTTGTCTCTCTTCGTCGGAGGAGCAGTGGGAGAGATACGGGGGTAGGAAGAAGCCGCATAAGTCTGCCAAGGTGTCATCAGAAATTTCTCCTTTGACTCCTTTGGTGACTAATACATCATCTTTCCTTACCCCACGTAAACTCCCCTGTCTTGCTCTTTCCCCTTCAAGGGACATATCTTCCTCTGCTTCTTCACTCAATCTGTCAAATGCAGAAGGAGAGGATAACATGCCGACTTTAGATAGAGTTGTACTCGGGAACTTCTGTCCGCTCAGTGGGGGATCCTTCCCCCTCTGGGCGAACAGAAACTCCCCCCTTTAACCTGAACTTTGTTCATGAAACTTACCTGTCAGATATATATATAGCTGTAATTTATGAAGTCCGACAGAAATTAAAAAACTTACGACACACATAGTGGGAGTCAGGTGGTTAGTACCCATTCCCGCCGCTGGGAGGCGGGTATCAGGAACCATTCCCATTTTCTATTCATAATTTTTCTGTCGCCGGTGTTGTAAACAGTTTTCAGCACCTCCGTCTTGAATTTAGGAAACTTGGCTACTATAAGTACCCCTTTTTGATTTTTTGGTATCTTGACTTTTGGATTGGTGGCTAGGCACACGTTAATTGTGGATTTGATTGATTTTGGCTTGATTTCTCTTTAAATAAGATGTCTGGTTCTAGTTCGGCTAGCGCCAGGTTTTGTACCAAGAGTGATTGTCGAGGTAGGCTACTGAAAGCATCAGTAGACCCTCATACTTTGTGTAAGAGTTGCAGGGAGCATGATTGTATGTATGAAAGTCGCTGCAAGGAATGTGAGTGTCTTTCTGATTCTGGATGGAGAGCATATGAGTCCTATCTTCGTAAGCTTGAACGGGATAGGTTAAGGAGGTCTTCCTCCAGGAGCGTTTCAGGTAAACGTCAGGAAGTTCATGTTTCTCCTACTAACCCTCCTTTAATCACTACTCCTAACCCTGTAGTGTTGCCTTCGGGCCCTGAAACAGTGTCTGTGGAGGGTAATACCCTTACGCTTATCTTAGAGTCGATTCGTAATTTAGAATCCAAAGTGCTCGCCTTAGAAGGCAAAAGTGAAGGTGCAAAGTGCAGTGACAGTGCTCCTTCGTTTGTGGAGGGTGCGTCAGATCGGCCCCATTTCGCCTCTAGGCCTAGACCGCTGCCGGACTCCCAGGTTTCAGGGAGAGGGCATGTCGAAAGCCGCAGGAGGGTTACGGGGAACGCCCACCGATCTGACGTGCCTTCGGCAGTATCTGTTGACGCTACCCAGACTGCCAAGGAGCGTGCGCGTGCACGTCTCCTGAAAGAGTGTTTCTCTTCTTCAGAGGCTTCCTCCCCGCACAAGGGGTGGAGCTCTCAGTCTGTTTCACGCCCGCTGAAAAGGAGCGTTGGTGATCGTGACGCTTCACGTCCAGTTTTTGCTCTCGAGCGGCGATCTTCGCCTGAGAGTATGTTCACAGCCTTCCCGCCACAGAAGACACGTAAGGAGTCATCGGATGATGACTTTGTTGAGTGCCCCAGTCGCTCCCGAGCGCGTTCAACGGCAGTTCCTGGGAGAAGGGAGAAGGCGTCCCCTCGCCTTCTCACAGGATCAGCCCGTCACCTGACAAGGAATCCTCTCCTACTGAGAAGATCCTGCGCTCTTTGCAGCAACAACTTGCTGATGCTCTTTCTAAGAGAGGGACGCAACCACGTCCCAGGAGAAAGGATGACCGTCTTCCTGTGAAGAGATCTAGAAGGTCTCCCTCTCCTTCTCCTCGCTCGTCTATCTCTCCACTTTCTTCGCCTGCTAGAGTTAGTGCGACTCCCCAGCGGTTCTCTAGAGGACGTGAAGAGGAATTTACTCGCTCTGCGCATGAAGCGGTATTACCCGCTCGTAAACTTGCGGTGCAAGAGCTCGATATTTGCGTGGACGCTTCTGTGCAAGTTCAGGATCTTGACGCTCGTTCGGAAGCCAAGCGAGCGCCAGTGGCATCTAAGAGTGCACCGGCGGAAGCAGAGCGCGCGCGAGATGTTAAGCGCGCTTTAGTGAACGTCATACGCACGCCAGTGGACGCCAAGCGTGCGCCAGCGGACGCCAGCAGCGCGCGAGTGGACGCCAATCCCGCGCTAGTAGCAGCCAGGCGTGCGCCACTGGACGCCAGGTGTGCGCCAGCGGACGCCAGGTGTGCGCCAGCGGACGCTCGGGTGGACGAGGATGTGGATTTTCGTCGTCACCTACCTGTTTTTGATGAGACTTTGCAAGTTACTTCGGGTCTTAGAGAGACAACCGGAGTTTCTATTAAGGAGTCAGCTTTGCCTTCCACTTCACAGCAATGCTCCTCTTGGAAACTTAGACCAGATAGTCTTAGTTCAGCCTTACTTCCTCCGACTTCACCCGTGTCGGAAGCAGAGGTTAGCGACGCTTCGGTTGAAGTGGATGATGAGAAACCTTTGGCGGCGGTCTCTTCTGACTACCAGGTATTGACCCGCCTTCTTCAATCAGAGTTTGGAGATACGTTTCATCCGGAAGCTCCTCGCTCTCCTCCCTCGCAACTTTCTTCTTCCAAGATCAATAAGGTCTCGGCATTTGTCAGAATGAAGAAGTCCCTTTCAACTAAGAGGGCTCTTTTTCAACTAAGAGGGCTCTTCGTAAAGTACATGACTGGATGCAGAAAAGGAAGTCTCAGGGAAAGACTTCTTTTGCCCTGCCGCCTTCGAGACTTAGTGGGAACGCTGGCATTTGGTACGAGACGGGAGAAGACGTAGGTATTAGACTTCCCTCGTCAGCTCAAGGAGACTTCGCAAGCATTGTGGATGCCTCGAGGAGGTCTCACCTGTCCTCTTCGAAAGTTTCCTGGTCTACTACGGAAATGGACCACCACCTTAAAGGCCTCTTTCGGACGTTAGAGGTCTTTAACTTTCTAGATTGGTGTCTGGGAGTTCTGGATGCCAAGTCTAGGAGTTCCGACTCGATTAGTCTGGGGGAGCTGTCCAGCGTAATGTCGTGTATGGACAAGGCCGTCAGAGATGGTTCGGAGGAGCTTACAGCTCACTTTTGCACAGGGCTCTTGAAGAAGAGATCCCTGTTTTGCAATTTTACAGCTAAATCTGTCTCTCCGTCACAAAAGGCAGATTTGCTCTTCGCTCCTTTTTCGGATCATCTCTTCCCCCAGGCTATGGTAAAAGACATTGCTACCAGCCTACAGGAGAAGGCCACGCAAGATCTCCTCGCACAATCTTCAAGGAGACCTGCGGTTCCTTTGTCCTCGGGAGTTTCGATTCTCAAGAAATCGAAGCCCTTTCGAGGTAGTTCTTCCTCGAGACCAGCCGCTCGAGGAAGAGGCACTTCCAGAGGCAGAGCCACTGCGCTTGCCAAGAACAAGAAGTGAAACAGAAGTCCTTCAGTCACCGGTTGGAGCCAGGCTTCAGCTTTTTGCGCAAGCCTGGAAAGAGAGAGGTGCGGACAAATGGTCCTTGGACATCTTAAAGAAGGGTTACCGGATCCCGTTCCTGAATCCACCCCCGCTGTCTACGACACCCAGGGACATGTCACCTTCTTATCGGGGAGAAAAGCAACAAGTGCTTTACGATCTGCTAGATCAGATGATCGTGAAACACGCCGTAGAACAGGTCTCCGACCTGAATTCCCCCGGATTTTACAACAGACTGTTCCTGGTGCCAAAGCAGTCTGGGGAATGGCGACCGGTACTCGATGTCAGCAACCTGAACCTCTTTGTCATCAAGCAGAGGTTCAAGATGGAGACACCTCAGTCAGTGATGGGAGCCTTAAGACCGGGTGATTGGATGGCTTCACTAGATCTCCAGGACGCGTATTTCCACGTCCCCATCCACCCCCAGTCCAGGAAATACCTGCGGTTTGTCCTGAAAGGAAAAGTGTTTCAATTCAGGGCTCTCTGCTTCGGACTCAGCACTGCTCCGATGGTATTCACCCTACTGATGAAGAACATTGCGAGGTGGCTTCATCTTTCCAAAGTCAGGATCTCTCTCTACGTGGACGACTGGCTCGTACGAGCCTCCTCGAAAGACCGGTGTCTGGAGGACCTTCACACGACCTTGTCGTTAACGAAGTCCCTGGGGCTTCTGGTGAACCTCGAGAAGTCACATCTGACCCCTTCTCAGTCTTTAGTCTATCTGGGGATTCAGATGGACTCAGTGGCTTTTCGGGCTTTTCCGTCCCTCCCCAGGGGCGACAACTAGATTGCCTAAGCAAAGTGTCAACCTTTCTGGGGAAAGAATCATGCTCGGTGAGGGAATGGATGAGTCTGCTGGGGACCATTTCCTCACTGGAGAAGTTTGTTTCCCTAGGGAGGTTGCACCTCAGACCTCTTCAATTCTTCCTGTCGGACAATTGGAAGCACCAAAACAATTTGGAATCGATTCTGGTGTTATCGGAAGAGGTAAAGGAACATCTAAGATGGTGGACCGACCCTTTGAAGCTCGCAGAGGGTCTTTCCCTCAAGCTTCAGAGCCCCGACCTAGTGTTGTTTTCCGACGCGTCTTCCGCGGGGTGGGGAGCAACACTGGGGGGGAAGGAAGTGTCAGGCACCTGGAGAGGGGAACAGGTGTCCTGGCACATAAACCTCAAGGAGCTGGCAGCAGTTCATCTGGCGTTCCAGTTCTTTCAGGACGAAGTCTCCGGCAATGTGGTGCAGATCAACTCGGACAACACCACAGCCCTGGCATACCTCAAGAAACAGGGAGGAACCCACTCTCGATCCCTGTTCTTCCTTGCAAAAGAGATCCTGTTATGGGCGAAGGCACACGACATCTCTATCCTGACGAGATTCATATCAGGAGTAGAAAACGTCCGTGCAGATCTGCTCAGTCGACAAGGTCAACTTCTGCCGACGGAGTGGACCCTTCATCAGGAAGTATGCCAGAGGTTGTGGAAGTTATGGGGATGTCCTTTCGTAGACATCTTCGCAACTTCCAGGACAACGAGACTCCCGCTGTACTGCTCACCAGTTCTAGACCCAGGAGCAGTAGCAGTAGACGCCCTTCTTTGGGACTGGACGGGACTAGACGTATATGCCTTTCCCCCGTTCAAGATCCTAGGGGAAGTAATAAGGAAATTCGCGGCATCAGAGGGAACGAGGATGACTCTCATCGCCCCCTTCTGGCCAGCGACCGACTGGTTCACAGAGGTCATGTCTTTCCTAGTAGACTTTCCAAGGACTCTGCCTCCAAGGATAGATCTACTCAAACAGCCCCACTTCGAGAGGTATCACAAAAACCTCCCCGCTCTGAGTCTGACTGCGTTCAGACTATCCAGAAGTTGGTCAGAGCGAGGGTTTTTTCAAGACCTGTGGCTAAAGCGATCGCAACGGCAAGGAGACCTTCTTCTATTGCCGTATACCAATCCAAGTGGGCTGTTTTTCGGAGCTGGTGCAGGAAGAAAGGCATTTCCTCCACCTCTACCTCTGTGAGCCAGATCGCAGACTTCCTTCTCTACTTGAGGAATGAAGTTCGCTTAGCGGTGCCTACGATAAAAGGCTACAGAAGTGTGCTTTCTGTAGTCTTTAGGCATAGAGGGCTGGACTTAGCCAATAACAGAGACCTTCATGATCTCCTGAAGCCTTTCGAGACTTCGAAGGTATCTCAACCAAGAGTTCCTTCTTGGAACTTAGACATTGTTCTAAAGTTTTTGATGTCCAGTGATTTTGAACCGCTCAACTTAGCTTCGCTTAGAAACCTTACAAGGAAGACACTTTTTCTAACTGCTCTGGCGACGGCGAAGAGAGTTAGTGAGATCCAGGCAATAAGCAAGCATGTTGGGTTTAAGAACTCTGATGCAGTTTGTTCTTTAAGCCCTATGTTCTTAGCAAAGAACAAAATCCTTCCAACCCTTGGCCCAAGACATTTGAAATCAAGGGTTTGACAGAGATCGTGGGTAGTGAGCCAGAGAGAGTCCTGTGCCCTGTCAGGGCTCTCAAATTCTATTTAGACAGAACGAAGGACTGTAGAGGACCTTCGGGCAACTTGTGGTGCTCTGTTAAGAAGCCTGATCTTCCCATGTCAAAGAACGTGCTTTCTTTCTTCTTGAGAGACACCATTAAGGAAGCTCATTCCACATGTAGTGATAGTGACATGAAGCTTTGAAAAGTGAATGCTCACGAGGTGAGGGCTATTTCGACCTTGATAGCCTTTCACAGAAATATGGCACTCAGTGACATTTTGAGTGCCACATATTGGCGGAGCAACTCGGTGTTCGCTTCACACTACCTGCGGGAGGTGAAAGCGACATACGAACATTGCTCGTCGCTTGGACCATACGTCGCTGCAGACACTGTTTTGGGGGCAGGAGGTAGCACTCATCCTTTCCTTTAGTGGTTAGGTGAGCTTTTAATTGTGTGTGTTTTTTGGTTGTGGGGTCGACCGCCCGAGGCGGATCTCCCTTCTTTAGTCTAGTTTAGTGGAATACCTTTGGTAGACTAGGCCAGGTGGTTTTTTACTTCGTTGCCCTCATTGTATGGTCAATGGTCTAGTCACATCGTGGTCACGCCCCCGTTGACAGATCATCTTGAGTGCGCCAGCTTATAGGTCTCTACCTCGCTGGCAACTCTAGTAGCAACAGCAAGACTTACGTGGCAGTAACCACGAAGCCAGCTATGCTAACAGGTAAGGAACCAAGATATCAATTATCTGCATGTATATGTTTCCTAAAATTCTATTCTGTCTCTTCCCACCACCAAAGGTGGGATTCAGTTATATATATATCTGACAGGTAAGTTTCATGAACAAAATGATATTGTAATGATACAATAAAGTTTGTTCATACTTACCTGGCAGATATATATAATTTAAGTACCCACCCACCTCCCCTCAGGAGACAGTGGAAATAAAATTATGAATAGAAAATGGGAATGGTTCCTGATACCCGCCTCCCAGCGGCGGGAATGGGTACTAACCACCTGACTCCCACTACGTGTGTCGTAAGTTTTTTAATTTCTGTCGGACTTCGGAAAATACAGCTATATATATATCTGCCAGGTAAGTATGAACAAACTTTATTGTATCATTACAATATCATTTTTGCTTCTTCAGGTTTGTCTGCCTCCGTGGGTGGGGACCTGCAACAGGTATGGCGGACGTTGAACCTTCCTCGCACTCCATTTATACGGGGGCTGCTCCACCATCTCGCAGCAGTTCCAGTAACCCACATAGCTGAGTCGAGGACAACGACAACTGTCTCGACACCTGGTTATGCGGCACCACCACACCTGGTCTACACACACAGCACATTACTTCAGTAATCCCTTCTGCTGTGGTGCAAGCACCAGTGCCACATACTTCGCAGGTGGAATATTTTCCATCTCCTCCTCCTCCTCCAGGTTATGCTGTCCTCACTCCTCCTCCAGACTTTTGAGTGCCTGAAGAGCTCGCCGCTAGACTTCCCTCCAGTCTCTGTTGCCGTACCTGTCGCCCCTGTCCCTGCCCGTGGAAGTGCTGCTGCTCCGTCAGTTCCTCCTTCCCAGGTCGCGCTGGAGCCTGCTGCTTTGGCAGAAGCTGCAGTCCCATCCTGGGTGGGGGATCTTTCTGCTGTCCTGAGGAAGCTTGGGAAGAGGAAGTCCAAGAAGAAGAGGAAGGTGTCATCGTTGTCTTCTTCATCTTTGTCTTCGTCTTTGTCTTCGTCGCCATCTTCTGTCGCCTCCTCCACTTCTCCTTCCGAGGCTCCCCAGCTGAAGAAGAAGGTGGTCTCACCTCCCTTCTAAGGGCTTGTCTCATCGTCCCTGTGGGACAGGTGGGCCTTCCGCTGGTCCTCCTGTTCCTTTGGGAATGGGAACTGCCTCTCCTTCCCCAGGGAAGAGAAAGACAGGGACCGAAGAGGTACCAGCTGTTGCCAGTACCTCTGCTTCCGGCTCTAGAGGTTCCACCTCTGGACCGGGAACCATCTCAGGTTCTCACCAGCGAGTTTCTCCGAGTATACGGTCACCTGTGGGTGGCCATGCAGCCAGAGTCTAGGGCACTGAGTACGCTCATAGCCAGGACTCCAGCAAGGGGCGGAAAGATGGTAAGAAGTCGCCCAGGTGACTCTCGCCTAAATGGTGATCGTTCTCACAACGATCGTCTGGTCCACAGGGTTGACGTGACGGTCCCATCGGACTGTGCATGAGGTGAAACTGGGAGGAGGTCCCCTCGGTCCCTGGGAGCAGCTGCGGCTGCTTCTTGGACCGTGATGTGTCGAGAGGACGGTGCTCGTTCTCTCTGCGTTAGTGGATGCTACCTGTCACCCGAGTGTCGATTGCACCAGCATGATCAGATGGTCCGGGCAGCTGGTAGCGGTTCCCCTGACGCGAGAAATCGATGCTACGGTCCTCGGACCAGCGCTTCTCCGCAGGGAGACCGCTGGTCTAGACCTGCAGACCGGTCATCACCGCGGGTTGGTGATCTCCTGCAGCCCTCTCCATCCACCGGTTCGGCCAGTAGACAGAGCGGGAAAGTCATATCTGCCTCACCTGTCCCTTCAATATCCTCGGGGTACACCAGGAGGAGCGAGGCAACTAGGGGGTATCGTGAGGAGTGCACTTCTCTCAGTCCGTCCATAAGAGCGTATTTGCCCGGATCGGTCCTAGGACCTGAGAGGTCATACACTCAAGTGGTCAAAGGAGATCACAGGGGGCTGACGAGGTTCTTCCTTCTGAAGGAAGAGTGTTTTGGGAGGGGCTCGGCCTGGATGGACCCGATGGTCCATCGCCTCAGGACACAGTCACCCCCGAGACACAGAGGTTGTTTGCAGAGGTCATCACGCTGATCCGTTGACACAGTGATCTCGGGGAAGGATCGGTGGTTACCACCTCTGACCATCCATCGAGGTTAGAGTCGTTCCTGGGTCCAAAAAAGGAACCCAGAGCGTCCGTAGGGCTTCCATGGTCTTCCTTGGCTGTCAGTGAGCTGGACCAGGTGAGTGCTCTTGTCTCAAGGCAAGAAGCCTCACTTAGGTCCGGCAGGTCAGACAAGTTGCTTCCCCCTCTTCTGCCTCATCAGCGGTGCTTTTATGTGCCTTCGTCTGACCCTTTGCCGACCAAACGGGTTGACCCAGAGTTAGCTCACCTAACTCTAGGCTTGCCTCTGCAACACCTGCTGTCGGAGAACCTCTGGTTCACACAGCAAGAGGCAGTGGCCCTGGAGTCTACTGCTATGGCAGCCTTCCAGGCCATCTCCTGGCTGGATCTGTAGTCCCTCACAGTATCCAGGGTCGCAGTTTCTTTGTGATCTGTAGCTCCCGGAGAAGACTCAGCTTTTGGGAGAGACTGTCAGTCTGGAGGTAGGGCTATCTCTTGCCTGGCCCACCAGACTGCTAACCTGTGGGCCAACCTGGTGCTGAGGAGGAGGGACACTGTCCTGAATTAGATAACCAGGCTGGCTGGTCACGAGTTGGCATTTCTTCTTAGGAATGGACCTTTGCTGGGTTCCTCCTCTCTCTTCCCTAGAGAGATTGTGGATGCTGCGGTGGAGAAACGGAGAGCTGAAGACAGTGACCGTTTGGTACACCAGGCAGTTATGAAGACAACTGGGCAGTCTCGTTCAACTGCAGCTAAGCCTTATAGCTTAGCTAGCTCTTCCTCTGCCCCCAAGACTTCTGTACCGTTGAAGGGCATGCATGGAAAGACCCAGCCTTTCTCCTTCGCTTTGAGAGAGGTGTCAGCCCCCCTTTTAGCCCTCCTCCTCTCGTGGGAACGGGGGGTAAGCGTAAGGGGAAACACTAGGGACGGTGTTCCCCCTCGCCTGCTGCCAAAAGTTGGGGGTGCCTGGCTAGCCATTGGGCAACATGGCAGTGCTACAGAGCCGAGACCTAGGTAGTAGATGTCCTTTGGGTGGGATATCTTCTCCTTTTCGAGTCGAGGCCACCCCTCACTTCCCACCCGGTCCATCACCATGCATACATTCTTGATTCTGCCAGGGACATAGCACTCAAGGAAGAAGTGGAGACGATGCTGAGCAAGGGAGCTGTAGAAATCGAGCGAGATCTGCCACCGGGGATCTACAACCGACTCTTCCTGGTGGAGAAGTCTACGGGGGCTGGAGACCAGTGAACTGATTCGTTCGCCAGACTCGGTTCACGATGGAAACGGCATTTTCTGTGCTCAATTCTATCAGGGGGAACGATTTCATGCTTTCGGTGGACCTGAAGGATGCGTATTTTCAAATAGTGGTACCTCGAGATACGAAATTAATCTGATCCGAGGCGGCCTTCGTATCTTGAGCTTTTCGTATCTTGGACCGCATTTTACATGTAAAATGGCTAATTTGCTCCAAGCCCTCCAAAAACACCCCAGTAAATTTCATAATAAAGCTAAATTGACCTATAAACAATGAAATACTACAACAATTTGGATCATTCAATACCTAACTTAATACGTACTGCTAATATACCTGTAAATAAAGTGTATTAGTGTACAAGGTATACAAGAAATACTGTATGTACATATGTACGTATGTAGTAAAATGTGGAAGCTTACCTTTCGAGTGAGGCTATCTCCGAAAGTGGCGACAGAGGAGGAGGACAAACGGCAGATACGTACGTACACTTAACTTTACGAAACACATAAAAAAATGTAAGGAAAACATAAACTAAACTTTACGAAACACATCAACAAAACTGTAACACTTACAAAAAAACTTAAAATTATAAATTTTTTTAATTTTTTTTTATTTTTACGTTTTTTACTTTTTTATACTTTACTTTTTTTCTTTTTTTTTTTTCTTTTTAACTTCACCACATTCAACTTTCTGTTTTTTAGTATCACTTGGTTCTTCCTTTTTGCTTACTACTCCTACTAAAGGCCTCTTTAAAAAATAACTATCCAAGGAAGATTGCTTCTGCCAACTTTTGACAATGTTCCTGAAACGACTCAGGCAAACGTCATCCAACTGTGCAAGCATACGACCTGTGTGAGCCTTTTTGGGGTGTCTCTTTTCTACGAATGATTGCACCTTATGAAAAACAGCTAGAGCATCCTTAATTTCTGCCGTTATCATAGAGTCGTCGTCCTCCTCCTCGCCGCTGCTAGAGAACTCCTCTTGAATGACGTTATGTTGCATGGCCTCCAACTCCTTCAGCTCATCCGTCATAAGCTCCTCTTGGTGCTCCTCGAGAAGGTCGTTGATGTCGTCCTCGTTGACGACCAGCCCCATGGACTTGACGAGTGCAACAATCTCGTCAAGATCTGGTTGCGAAACAGTTTCAGGATCGTCAACTGTTTCTGAATCTGCAGCACCAGCTTCGCCCACGTCGAATCCCTCAAAGTCTCAGGCGGATACGGGATGAGGCCAGAGTTTCCTCCACGAGGAATTCAAGGTTCACCTCGAAACCTCCTGTCAAGCTTGGTCGATGAGTTGGATGCATATTATGATATCGAAATGCTCCTTCCAAAATTCACGCAAGGTGAGGTTTGTGGTATCGGTGATGTCGAAACATCTCTTGAAAAGATGTTTCGTATACAGCTTCTTGAAGTTCGATATCACTTGCTGGTCCATGTGCTGGAGGAGAGGGGTGGTGTTAGGTGGAAGATAAAGAACCTTGATGAAGGAATACTCCACTAGGATATCTTCCTCAAGGCCAGGAGGGTGAGCAGGGGCATTGTCCAACACCAGCAAGCATTTTAGAGGGAGGCGCTTCTCTTCCAAGAATTCCTTCACTGTCGGGCCGAAACACAGATTTACCCACTCGGTGAACAAAAGCCTCGCTACCCAGGCTTTCGCATTAGCCCTCCACATCACTGGAAGTTTCTCCTTAAGCATTTTGTCAGCCTTGAAGGCTCGAGGAGTCTCGGAATGATAGACAAGTAGGGGCTTCACCTTGCAATCCCCACTGGCGTTTGGAACAAAGTGAGAGCGTAAACCTGTTTTTCATAGGCTTATGCCGGGTAGCTTCTTTTCCTGCGTGATGTACGTCCGACGAGGCATTTTTTTTCCAAAAAAGGCCAGTCTATCACAGTTGAAGACTTGCTGAGAACTGTAGCCTTCCTTGATCATCATATCGTCGAACGTCTTTTTAAAGGCTTCAGCCGCTTTTGTGTCCGAGCTGGCCGCCTCCCCATGCTGCACCACCAAATGGATGCCAGTCCGTTTACGGAATTTCTCGAACCACCCATGCGAAGCCTTGAAGTCTGGGGTTGGCGTTGATGTCCCTTCTCCTCCATCGTCTTCGGCCTGGGCAATCAAATCGCCGAAAATAGCACTGGCCTTGTGGCAGATTGCCGTCTCCGTTAATGTATTGCCAGCGATTTCTTTGTCTTTTATCCAGACAAAAGAAGCCTTTCCATTTCATCGTGTACGTGGGTCCTCTTGCTGGACAAAATAGTGAAGCCCTTGGAAGGTGTAGTTGCTTTGATGACATCCTTCTGCTTAAGGATGGTGCCTATTGTTGATGGATTTAGGCCGTATTCCTTGGCGATCACACTCAATCCCATACCAGCTTCATACTTCTTGTCAGTTGTACAGGTGCTGAAGGCAGGGGTGTGATCCAACCAGACCACCTTCACCTCCTTCTACCTTCAGGATATTGCCCACAAGTCCTTGGATACTTTTTCCTTTGGGACCCGTGGTGGCTCCTCAACGAGTTGTGTAGCTTACCCAGCACCTCTAACGGAACAAGGTTGCATCTCGTCCTTGTGGTAACCGTATGAATGGAGAGCGAATGAGAGTGTAATTGGCTTCTCTTCCCTTCTCTCTTCCTGCAGGCAGAGTGTGTCGGTCGTCACATGCTTGAGAGGGCGAAGATGCAGGTAAGCTATGTGACTGAGCTTCATTCTTTCCCTTTCATTAGGGATAGAAACAGGTATCCGTCCCTTCCCTAACAAGGGGGTTAGTGAACAGCAGTAAGAGACAAACCCAATGCTATATATTTAGCCTCTTAGTTACAGCTATAAGTTCTTATTTGTTATTCATAAGAGGTATGCATGCCTCCCTCTTATGAATTGGTCCAGAGGTCTGCCCATTGGTCTTGCAGTGATCTCACTCCGATCATTTGGACAGAGGCAAGGATCACCCCTTGCTCTTACGACCAGGGAGGGAACCTTGGTTGGGTGAACACCAGTCTGTTCACAAGACTCGGATTCCTCCCACCAATCAGTGAGTCTTCCTTATGTAAAATACTGATGGTTTGGATAACGTATAGGAACAAATCACAATTTTTGAAAGTAAATTGTATTTTTCCTAACTATACAAACCTGAGGTCCTTTACATATAGGCCCACCCCATGCCACCACTCAATCTGTTCCTGGGCCTAAAGCAAAGTGGAATGTTTACGTCCAGTCTGGTGGGATTCCCGACTATCTGACAAGCAGTTACTGCCTAACTACTTTGTTATAGAATCTTACAACTGAGTTCCAGCTGGCACTGAAAGTAATTCCTTATGTAAAGGACCTCAGGTTTGTATAGATAGGAAAAATACAATTTACTTTCAAAAATTGTGATGTTTCAAGAGCCCCCCCGCCCCCCATCACCATATCTATCTTCTTTTCTAGAAGCTGATGTCAAGAGGTTATATGTACTACCTAATTTAAAACTTGAGGGATCTATTTTACCTTATGCTGTTGATGTCAAATTTTGGGGAATGACGTTTGATTCAAAACTCACTCGAACCAAACATATTGATAACGTTAAATGTAAAATAAAAGCATCTTTTCATCTTTAGGAAGTAGTCTCTGGATATGAGTGAGGAGCTGACAAGAAATGTTTCTTAAGATTTAATGATGCACTGTGTAGATCAAAACTAGATTATGGGTGTCAGATATATTCTTCAGCATGTAAAAGTAAACTTAATGAGCTCAATATTGTCCATAACATGGGATTACGAATTTGTCTTAGTGCATTCTGAACATCCCGTCGAGAGTCCTAAGTAGATACCCATCAACTGCCACTTGATTTATGACAGGAGGAACTGGCTCTGCGTTACTTAATGTGCATTAAAAGCAGTTCTGAAAATCTTTCCAGTAAGGTCACTCGCCAACTTGACAACAGCCAATTAAAACCAAGATCATCTGTTCCTTTCCAAGTAAGGATACATCAAGAATAAATAATGACATGTTAAAAAATCAGAATATTTCTCAGTTAGTGGTCTCTAGATTCTCCCCATGGCTTTTCCCTAAAGCAAAAGTTTGTAACTAAACAATGGTTAAGAAGAACCTACTGATGAAATGGCAAAGAATTTATTTTTAGAACATGATGTAACCCATGATGGTGCATGTAAGATTTATACAGATGGTTCTAAATCAAGAGAATGAGTTGGGATAGCCGTAATTAAGGAAGATTCTCAAGAGGCTGCAAAGCTACTTCACTCGGCTTCAGTATATACAGCAGAACTTTCTGCCATTAACAGAGCATTAGCTGTTGTTTATTGCACCGAGAAAAATAAATTTTGTAATATGATATTTTTGAAAGTAAAATTTATTTTTGTACATGCAACTTCCCCGGCAGATATATACTTAGCTTATGTCTCTGACGTCCGACAGAAATTCGAATTTCGCGGCACACGCTACAGGTAGGTCAGGTGATCTACCCCCCTGCCGCTGGGTGGCAGGAATAGGAACCGTTCCCGTTCTAGAACCAGATTTTCTCTGTCGCGGTAGTGTCAACATATGTTGTTGCTACCTCCTGACTTGATTTTCGTTTTTCATCGCCATCGATCTTCTGGGCTGTGTTTTGCAGGGAAGTACTGGGTCTTTGGTTCGGCATACGCTTTTATTAACTTTTTAATGAATTTGGCTTCGAAAATTTCGAAGAATATATGACGTGTAACTACCGAAATTTTCGGTAGACACTCACATAGTTTGCAAGAAAGGGAAATATTAATATTTATTCATTAATATGTGTAATAAGTGTTAGAATTGATTGAGGAAATATACTGACTTCCTACTTTAGGGAGTCAGTAAAGCATGTAACTAGATACGTTTCTTTTAAAAGTTTTTTAGAAACTCGTACTAACGAGCAATTAGAGTATTAACAGTACTAGTAGTGTTGCATCCTCATCACCTCTTACTTCGCAGAAACTTCAAATTCATAATTGCAATTTGAAGACAAGGATTGTGGCTCAAAATGCGAGCTATTGAAAGGTAAGAAGTGATTACTAGTGTTCCCATTGCAGTGGAGGGTGCGTCTGATCGGCTCTGTCTCGCTCCCAGGCCTAGACCTCTTTCAAGCTCCCAAGCCCAGGGGAGAAGGAATGTCGAAAGCCGTAAGGGGGTTTCAGAGAATCCCCACCGGTCAGGCGTCCCCCTCGGCAGGTTCTGTAGAGCGTCCCAGACTGCAAGGATAGCCATTGAAAAGGCATCCTTAAAAAAGTGCGTCTCTTCATCTTACATCCGAAAAGACGAAGAATGTATATGTTTTGATGATCTAGCGCGTTCTCTGAAAACTAAGAGAACACTGAGCAAGAGCCAACCAGGAACTTAGGAAGCCGCCGTTCCAGCAAGCTAGTGTGAGCCACGTTTGCCAACAGCCAGCAGCGAGCCGCGTTCCAGAAAACAGACTAGCGCGAGCCGCGTTCCTACAACAAACGCGAGCCGCGTTCCAGCAAACTGAAAGCGCGAAGTCCGCGTTCTTAGAAAATTTTTTCTTGGCGCAAGGCGCCTTCAAAGAGACGAAGCGCCAGCCTGGCGCAAATTGCAACAGAAAAACAGACGGCTAGAGCAAGGAGCCTTATAGTACAGTGGCAATCAGAACGATCCTTCCATTGAACGTTTCCGGGCAAGAGGCTCTTTCTAAAAGGGGTCTAGTAGGCGCTCGGAACTATCAGGGCGCACGGGACCTTCCACACAAGCGAACGTTCCAGGAGCGAGTCTCCTTTCTAGCGTGCGGAACATTCCAGGCGCGTGGAACTATCCAGGCGCTAGGCGCAAGGAGCCAGGCGCCAGAATATTCCAAATCTTCTTAAGAGAGAGAGGTCAGTCGCGAGGCTCCTCTTTGAGTAATGCGGACACACTCCTTCATTCATGCTCTTCCCTCGTTATGAAGAGGCAAGCGCTTTGGGAGTTTTTCTTATAAGAATCTCATCGACGTTTGGGTATGATGGCGGATAGGAAATATCTACTTCCTTCCGTAAACCCTACAGACGAACAGGAATTCTGTCTCTTCCGCGATTTATGAGGAATCACGAAGATTTAAAGAGTTCCTGGATTAACTTCCTTCCTTAAGGAGATATATATACTCTTTCTATCATTCTATTAACGAAAAGAACGAAGACAGTAAAAATTTTTCCTTTATCTGCCTCGGCAGGGAAAGAAGGTAGGTGAGTATCTGCTGTATGAGAATACGATACGGCAAATCACAT
Organism: Macrobrachium nipponense; assembly: GCF_015104395.2. Taxonomy (NCBI): domain Eukaryota; kingdom Metazoa; phylum Arthropoda; class Malacostraca; order Decapoda; family Palaemonidae; genus Macrobrachium; species Macrobrachium nipponense. Next base: position 187,899,695 of record NC_087200.1, on the reverse strand, counting down.
AACCGTAGTTACTTCTTTGTAGAGCAACTCAATTATCAGTATCCTTCCAGGAATTTCCTAGTAAGGACTACGCTTAAAGGGATTGTTAAGACAACACCTACTTAGCTTCTAGATTTATCGAAGTCTTGTTTCGCTTAAATATGCATTAATAAGAACTTCCTGAAGTTCGATAATTTTATAAGATTCCTTTATTTAATGGAGTAGCTGGCAACTCTGAAGAGTAAGGCCAGACGGCTAACGGAGACTGCTATCGCGCTTAGAGACCAACGCAGTAACATGTAGGTGTCGGTCATGAGTGGTTGGTTACATGTCTCTCTCCTGCGGGATGGAATAACTAACCGTGTCTCTCCCTACAATCGCGGTTTTAGCCTCGGATTGAGGGGATAGTTAAGCAAACATAAATAAAATATTGTCTGCCTTTTGCTAAGAAGCTTTCAATAAGAAAGATATTACAACCTTTCAATGCTGTTTACCGTAGGTTACATTATTAAAGGATTCTAACGCAGCGGAACTCTATATTATATGATGCTCTCATGCTTACGAAAGCATGGCTTATTAGAGTACATGCTTAGTGAGAAGATGAATGTAGTAGAAGAGAATTCACTTTAAGACTACGGTATGGTCAAGTCTTATGTGCATACCGAGGTTAACTACAGAATTCCTAGTATCCTTTACAAAAGGTTTCCTAGATTAATGCTGTTTACCACAATGTGACAGTATTATAAAGGAGTCTAATACGGCAGAGCACGAAATAATATAATTCTCTCATCCTTTCGAGAAACGCACACAACCTTTTTAGAATCGGATATTGCTCAAGAGAAGATGGGTGAGTCGGATGGGAAACATTCTCTTAGTGGCAGAAATTGTTTCCCTGAATGGACTATACTACGTATATAAAAGTTTTTTCCTACTAAGAACGAAATTAACACGTGAAGGATGTCGGGTACCATAAGGACACAGATGTTCTGGCACATAACCTTAAAAGAACTAGAAGGAAGCGCCAGCATGACGCAAAGCGTCAGAAGCGCCAGCCTGGCGCAAATTGCGCCAGAAGCGCCAGCCTGGCGCAATGCGCCAGAAGTACCATCCAAGATATTTTCTCGTTTTAGCGAGTTATTAACCTAAGAGTCCAGTAGTGGTTGGTTTGGTGTTTGCTTCTTACCTCGGTGGTCGCGGGTTCGATTCTCGGCCATTCCATTGAGGAGTGAGAGATGTGGATTTCTGGTGATAGAAGTTCACTCTCGACGTGGTTCGGAAGTCACGTCAAAAACACCATACAAACAAACAAACAAACCAGTAGCCTCTCGGAGGCTCGGTAACGGCAAGATTCGTTCCTGATTTCGTTACCCATTTAATCGGAAAGGGTCGCTTACAAGGAATGATGAAATGATTTTTTTTTAAATCACTTAGACCAATTCCACGACTCTCTCATATCGCAAAGAGCATCGAGAATCTCTTTTTCGCCCCTGTTCGCGTTAACAAAAGAGAACCTATTTGGGAACAGACACGGTAACATAACGATTATCCTTAAATGGTTCGATGCAAGATTTTGCATGTCCGTGAGAACCTTCTCGATCGAAGATATAACTGTTAACGTATGTCTAACATTTATTGAAAAGAGTTTTGAGAACCTGCGGAAAGTCTTCATAGATCTCTTCGCAAGGTAGAAGACGAACAGGCTTCCTATAGACTGCTTCCTTTCCTCGAACCAAGAGAGGTAGCAATATACGACATCTTTAATTTAAAGAAGGGGAATAAACTTTAGTCTTTTTCCCCTAGTTATAAATTCTTAACAGATATTAAGATAAATGGGCGTCAAAGGAAGAGAGGATGAATGCCTCATTTTGGCCTTAGAGAGGTTGGATTCACAGAAGTCACGTTCTTCTCACAGCATGTTTCGTAAGGCTTTTCCAAGAGTATCTGGATATTCTATCAGAATCTATTATAAATAGACCTGAAAAAACCTCTCCACTCTGAGTCTTTCCACGTGCAGACTGACCAGAAGTGGACATGAATGAGAGGATTTTTCAAGGTAAATGACAATAGTCATGGCTAAGAACATAGAATTGCTGCAGATCGTGCTAGATGGAATGAGGAAACTGTCCTCTTCCGATACCTCTGTGAACCACATAGCGAGGTTTTTTCTTCACTTTCAGAGGGAAGAATCACCTATGTATATATCTGCTATCAAAGAAACGCAGTAAAAGGCTATACTCTGTCTCTACAAGGGGAATTAGAGATAACAGAGGATTAAGATCTTCGGGATCTATACGATACCGCAATACGACAAGAGTAGGATCACATGTACTTCGAATGGAATTTTTTTTTGTGGCCACAGATTCCGTGTTCCGACAAAAGGGAACTGCTCCTCATCAAACTTCTTTGAGGAAGTTTATGAAGGAATTCTTTGTTTCTCTTAGCCCTAAACGACCAAGAAGACAAGTGAATTTTTTGTGCATTGGAATCTCGCATCAGATTCAATGGAGACTCGGCAATGGGTTCTTGCCAGCATAGTATGTCTGGCAAAAGAACTAAATCCCTCTATTCCTGACGCAACGCTTTCAGATAGAAGTTTAGTTGCCCAGGCAGGGTACTTACATTTTCATCTACAGAAGAAGAGATGGTTTAAACGTTTGCCTACAGAGTCTTCGGGGTGTGATGAGGGCTCAAATGCTTCCCAGAAGGTATTCAGAATACAATAAGAGCTAGAAATCAGGGTTCCGCCCAATTTCAGCTCAGTCTCTCCTTCGACTTCCAGACTCCTTCCCTTCCTTCGGGCAAGGATAGGGAAGATTCTGCAACGAGGAAACCTCATCAACATGTAAGAAGAGATCTCGTTAGCAAAAGAAGTGTTCACGAAGGATCCTCCTCGAAGGAAGACTCTTCTCTCTCGTATTGTTAGATATCCTGTCGTCTACTGGGTGTAGCTGACTAAAATCACCTCCCCTTGCCAGGGGCCAAAAGCTCAAAGGGGAAGAATTTCTTCCACCCTTCTCCAGTCTCCTGATAAACTATGTGGTTGTTCAGGACTCTCGGACAATGTAGCGCCAGCCAAGCGCCAAATGCCAATACAGGCGCGAAAAACGCCAGAGGGGACAGTTAACCAAGGAACTCTGTCATGGCCGGATACTGAGAAGGAGCGGGCCTGGGCCTCCAACCTGGCGCAAATGCGCCAGAGGCGAACAATCGGACAGATATAAGAGTGTCCGATGTGGACATCGCCAGACAGCCTAGAGACTCTTCCAAGCTCGAAGCTCCAGCAAGTGTGGAGGAGCCAAGCCAGGTGCGAGGCGCCAGCCAGGCTCTAGGAGCCAGCCAGGCTCTAGGAGCCAGCCAGGCTCTAGGAGCCAGCCAGCTCTAGGAGCCAGCCAGGCTCTAGGAGCCAGCCAGGCTCTAGAAGCCAGCCAGGCTCTAGAAGCCAGCCAGGCGCCATCCAGGTGCCAGGCTCCTTCAAGGCTAGGCTTCCGAGTCAGGATTTAGGATCCATCCAGGCGCAAGGCTCCTTCCAGTAAAGAGAAACCTAAAGCTCTGTCATGTAAGAGGGCTAGTCCCCATTGATATGATACAGGTAAGGCTCTGCCATGTAAGTGGGTCAGCCCCCATTGGCACGATCCGAGAAGGCTCTGTCGTGTAAGCGGGCTAGCCCCCCCCCATTGACATGATCCAAAAGGGTTTGTCAGTCATAGGTCCCTACCTCGCTGAAACTCTTGAGGCATGCAGACTCATAGACAGTAATCATGAAGTCTTCTGCCAAGCTCCAGGCGCAAGGCGCCAGCCAGACGCAAGGCTCCAGCCAGGCGCGAGGCGCTAGCCAGGAGGGAGGAGCCAATCAGGCGCCAGCCAGGCGCGAGGCGCCAGCCAGGCGCGAGGCGCCAGCCAGGCGCGAGGCGCCAGCCAGGCGCGAGGCGCCAGCCAGGCGCAAGGCTCCAGCCAGGCTCTAGGCGCCATTCAGGCGCAAGGCTCCAGCCAGGCGCGAGGCGGTAGCCAGGCTCCAGGCTTCACCCAGAAGAGATCTATATCAAAGAATGCCCTGGCCTTCTTTGAGACAATGTGATCTCCTAAGCACTTGACAAGTGCATTGATGATTCCTTCAAACAGCTGAGAATTAAAAGCGCATGAAGTGCGAGCTTTTCTGTATTCTTGTTTCTTTCCTTAACAATATGTCATAAGGACATATTAGCTGTCACATACGGGAGATGCAACTCTGTGTTGACTTCCCATATCCGAAGGATGTCAAGATAACCTACGAGAGATCCTTCTCTCTTGGTTGATACGTGTCTGCGGATACATTGCTGGGATAGGGAGCCGATACTGATCCTTAACTAGTGAGTTAAATTTTAGTTAACGTCGTGTTTTTTCTTTGGGTTGTTTGAAAGGAGTTTGGGGATAACTCTTTTCAACTTAAGCACTAACCCTCGTGTTAGGATCAGGTGATCGGGATCGGTATTGTGCTCCTTAATTATGCCACTAGGCATAGGCATATTGTCATGTAAGAGGCTCTGTTGAGTAAATGGATAAGACCCCATCGACAGACCCACAAGAACTCTTAGCCATAGGTCACATCCTCGCTGAGGCTCTTGAGGCGAAGCAGATTCCTAGGCATTAGCCATGGAATCTTCCGCCTGAACAAGTAGGAACCAAGGTTTTATTTATTTATTACCTACAACGTATGTTGTTTACCTGTCTATTTATTAGGGCTTGTGCCTTGTATGATAAGGCGCCCTATGAGGTAATGTTAGACTTGCGATAATCTATACGCTAAGTCGGTTGGTATTGCACTTCCATCTTCAATGGGGTGTCTGGGGGTTTGTAGATCATTTACGAAGTCGGTATTATCTTGTTGGTTATTACGACGATGTGTTAAACTCATGTTGGTTCGGTGAGGAGGTTCTTGTAGAAAACACTAAGTATAAAAAATTATATATTCTTCTGAAGTTTTACATGGTGAAGATCAGGTATGATTGTACAAGTCTTCTAATAACGATAGCTTGATCGCTTCTGCCAATGATGATGGCTAATCCTATTCCTCTACATGATAAAGCTTAGGTAAAGAGGTACAGGTCTTCTAATGACGATAGCTAACTCTCTTCTCTCCGTCTACCATCTCCGTTACAAGTTATGAAGGAACAGATAGTAGTTCGAACATATGAACATACGTACATACAAATGACATAGTTTCATACGAACACACAATCAAATGAGACACGCTACAGATCACGTAGGCCGTTTGAATCATAGGTCGGGGTAGTTGTCTCAAGCAGGGAGCTTGGACTGTTTCAAAACAAATGAATGACCACAGATGACGGCATGTCAACTTAGCCTACATACTTATTGTATACGTCATCTTTAGCGTCTCTAGTCTGATCACATTCCTGCAAGCAATCTTTTATATATATGGACTACATTCCATATTTTTATTATGTAAACACTTACATCAGCTCGGTCAGCTACCAAACCAACCACTGAAATATACTCAAACTTGACTTGCATTTGACTTATAGGAGTGTGATACAGACACTATGTGAATATATATATATATATAGTAAATAAAAATTCATGGTGTACATGAATTGATTCAAGTAATAAAATATAAAACAATGATATTGGTAAATAATAGTGATCACGTGATATATAATGATACAGTTTTTTTCACTTCATTTCATTAAGATACATATGCTACAGAAAATACTAATGTACTCTGACAATTGCATAGAATGAAGATTAACATGATAAAAATCATATTTTAACTGATAAAAAATCATATATGAATTGATAAAATTATTAATGTTTATGCTGATTGATTCGTTGATTTTTATGCTAAATGTTATATATCTGATTCATTAATTCATATACTAACTCATAAATAACTGCAGATAATGGTAAGATATAAGGTAACAGATGGTTATAGGCTACCTGATTTGTTTATACATATGTATATGGATTCATATAATTATGATTAATATATGTGCACTTTAAATAGATTCCTATTGCGTACACGCAAAGATATATTCAGATTCTGTTATTTATGATAATTTATATAAGAGATTCCTATTGCGTACACGCAAAGATATCGACTGACTGTTATTTATGATCAATTATATATAGGATACATGATACTTTATATATATAGGATAACATGACCGAGGTTATATACTTCACTTTAACTAGCGTTCGAACAACTTTTCGTCCACTACACAGTTCCAGACAACCACTATAGCCACATGAAACGGCCTATTTCACAGGGTTAAAAACAAGGGGAAAATTTGCCTGGGCGGGTCCAACGTTCTATATTGCGGCTCAATACTTATTCTCTGCATCCTAAGCTACACGATTACGTTCGCGATGAATAAAAAAAAAACATCCCCAGCACGAGTCCTTCGTCCGCCAGCAAAGTAGAGTTGAATATCCTTCGGGTCGTAATTGTCGGAAGTATGTCCCATTCGTAGTCGATTCCGACAGCCGCCGGAGCATTCCGCATTAAAACGAGATTAACGACGAGATACGGTGTCGGTCGAAGAAGTCCATGAAATTCCTTTCACATTGTAGGCGGTTGTTACTTGACTGTAGTCGTCCACTGCGACGAACGATTTTTTTGAAGTTGCGATGTGAAACTCTCGTACTGCAGGATACTGTAACCAGGTTTCCATTAATCAGCCTGCAAGTGAAATTATACTTGTCACAAGGGCAAAGTAAATTCAGAACGACATCCAAATACAGGGGAGGGAAAGAGAGCCATTTAGACCAGACGTAACCCACATGAATTCGCTGTACAAACTTTTTTATCCATGGCATTAACAAGAGTGAACCTACCCAGGTCTATGATGACTGTAAAAATATCCATAACTATAAAAAATAAATAGATATCAATACGAATCTCAAAGAAAATTCGATATTACTGGTAGTAAGTTACTAGACAAAGAAGTGGAAAACGGAGCTATTTGTAAGATTGCCAGGCAACATAAGAGTCAAAGAGAAGATTAATCATGATTCTGTATTTCTCTATGCTAACTGAAATTAAGTTGTGATAAAATCTGATCCTATGTGCCCTAACAAAAGTTTCATATTCAATTTTCTCGTGCGCATCCTCTGAGGTTAATTTTTAAACTTTATTAATAGGTAGGAGATGCAACGAAAAAAAACCCACTATGTAACTAATTTCTAAATAAAACTTTGGGTTTTTTTTTTTTCAAGAAAATGTGACATTTTCCCATGAATGTGATTTACCTGGATTGTAATAAGCTAATGTTGCAAGTAAATAATCCATATCCATATCGTGATACTTCTAAATGTCTATGAGGTTCAGAAAAAATTAATTCATTTTGTTGTTATAGAAATTCTATTTGCTTATTTTGTTCATTAATTTTAAAATGATTGCAAGTCCTTAACTAATTGCATTACACACACGGATAAGAATATGTTATGTGGCCTGTCATGTGACCTATGAACCACCTGTGAAGTTCATGAGCTAAGCATTCCTTTCTCCAGTCAATCTGCTTTTGCAAGCAGAGACGACACACAGATGAAACCTGTGTAAGCAGATTATTGAGGTTAAAAGGAACAAATGCTGATACGGCAATGATGACGTCGTCACTTGGCAGAGATTGCTCTCAGCCAGCTAAGAGTTACGTTACTTGCTGCAATAAGTACGACTTTAGGATCAATTTATTATCTTTTAATACTCGACCCACACGAAAAGAATGTCTGAAAAAAAAAAAAACAGTACCAAAATTGAACAATATATTAGTTTCATGTTGGAAATCTGCATAATTGTAATTATGTTAAATTAAATATTCCTTATTCAAACTACATGAAAAGGTTTCATACAAATTCTATATATATTATTGAGCCCTCCGTATAAGATTCATATAGGTTATTTCATAGATAACATTTTCACTTCTAGACTTCCTGACTTTAAAATCTCTATTTTATATATTTTAATTAGCCCTTTAATAAGATTCATAATAGGATTATTTCATAGATAACATTTTCACTTCTAGACTTCCTGACTTTAAATCTCTTTTATTTTATTTTATTTTATTTTATTTATTTATTTATTTATTTAATTTTTTTTTTCATTGACTACGAATATAAATCACCGGTGACAGACTATGTCATAGATTTGGATATGTGTTTGAACTTTAAGCTTATTTGTCATTACTAAAGCGTTAAGTTCTTAGAGTTCAAATCTTTACGCTATATTTTATATTTGGATATTTAATTATCTATGGTTACGTTTGCTTATTGATTTTATCGTGATTCCTTTTTTATTATAATTTGTAACCCTTCCGACTTCTTACGGAGTGTATTATATTGACTCCACTTGTATCCATATTTATTTTATTTTTTTTATATTTATTTATTTATATATTTTTTTTTATATATTTATTTGATAAATTAATGGTTGGCTTGAATATGTGGAAAAGTGTTCTAGCGGCGTACCGTATAAGGCTACTTGCGGCATCAATTCTATAGATACAAGATATAAAATGATAAAGGTATTCAAAACCGCGAGAACCGCTATAATCCAGTTTCGGATCCATATCACGAGTTGTAACTCGTAAGACATTGACACTTCCTATTTAATTATCCGGTATTCTACCAAACCGATTGACTCTGGGTGATAAATATATTATTTGGTTTTCTTAATGGAAAGGAATTCACACTACGTGTTAGGAGATTATTATTGATTTACACCACCCGAGTCAGATTATCATGTGTTGAATTCCATGTTTACTGATTTAGCACTCATAAATATTCCTAACGCACTCAATTGCGGTGTTTGTTTTTAGTGCTATTAATTCTATATAACGTGTCAAGGAACTATTAACACTAAGAAGTGTTTATTCCCTGCAGTACTCGTAATTCTGTTAATAATTCTAAGTATATTCTTTCAAGGATTGATTTGGCACAGGATAGGCCCTTAAACTGACAGGTGTCTTAGTGTATCCTTGTTTTCATGACACGTGTTACAATTAGTTATGTGCTTTTTATATCTGTAAGTATTGTAGGCCAGTAAAATAGTGATTTGGCTTTCTGTGACATAATAAGGAACCCTGGATGACGGAATGCAACCAGTTGTTCCGATACGTAATACAAACCCTCGGTCCTTTAACAATAGGAAGGTAACTAGCGGCAGCTGGGACGGTCGTAAGCTTCGAACAAGGGGAGAACGGTAGTTAACTGCTTGTCCGATCGTGCGCGCGCCCGCAGCGCCCTGAGAGGTGAAGAACCACTTTTGCTTTCGGCCGCGGGTGTGAAGGACGTGTTCGTCATCGCTCTCTGCCGCTTCATCGTCGTATGCTTTGTTTATATTGTCTACTAATGGTTTGGTTTGACTTGAAAATGAAACTGTAAGTACACTGTTTTCATTTTCATTACCTAATTATGAATCAACATGGAGCTATCGCCGTAGAGACGGCGATTTCCGCTCTTTTCATGTATTGAACCCTTGAATTATGTCTCGGTGCCGAGGGCGGGCGCACTCGCGCCGAGTCATGTATTTTGGGCGAAAGTGTGTAATTGAAAGATGTAAGTACTCTTTTTCATTATATTTTTGCCCTGTGCGTTCGTTGCCGAG
>NC_087200.1:187808026-187889618 GCF_015104395.2 Macrobrachium nipponense | reverse complement strand
GTTTCTTTGGCCGACCGCTAGGTTATCGGGGTATCGGATGTTTGCAAATGGCGTCATCCAAGCCATCAGTATGTTGTCACTGTATGAATGTTATACATGTTTTACAGATATGGTTATGAAATATATATATATATATATATAATATTATATATATATATATATATATATATATATATATATAGCCATATATATATATATATATATATATATATATATAGGGTAATAATATATGTGATTGGTGTGTATGGGTGTAAGAATACCACCACCGTAGGTCCTGCATGTCGTAAAAGGCGACTAAAAGGACAGCTGTTACCTTGCAGTCGTACTTTTCAGTAAAAGACTAGGCCCTCCGCCAATATATGAAGGAAGCAAGGCCTTGGATGGAAGATACTCTTACGCAGTAGTTGTATGTAGCGAATGTTAAAACGCCCCTGCGTGACTCCGTAAATAAGATGAATATCGTATTTTTATTCGAAACACGCACACGGGGTCTGACACGAAAATCCCCAGATGTCTCGCTCGTTCAGAAAAAGTTTCAGACTGAATTCTGATGCATGAAGATATGTAAAACAGGACACCTCTCCGACGATGTGATGACAACGTGGGGCCGTCACGTCGCTGGAGGAGCGATCATAAATTCGCCTTTGTCTCTGGAGATATTTTTTCCTGGTTGGCAATATTCGACGAAATAAAATGTTCGGGTTTCTGGCGAGAAGACCTCCGTGTCTGTCTGTGGTCTTTGAAAGAATCTCATTACTTTCGATTTTTTTTAAAAGGTTATTATTCTGATGGTATGGATAAATGGGAGAGAAGTGAAAAAGAAATTTTAATTGAACAGGAGAATGTTTGCGTACTGTTTATTACTAGAAAACTATGAAAATATCTGTCTTCAGATTATACTATATCCTCATTAGCACTGATAAGGACGAAAAATTACTTCAGAGCACTTGTTATTTTGCAACTTTAGTACTGTTCGTTTTGTTATTCCTGGTCCACTTCACGCAGAATTGGATTATAATGAGTTTCTCACGAGATGAACAAAACTAAATAGATTTTAATTCGGACACATATCTACACGTACGTGCGTACCATACACACACACGAGCGCCTCAGTGGCGTAATCGGTATGGTCTTGACCTGCTACCTCGGTGGCCACGAGTTCGATTGTCGGGCATTCCATTGAGGTGTGAGAGATGTGTATTTCTGGTGATAGAAGTTTCACTCTCGACGTGGTTCGGAAGTCACGTAAAGCCAGTTGGTCCCGTTGCTGAAATAACCATTGGTTCTGTGCAACGTAAAAACACCATACAAACAAGCAAACAATACACGCACACATTTACATGTGCATAAACGCACGCACGCGCGCAGACTACATCGTCTTGTATTTTGAATGTGAGAACTTGAACCGGCTCAGAGTCCGTTGACAGATTCAAAATTATCTGGACAGTTGGTCCTTCCTGAATCCTGACCCAACCTAAAATGCATACCGGTGCAGGTGAAAGATTAAGCAAGTTACTTTTCCTCCTTTTTTCTGAATAATTTGACTCTGGTATAGATTGTCATTGAACTTTGAACGCCCATGGCCACATGCAACAGCAGGGAGAAATCGTATTGTTCATTTTCCCCAATCCCATCTAACCGCCAGAACACGCAAGTAGCCTTGTTGCTGTTTCGAAGTCATCTGAACATAACGAGGTTATCCGTTTTGTCAGTTGTAAATAAAGCAAAGATTAGCCCTCTTTTCACAATCAGATTCCTGGTCCAAAATTCAAGGAAAATTTCAGTAAATTTATATTTGAAAATGACAAGAATTAGATACATACTAAGTCATGTGTAAGACATTTATGTAAATGAGCACGTGTGTAAAACCATGTTTGTAGGATTTTTTTGTACAGAAAGTCTTAGAAATTTTCTGAATTCTTTCAAAAATTTAAAATTTTTCTTCGATAATCGGACTTGGTATCCATTTCAAACAACCGCTGAGTCTAAATAATTACACAAAACTATAAAGAACAAACATAGACGATACTTCGTCACCGATTGATCTGTAGATATTGTTTCGCAGTTTATTTTTTGTTCACAAAAACTGTCACACCACATGAGGCAATGAAGTCGAATCTTCCATGAGTTTTGAAAGAGAATAATAGGAATGATGAGAAGACTTGAATCACCTAAGTTACCAACTTTTTACCTTGGCATTTCTACGCGAACAAACAATGAGAAACACCGTACCTCTAAGCTTGGAAGGAGCCTGCTGAGATACAAATACTTCTGATGGACTTTTGTACCATAATTACTGAACCAAATACTAATGACAAAGGCGTAGTACTACCTTGTTAGTTAATCCGCGGGAAGCCTGAAATTGGGCTTTCAAAAACCAAGCCTGTTAAAGTAAATCATGCAAAGGATGCTCAGAAACACGGCAGTTACTTTAGAAATTCGGCATGCTTTTGTTAAGACAGTAGGCCCGATGGTGACCGGGCTAGGCGAAGTCCTTCGATGGATGCACAAACCTGCAATAGTGACTGCTGCACTTGCCAGTTGAATATCGGTTCGGCAGCGAAGCGTAGAGCTTACAGAGCTCCCCACCACAAAAAGGGTAAATAAAATATTAAATTTGTGTGGAACATACGCTAATACGCTATGCGAACTCCAAAATATATATATCTGAAAATGTGGTGAAGTAGGGGGGTTAAAATACCATATAAATCTTTGTCTCTAGTTCGGGTGTTGTTCTAAGGGGAAGAAGTCCATGGATAGGTGAAACATCTCTTTTTGTAGAGATCTGGGCCAAAGGGAGGAGCTGGACGTCCGTATTGGTGTCACAGGGGGTGGTTTTATCCCTTGGCACTAAAGGAGATGTCTCCTCATATCAGACTTGCTATGGTAGTCAGGTAGTCTCTAGTTTTGGAGTCGTTGTTTGTGTGTAAGTTCTTCATAATTTATTCCCAGCTGAACCCCATTAATTTCTGTTCTGGATAGGACTTTGTATTGTGCACCAAAGTCATCAATGGCAGATGATTGTCTTTGCTAATAGTTAAAGGGTCGCCAGTCTAAAGGTTAGCTCATACAGGATGCTTAGAACAGACTACCTTAGTGGTTTTGTTTTAACTAAGCTTGCTCAAAAAGCCTGCAAAATTCTATTGCTGGGGTTTGATCTGCTTTTGACACACACACACACACACAGATATTATATATATATATATCTGTGTGTGTGTGTGTATTAGAAAATAGAGAGTAAATATTATACTATTTGACAGGCCAGCAATCACAGATCAGAAACAGGCTTGTAATCCCTGTCAGGTAAGATTTAAACCAATCACAGAGCACCCTTACTATTATGGGCTTGCATGTTCCACCAGCATTACCTGCCTTACCTGGCCCTGGCCACCAGTGGGCTATTAATGTAATAACATTTATGTCTACATGCTGTGTCAAAAAACAGATCAGATCTCAACGGTAGAATACCAACCTTTTCACTTTCATCTTTCTGTACCTCATGTAATTTGTGAAAAGATCATCACAGCTGCTCAACCTTTTTTTTTCTGTCATTGTCATCATCTGCACTTCCCTTCCATAAAGCAGAATTGGTCCAACAATCCTATCATAAATTTCTATCTTGACTTAAACCCCATGCTACCTATCATGCCTTACCCATTTTGTAACTCTCCTTCTCCTCATCCCCCATATATTCCCTTCAGAGTAATACTGCCTGTGTTCAGCTGTGCTCTAATCAATAAATAATCTTAGTGAGAAAAGAGTTATAGATCCCCTTCCCAAAAGTAATTTCCTCATTAAGAGTAGTGAGAAGCTAAAAACAGCTTTCTACCTGCAGAAACTTTCTCCAGTCATCACCGTCAAACTAATTCCAGTAACTTGCGTAAATGCTCAGAAGACACAATGACAGCCCCCACATACCAGGGATGTGCCAGAAGATCTGACCAGTCAAGCACTCAGATCTCTCATAGGCTGCCCTGCCTAAAGTTTTTAATTCATCCAGTTAGAATACTGGCCTTCCTAGCCTTCCATGGGACCTCTTTCCATAGGTCTAGAGGGAACAAGCCATACACTAAAGCATGAGTTTGTTTTGTTGACCAGAGAATGTATAATGTAAAGAACCAGAACTTCAAGGGTTATAACCACATTTCTAGAATTCCAGATAATGTGACCAAGTTTTCATTGTGACACGTTAACAAGTCCAGACATCAAGCTAGTACAATTGCAAATGTGAAGACCTGACAGCCACACACTCACACCATACTAAGCTCTACCCTGGGCTTATACCATACATTGAGAAATCCTTGAATAGACATAAAAAAACTGAAGAATTAGCGCATATGAGCCAAGTTGAGTATTAATTCATTATAGTTTAGAACAGGTAAATGTAAGGGAAAAAAACAAGTGTTCAACAAGGTGTATTAAAATCAATTAGATTAGAAATAACGGAAAGTCATTGAAATAGTATTTCTCCTTATGTTTACTGTCCACCACTAGTAAAGAGAAGTTATTGGAATCCTGTATCCACGAAGAAGTAATCCACAAATAATGCTTAACCCTTTCGATCTGAAATAGTGATGTTACTTCCAAGAGATTCTTTCATGGCTCAGAAATGGATTTCATTATAGTAAAATCCATTGTTTGGATCTTTTAGCGTTTGAAACATTTCTACAGTGACAGACGTACAATCCATTAGTATGTTATTAACTGTCTTAAAATCTGAGTAACATTTTAGTCTAATGTGGTTATTCAGACAGCTTAAACTCATATAGATGGTGTGTGAAATTACAATTAAGTGTATTTAAGATGTAGTTTATTAGGCCTCTCCCAGCATAGATATAAAAGCCTAGATGCCGCATCGCCGGCCAGGGCATACGTCATCATTTTTGGTCCGCCATCTTGGCGCGGTAATTCAAACAATCCAGCAGACTACAGTAAATGACGTTTTTTTTCGCCACTATTCGCTTAATAATTGCACGGATTTTTTCTTGTCGATGGTTCGTTACAAAGCTTACATAATTCCCTACAAGATCTAATAAAAATAAAGTTTGTTCCTTATTGTTTGGAAAGTAACTTGCAATGATTTGTTTTAGCAGGGTAGGGGGAAGGGGGGCTAAGTTTGTTTTACACAAATGTTATATTTCCCATAACTATTTCTGGTAAACAATAAATTGAAATGCTGTGAATAAGACAGGATACTAAAGTAGGCCTCAGCTATTGGAATCGTGTGCAACTTAAAGTATCTTTTGTCTCTGAAGTGCTCTTATTAAAATAACCCAAATCTTTTTGTTTTTTGGCAGGCCTACAAGTTTAAGTCAAATACTGTAGGGTTTAGCCTAAATAACTAGGATTTCTGTAATTATATAGCCTTTTGCATCTCTGCCTGCCTTCCTTTTGAGCCTGGGGGGTGGATGGTTTCTTCATTGGAATGGGATGCTCCCTCAGTGAGTTCTGACCCTCTAGACCCCTGGCTTTGGAAAAAGTTAGGGGGATCAAGAGACCTCGTATAGTCGCAAAAGTGACTTTATCTCTAGACCTAATTTAATATGGTGAAATAATTCTATAGAAATTAAACTTTTTCGACAAAACTACCTTTTTAATTTGCTCAGGCTAGGATATATCATTATGGCAAGCATTAACAGTTCAATATAGCTCATCTCCATACCTGTGTTGTCAAGGTCCCAAATCATTACACCTTATTTGGGGTAAGGGCCTGGGCCACCTCTATACTTCTACCCTTCCAGAAGGGGACCCCATCTCTAGACCAAAATTGCCAAAATGAGCCAATCCTGAAGAGCAACCTGTATACCCGGTCATAGTACCGCCCCCCTCCCCCCCCCCCCCCCCCCCCACCCCCCCCCCCCCCCCCTCCCCCCACCCCCCCCCCCCCCGCCCCACCGAGCCTTTCAGCCTAGGCCACAATCATAAGGCCAGTCTAATTTTTTTTCAGCTAACTGTTCATTGGTTTGGTCACGCATGTAAATTTAAAGCTGTGGGTGGCCTATGGGTATTAAGCCTATACTTTGAAGTAACAACTCTCAAAATGTATTGCACAATGATTTATTTTCATGATATGTTGTTCTTACATTGAATGTATCTATAACATTTATTGTACATCTGTGCATTTATTTATAAATATCCCAGCAGTTTAAACAAGTTTTTTTTTCATTGCTGTTTCCAACAGTTTAATGATACTACATTGTAATGATATCTATATACATTGATATGAAATTAGCAGGCTATATCAAAACATCAACAAAAACTCATTATGTGCCTTGCTTGGCCATTTAGTTCTTATACAAGGACCAGATTAACACTTTAATATTGCCTAACTATAATGCAGTGAAGAAATCTAGAAACATCAAATTAGTGTCCAACATACACGATTTACCCCATTGACCTAATGGCCCAAATTAATAATATTGTTTTAACCATTTTTTTTCGTAGGCTGTCTTATCACAGCATTCCAAATTATTGTTTACAGCAATAGTTATGGGTAAATATTAACATTTGTGTACAACTAGCCCCCACCTCCTGCTACCTGCTAAAACAAAGTCATTGCAAGTTAACTTTCAAACAATAAGGAACAAACTTTTTTTATTTTATTAGATCCTTGTAGGGAATTATGTAAGCTTTGTAACGAGCCATCAGACAAGAAAATCCGTGCAAATATTAAGCGAATAGTGGCGAAAAAACGTCATATACTGCAGCCTGCTGCATTGTTTTGAATTACCAGCCGCCAAGATGGCGGGCCTGATAACGTGCGCCAGCCTATTTCAGCTAGCGGCCGATGCGGCATCTAGGCTTTTATATCTGTGTCTCTCAGCCTGCCTGTTTTCTTAGTGCATGTCTCGTTTTTCGATTTGGGGTGCAAATTGTCCCCCAAAGCATTTGATGTTATGGAAACTGGAAAACAATTTTATCCCTGCATTATTTTCACAATGGATGTTTGTCCAGCTAGTGAAGTAAAGCAAACAAAGACAAACGCTTATTTATGGGCGAATGGTTTTCAAAAAGTCGACTGTGCTGAAGTGGTTTGCTTGATACTGACGGGGACCAAATAATCCCAATTAGGGTTTCGTTACAGTACAACACTACAGGGACAAGTGTGCCACAGCTTAAACTAAGAGAAACTATCAAAATATACTTGGTTTGAGACATATGTTCATTTATGGTCTAATGATATCCTTAATATGAATATGTTGTTTAACACATGTCTGGACAAATTTGGATGAAATGGGTCAGTGTTTTAGTCAGTGGTTTAACATTCCATTGCTGTTTTGAAAGTTATAAAGTGATTTCTATACTCATTGTAAATTAATGATATACCCTTTAGGAAGGAGTCCCTAAACATAAATTAAATGTCTAAGATATTACATTTAAAATTAAGTCTCTGAACATCAATTCCAACTTATAAAATGAAAAGATCTCTGTAAGAAGGTTAAAATTCTGTGAGAAAAAGATGTCCTTAATTGTAGGTTTATTCTAAGATAAAAGTTAAACGCCTGGAGTGCTGTAATTTTATAGTCGCTTTATCTTGAAGAGTTATCATAGTTGCTGAGATTACTGTATCGCTGAAAACAGTAGACAGGCTTTTAGTTTGAATACCAGCCACATCGCTTAAGGTGTTAAACTGTTGGAGTATATGCCAATTTATTTCAATATTTTAAAACAGATGCTGTACGTAGTTTTCTAGGTTAAGAGTGCCCGAAAGCAAATGGTGCATACCTGACTAACATAACATCTCTGGACACAAATTAATACTAAGAATTGGTTTCTTATTGTTAAACCTGTGTTGCGTGTTACTGTATATTGTATTTGATTTATTGCAAGCAAGATTTTGACTTCATAGTGTCGAGTAGCATAACCACATTGAAGTGTCTTTAGACTTCTTTGCCTTGTGTAGAAGGTAATGTAAACTCCTCTTGTAGTTGATGTAACTTCTTGTTACTACAGTCTTGCACCGTAACGTAAAATCATCTTAGTCGTGTGATACACAATGCTAGCATAGAGCTGGGGTTTGTCTATTCTCCATCAGAGAGATAGAGTAGAGCTGATATGCCAACCTTTGTAGTTTCAAACCTTTGTATTTAATTTCACTGGTACGAAAAGTCAGTATAAAATTCCTATCGCAAGGAGTTCATTCATGATATAACCATTTACTGTATGAATGTGCCAGTGTAGCGTTGTTGTTTTTTTTTATATTTATGGAACAGCCCCTGCCTTGTGTTAAAGAATATATATATATATATATATATATATATATATATATATATATATATATATATATATCTATATATATATATGTATGTATGTATGTATGTGATGTATATACTTGTGTGGTGTAATATACTTTATAGGCGTGAGTGAAAGTATGATTATTATACTTTCTGTCGGTTATTTTCACCTTACTGTGAAATTCGATGAAAACTTTTTTACAATTATAAAATAAAATAAAAACTAACTCTCCTCCCGAAGGACTGCAGGGGACTGGCACGCCTGGAGGGCGCCTCCACGGCGACATATTGTGCTGTTTTAGACTCCGAAGGGGAAGCCCTCTTTGGCATAGGCGACATGAGTATCCACGACTGCGTCACTCCCGAACACGTAAGTATAGACTTATACTTGTCCTGGTTATTTTATATTTTACCTCCTTTTATTGCATTTTCTTATTCGATTATATTTTATGCCTTGAACGTTCACTGAAGTCTTGTTTCTACGGACGTATTTGCTTTTTATTTTATTTTTTACGAGATCCTAGCGATGGGTTTGCTGCTAGCAGAATCGTAGGCCTAAAATAACAGCAATGTAAATAGCTCCAATAATACAAACGTTCTAGTAGATTGAATACCATATTATGACGTCATGACAGCTATGGTCATCTGTGCCGGTTTATCTTTTGCCAAGATAGTTCCGGTGGATATAATGCAACAAGACCTTTCTTTAAAACTGTAAAATTACGTTAAAAAAAATGTCACTACGGTGGATAATAATCCTCATTCTTGGTAAGATTCGTGGATCAATAATTTTTTCCATTTATTGCTCTTTTATGCTCCCTTAATTACATCCATTACCATAAGCAGCTATTACAAGTTCGTTAATAGCGTTAGCATGTTTCAGAAAATGCAATAAAGTCTTTTAGGGTTTTTAAATCATGTTACCGGAGGATTTGTTAAAGATATTCTTAACCTATAAGTCTTTAATTTAAATTTACTAGGATTAGTATCTATAAGAAAAATATTAGTATTTACCTCTCTGGTAACCTAAGTCTGGTGAAATTAAGTGTCATAGGGGATTTGACATGTTCAGTATTCTGAGTTATCTTGCATTACTTGAATGTTTCTGAGAATGGTATAAATAACACTTTAACACTTTTTCTAATAGAAGGAGATCACTAATAATTGACGGAAAATGAGCTATGTTTACTACTGTAATTAAAAATATCTGCCTTTGTTTAGGTTATATATCCGCATTTGCATGAAATCAATAAGATAAAACACAAAGGAATTACAACGAGTATAAGTGAGGAGAGAAGCATATGTAATTCTTTATACCTGTTTTTACTTATCAATTTATCATCGGATTTTGCATCATTCATGCGATCAAGACAAAATATATATTGTATGTTCATACAACAAATTCACCCTGAATACGCTGGTTGCTTTCAGATTTTAGATGCATGTGATATGTGAGGAGAAAATTAAGAATATGTCGTATTATGTTGGCCCTGTACTTAACTCAGCCTGAAAGGAAAATAATCTTTCTTAGTTCGTTGTTTATTTACTCCACTGAGAATTTATTTCATATCACTCAGTTAAGTCTGATATCTCTTTTGTTTGAAAATTTATTCATATAAGAACGTTAGAAACGTATGCTGAACCAACCTGATTAAAGCTTAGCTTGAGTAGATTAAGAGTGCGAAGTCTGTCCATAGATTTCGAATTCTTCCCTGAACTGAATTTCCCGCCGCTCGCCAACGGTACCTCATCAGATTATCCTCTCTCTCTCTCTCTCTCTCTCTCTTCTCTCTCTCTCCTATCTTGTCTAGTCTAGACATACTCACATACATGACATTGGAGTGAAAATGTTCGATAGTCATAATGGGAATTCTGTGCATATATTTACAGAAAATTTAATGACATAACACGGTAAACATTGTCAAAACTGCAAACTTCTCATATCGCTAATTAGCAACTGTTTACTGCTACTGGTGAGGACCAACACGAAGGGTCTTGTTGATCATTGTTCACCTGGGCATTATTGTTGAAGTCGAGTTAAGTAGAAGTGTACATGATAAGACACATTTTCTTCTTCACATAGGTACCCTATCACACGCATCTGAAAGCACCAGTGAGTCCTGGTGAATTTATGTATGAAAATTTTATTTTATCTTGATCGCTTGAATGATGCAAAATCTGATGGTAAGTTGAAACTGGTATAAAGAATTTCATGCCTCTCTTTTCACTTTTACTCGTAATTCCTTTGTGTTTTATTGATTTCAGGAAATAATAATTTAGTTGTACAATTAATAGTAAATCACATGTATGACCAAAACTTCCCTAACTTGTGCAGAACGAGATAGGTAGCTAGTAAGTGAAGAAACTTAAATTTCTACCTACGCAACTAAAGGTAGTGAGTGGCTAATTTTTTCAAGTACAGCTAGCCTAGTAGCCTAGCTATACCTAGGTACCATAAAGTTTGGTAAACTCAATTTGCCTTAATTTAATCGTAACTTGGTGGAAACTTGCTGGAATTTCTTGGGCCTTGGTTTTAATTAACTCTGAGCCCTTTTGTAGGCTAATTGGACTTAGCTAAACAAAAGTCACTTTGGCAGATCTAGGGTACTTTATCCGCGGCGGCCTAGACTATGGCAGTTTGCGGTTGTTTTATGCAGTTTTACCTCCTGAACAAAAATTTTAAGTAATATTTATTCGGAACGACTGTAAGGGGTCCAGTACTAAACACGGCGAAATACATTGGATGCCATAATCCCTAGTGGATGTCATATCCGCGCTTACGATCCTTGCCGTCCATGCGAACTGCTTCTGTAGAAATACTGAATGCTTATATAGAAATACTCTGGTTAGTTCCATGCCTAGCGTCCCCCTGGGCAGACGGAAGGTTTATAATCGTTGTGAATTATTCAGCAACTGTTAT
Source organism: Macrobrachium nipponense (assembly GCF_015104395.2). Classification (NCBI taxonomy): domain Eukaryota; kingdom Metazoa; phylum Arthropoda; class Malacostraca; order Decapoda; family Palaemonidae; genus Macrobrachium; species Macrobrachium nipponense. Next base: position 187,878,464 of record NC_087200.1, on the reverse strand, counting down.
TAACCGGATTCACCAGATCTTGTTGGCACATAGGCCCACCTGAAGGGATAACACCCAGCCCTTGCACAAGGACAGATAAAAAAGGACCGTGCCAAAAACTTTACAGTGTGCACCCGCAACACCAATAGCCCTATCTTCACTCAACAACAACTGCCTACTAACATGGTAGGCCATATTGAACACGTGACTCCACGGTCATGGACAAAACGAACTTTATTCCAAAATCACAGGCAAAAATGCAATGCCACACATTCACACTGACTCAGATCACTAGTCTCAGATCACTTCAGTCTCATGTTGAATTCAAACCCTACCCATAAGTAATACTAATTATAAGGGGACTCACAGTTACCACATGGTGGTGAAAGAAATCTTGGCGTGAAACTCATAGAGAATTCACACACGTCCTATCTAGCTGGACTCTTTAGGGAAGCATGATCCCCATGGCTTGAGGCGCGCTTGTCCCTGATTCAGTTAGTCTTTTTACAGTTTCCGATTTTCTTCGTATGTTTACTACGATCCTTCAATTTCAATAACATTTTCTGCTGCCAACTGATTTTCACATAATTAGTTCCAAGGCAGACTCAAGTCGAGGAAAAATGGTGCACACATATTTCATGACATCCTCGGTAATTCTATTCAATAACTCCGCACAGACTGCAAGGAACATTCCTGCGAATACGACAGCACTAGGGATTGGGGCGTCAAATGTATTATGCCATGTTTAGTACTAGCCCCTGGGTGTTAATTACAGTCGACCCCCCAGTAATAACGGTAAATTCTAATAAGCAACCGAAATACTATTAGGAAACTGCAAACTCCAAAGAAATACCTGCCACAGAGTTATTAGGGCTAGCAAGATTTACCACATCCTCTACCCCTGAAAGAAGGGAAGGGCCCTCAGAGCAGAATAGGAGGTTCAGATTGGTGAGGCTAGGCACATGGTCTCGGGGTTGAATCCTAGATGCGTATCCAGCACTATGATAGAAACACATATTGTCGCTACTGAGTGATCACTCCACACAACGCCATTGAACATAGGATCACAACACCATGCCAGAGCAAACAGTGCAAGCTACAACTCAACACAATGCAATTGGTAATGCAAATAAATGTGAAATGTCAGTGCACTTCTCAAGGCGTCTACAGTACCAACACAAATGATAATAGAATCTTCAAAGCAATATACGGTGCACCCCCTGTATTCGCGGCCTCGCGCATTTGCGGATTTTCTCTATGAATGTTTCCCTGCATTATTCGTGGAAAATTTGCCTATTTGCGGTATGTTTCTATGAGAAATATCAACAAATTCCTGCATTTTTTTATCATTTCATCATAAATTACACTGATAAAACTTAAACCAGGTGTTACAAAATTTTTTTGTTTTTTAGTTTTAACTAACAAAATAGGAGGTTTTAAGCATTTTTATAGGGGTTCCAACTATTTGCGGGTTTTAACTATTAGCAGGGGGAGTCTGGTATGCATCCCCCGCGAGTATGGGGTGACCACTGTGGATGTAAATAGCAGTACAAGCAATCAAGCAACATCAATGCAAATGTCAATGCAATCAATAAGCAACATCAAAGCAATAGCAGTATGAAAGTTTCATGCATTCAATTAGTTTCTGCTTGTGAAATATCAAGGGAATTATTGCTTCTTGTAGAGCACCTTCTAATCACTGACTGTATCAATAAAAAGTAAACATACTTTTGAATGAGCAAAACTGTCTCCATCAAGGAGTGGTACGTTCCACTTTGTAACAAGAGATTCTCTCGGCACGTTGGTGCTTATGCTCGTTCATACCTGTACGGGCTTTTGCATTATATCAAGTCATGCAAGCAAAGTTGCATAATGCTCTTTCTGGAGTCACATCAGTGACAGTTTTTTCAACCTTGGGTAACACATGAGTTACACTTGGACATCAGAAAACTATAATTTGTTTCAAGCACACACTATTCATCTTGTTGAAGACATCTGCTGACCGCCCTTGCTGGTCCCACGAGGCGTAACCAACAATAATCTCTTAACACCTTCAGATGTCTTCTGAAACTCCACTCTTTGCAGAGCACTTTTACAGATTCATTACCTTACCCCTCTCTTGTCAGGGTATACTGCAACGATTCTTCCTTTGCTCCACTTTGACTAACACAATGTCTTCCACATGCAGCGCAGTCATTGGGGCTTCCCGGAATTCATGCACTCATGAAACGACCTCAGGTAACCCTCCCTCAATAGTGCTTGAAATGTTCAAGCATTTCTGTTAGGCAGAAATATTAGTGTCACAGTTGCTGTAGTGGTCAATGTCTGATACATCTCTTCATGAGAAACCACTGGCAGGGGGCAAGCATATCACATCGCCTTGGACAAGATGGGAAGGCTTGAGGACTTCATCCCCCCTCGCATCTCCTGCGTACATTAATGGGCAGTTATTGACCACCATTTCGGCTTCTTTGATGAGGGTGTGAAGCTGCTCTTTTGCTAAATACGTTTTGTTGAGGGTGGTCACCACCCCTATCAGTCTTTCAAAGAAACCTCCCTCCCAGGGAGATCTGGGGCACGGGAAATATCCACTTTATTCCCCTTCTCCGGAGGAATCGTTGAGTGATATCTTCATCATACACCTTACTCTGGAAGGTGCTTGCTGTCAAAAGGTTGTGGCATTTGTCGCTGTAGATACTAGATGGCACTCTGTGTGTGCAGAAAATCTCTCTGAGAGCAAGAAAAGTGTCAGTGGCAAAAGGCATCCACCCATTGCAATAATCTAAAATCACTGCATGGCTGGCTAAACAGGTAATAATCAGGAGTATCCTACCACCCCATCAACCCTCATGGGGCTGGTGTGGTCCACTCTAACCTTGTCAAAGGGTTGTAACAAGAGTGATCTGTCAATTGGGAGGGGAGGAGGCAGCGGACAGCCAAATAGGGGCCTGAAGGCTCCAATACAGGCTCTGCACTTCCCCACCACTCGCTTGCTATGGTCCTCAATCCTGAGCTCCACATTCCTGCCAAAAGAATGTGATTAGTACATTAACCACCACAATACATGTGGGTGGTGTGGAGGTGCTCAAGGTACAATGCACTAACTAAATGGCCTTTTGAAAGCAACAATTTTATTCGTTCTTACTATTCGATTCATTTTGCAACCTACTTCGTGTATAGATAACCCCATTCTTATCACTAAACCTAACTGATCAGTGAAAACTATTGATGTGCGCAGTACTCTCACTCCAGTCTCTAAGTCATGACACACTGTAGGAAAGTGGTGCCGCTGTTCCATACAGGCTAATTTTAAGAGAGAGCTACTTGGCAGTGTCCAAACTTCAAAACATATCTCATTATTCTTATTAATGAAACAAAATTAGTGTACTTCCCCCTTAGTTCCCATAATTCGGCAGGCGGAGTCAGGTTTCCCTTCTTCTTGTAATTCTCATTGGGCTGCAACAAATAGGACTTGTAGTTGATCATATGATTCATCACTGCTTTCTTGGCGGTCCAGATTTGCCCTTTTGATGTAGAAAGGAAGGTCCTCTGGGTTGCAGGTCAACAGGATTGCAGCGAGTTTGGACAAACTGCAGCTTTGCATCACACTCCTGTTGAAGTAAATCTCCCCCCAACCTTGTCAGATAGGGTGTACTATTTATGTTCTCCCTGAACGGAAACAGAGTTACTTCTATGTTACTCATTTCCAAATTGGTGTAAGAGGCTTGGCAGGTTGTAGCACACTCAGGGTTTACATCAGTCTGTCTCCCAATCAAGTTTTAACTGCACAATAGCAATGCAAGAGGAATCTTCTTCGCACTTGGACCTACGTAGGGGTTTTCTCGTGTCAGCACCCTCTGTCCGTTTTGGTTATGCTCTGCTTCATCTTTTCCCCCTAAACTCATATTCTGTTCCTGTGAATTGCTCATATAAAGCAATACTGATGTCATCTACTTCTGTGACAAATTCAACTATCCGACAAACATGCAGCGTTCGAAGTTGACGTGTCCATCCCTGTTAAGCCCACTGCGGTACCTTCCCATAAGGTGCAGCCCCATTTTGTGTAGTGAATAGACTAATTCCCTCGATTTTCTCCATCCTAACAATGAAAAAGTTCAAATAATCATCCCCTATCAGCAAATTAATGTGTCGTCGTACATCTCCCTTGATTTCTGAATCTGCCATCTTGTACCTTTTGTCTCTCAAAAACTGACTTACATTACTCTACATACATTGCAAATAAGCCTATCTACATCATCATGAACAACTGCTTAGCTCTTACAAGTCCGTTTACCCATATAAATCCATACAAGTACAAAACAAATCTCCATTTACTGTTGGAGAGCCAAAAGGTGCGATATTGAGTGAAACCTGAAACAACGGGCAAACTTGAGCTTCCTTGCCAACCAACTAGAAATGAAACTACAATGGTACCAGTGTCTAGGAAACATGCACGTTTTAAATGGCTGTTCGCGCATGTACAAAATGGCTGTCACAGTGGGGAAGTAAGGTGGCAGGTAATTCAGTAGAAGGCTTGTTCTTTGCATTTCATTGACTTACACAAGGTTTCTTTTTTCCCCTCTCAAACTGCTTACCCTGATTTATGTTATGATTTACATTTGACTTGACCAGCAAATGGGATTTATTCAGATTCCTAATGGGCTTTGTTGTGACACGAGTAGGAGTTGATCATGAGTCGGGGAAAATGGATTTCGGCGTTGAGAACGGACCTGACTTTAACTTGTTGTTGCTGCCATTTTCACATATGAGGATGTGATGTCTTTCATTGCACAGCTTGCAGTTTGCATTTGCTGTTGCACTGCTTGCTACTATATGCCCAGATTGCAAGGCATGCAATTGAAACACTTACAAGACAAGATCAGCTGGCGCTTCTTTGCTGCAGCATTTGAATGCTTTTGACAATTGAATGCAGTATGATGCCCATTGCAGAACAGACATGACGCTGTGCGGGAGGTGCTAGTTTCTAGTGCCTCTCATCGCAAGGTCTGTGATAGTTCCCCCCCTCTACAAGGTATCATTCTTCCTACTTCTGATAAGGAAGTTCAGTGCTTCAAATAATTCATTTAAAAAATAATGTCACTTTGTAGCAAGCCAACAATCTGATATACCTGACCCTGTGATAGTTTTTGAGTTATCAAACTAAGTAACATTCCCTGATCTAATGCAGATCTGCAGTCTCTTTATTTGCTCTATAAGCGCTGTAAGCTCACTGCAGAAATTCTTCAATTCTTTGTAGTTACATTTAAGGACAAAAATATTGGCTCATTTAAGGATAAAAATATTGGCTAACCACCGATGCAACATGACAAGCATCTTATGCTGGTTTCCATAATAGTACCTGTCTAACCAAGTTGAGTGCCACACTGTAGTTTGGCCACAGTTACCTACCTTGAGTGGCTCCCCTACAAAAGATTCAGAAGATACAGTATGTGAATTTGATCACGTTGTCCAGATCCGTGCACTGATGCAAGTGTGCACTGATGCAAGTGTACATTAAATAGCTTCTTAAAGTTTGTGAATTCACTTGCCTTTAAACACTGGTAATGGGAGCCCTCTTTAAACAAAGTAGGCATGGTTTCACCTACGCTGTGCTAGCCAGGTCACTGATGCTGTTAATAAGAAGGATGGTGTTTGACCAGCGTCGTCTAACGTCTTTATCAGTTGTGATTATGAAATTATCTCAACAGCTTTGAAATAATTGGAACTTTTACAAAAAATAAAGATGAACTTTATCAACAGTGAATCCAAGTGGGAAGCTTGGGTTACCTTTAGTAGACATGATGAGGCTCTAAAAGGGATTTTGATGAAGGAAAAATTCATTTTCTGGGGAGAAACCTGTGTCGCCCGGTGAAAAGGATCCTGCTATCCACTTTTCTAGTATAAATAGTTTCTAAATATACCAGAGAAAAAAAAAGCTAGCATCGTTATGCAGAGGGTTTACTACCCTCACGCGAGACCCAAAGGGCGTCGGGTATAAAGTTTGGGGTTTGGGGCTTGTGAAAGCCACTATTCCACAGGTCCTTTGCCATTTAGAGTTTTTCCTTCTCAAAAACCCCCATATGGGGTGAGCCGAGTCAACGGTCACACCTACATCGCCCCCTTACTACTACTGTTATATACCCGACTCGAGCGACATCTGCAATCCTTGATGATCTTTTTAGATACCTTTTATGGCTTGGATAGGTGTAGGGAAGTGAAGACTACCAAAGGGGTCGGGTTTTCACCGGGCGGCACAGGTCCTCCCCAGAAATAGATTTTTCCTTCGCAAAAATCCCAACCTTTTCTGGGTCGACCTGTGTTCGCCGGTGAAAATTTACCAGAGAATACTATCCAAGCCTACTGAATAATAAGTAAAACTAAGAGGAGGAATGAAAACTGAAATTCATTTAAAATATAAGTTTACTCACTGCAAAAATATTTTGTTTAGTAACAATAGTTAAACTTAAACTTATTATTACTAAGTATCCTAAGGACTTAACCTATGACTTAGAATTAATCATACTTAAAGGTAATACAAAATAATAAGGTATCATGTAAGGAATTTGATACAAATTCAGAGTATGTACAAATGGTCAATAAAAGGCCTATCCGGAACAAATAATTTATGTACAAGCATAGGTGGCGGCAGGATGACGCCCAAGTCCTCGCAACACCGAGGAGAGAGGTATCGTGGAAGAGTACGAGTGAGGCAGGTAGAAAGGAGAGGGGGTGAAAGGGGGGAAAGTGGGGCAGAAGAAGGTTGGAAATGTTATTCAGGGGAGACTATGCTCCCTGCAGCAATTGTTTGAATATTTAAGGGCCTCCAAATTCTTCAAATAGTGACGCTTGAAAACTACTGGAGAGATTTCCACCCTGTGTATTTCTTCAGATCCTCAAAATTCATATTTTGGAAGTAATTAATTGATCTAGCCACTGCCCGGATGTTCCATGAACATGTGGGAATGAATCCGGGTTGGCTTGTTTTATAAAGTAAAGTATTTGCTGTCTAATACCTGATAGAGATTGTGCCACCATGTTCTCTAATTAAAGAGAGGACCTGACGACCTTGCTTGCTGGAGGTCCTGGACTTTAAAAAGGACTTAAGAGTCGTTGACAGGGCATAGCGATGTGTCCTGTGTCAGGGGAATGATTTTCCAAGGAGACCACCTATTTTGAGGGTCCCTCATTTTTTGCCAAGGAAGCTCCGGTCTGGGGATAGTAGCACTTCCCCTGATGGGAAAGGAAATCTATGTGATCTGGGTTACGCGAGAGAGCCGAAAGTTCAGATTATTCTGGCACCCGAGGCCATAGCCGTTAGGAATAAAGTTTTCCTTAGAAGAGTTATATATGAGCATGATTCATTAATGGTATCTGACGCCAATTTAAGTACATCATTTAAGAACCTATTTTGTGACCTTTTGTGGGCGGACAGTTGGTCTCAGGCGTGCACATGCTCTTGGAATGGAAGAAAAATATGTCTGACAAATTTATATTGAAACCAACTTGAAAAGATCTTTTTCAAGACTGATTTTTTTTATTTGTTGTATAGTACTGCCGGCTAGGCCCTTCTCGAATAGAGTCTGAAGACGAGATTGCAAGATTTTGGGGTCATTTTATGAGCATCTGAATGTTTTTAGAAATTCAGCTAACTTTTTAACAGCTAAATCATATTGTCGTAAGTGTTGAATCTCTTTTGTCTGATTCTATGAACATGATGTTACACGGATCAATACTCGCATCTTCTGGGCCACAAACTTTATGAAGTCCATAAAGTTAGGGTTTGTAGAATTCTTGAGGAAGCTGACACAGTTCGAGTTTGTACAACCTGCGTCAGTTCTGGGCGAGGGATTCTTCTGGGTTGGAGCTTCAGCTCTAGGAGGAGCAGAAACCAGTTGCTTTTGGGCCAGTTGGGGGCCACTAGAGCTACTTGTCCTGATGAAGGAACGTAGTTTGGTGCAACACCTTCATCAGAAGATTCACTGGATGGGAACAAGTAAATCTGCCAGTTGTTCCAATTTATGGCCATCACGTCTGTGGCGTAGGCTCGAGGGTCCAGGTTGGGAGCCACGTAGCATGGTAGCTTGTGGTTTGGATTCTGTTGCGAATAAATCTACTTGCAAGCCTGGAATCTGATTGCAAAATCCATAGGAATGAACTCTTGTCCAGGGACCATTATGATTCTAGTGGAGCAGTCCTGGAAAGAGCGTCCGCGATTACATTCCTGACTCCTGCCAGATGAGTTGCTGACAGGTGCCAATGTTTCTTCGCTGCTAAGGCAAATATTGCGATCAGCACGTGATTCAGCTTGCTTCCCATGGAGCCTCCCCTGTTTATGCAATGGACCACCACTAGGCTGTCTGAGACTATCCTCAACATGGCTGTTCCTGGCCGGAGTTAATTTCTTTAGGGTTAGGAAAACTGCCATGGCTTCGAACATTTGATATGGAAACGGTGGTGGAACGTATTCGACCATATCCCTTGAACCTTCTTGTGCTGAGAGTATCCCCCCCCAAACCACTCAGTGACGCGTCTGTGTGAATCGTCAGAGATGGGGAGGGAAGTGCAGTGGCACTGACTTGGCTAGATTCTTGTGTTTCGACCATGGGCGAAGTCTCTTTTGCTAGTATGGGTGGAATTACTGAGAGTTTGTCTCTGAGATTGTTGTTGGCTCTCTTCCTCCAGACACGATTGATATCTTTCAATCTGGCTTTAGTAGGATGTCTGTTACTGACGCAAATTGTAGCAAACCAAGGATCCTCTCTTGGGTACGGCGAGAGGCCTTTTTGTTCCCGAGAAAGTGTTTTTGTAGCCACAGCTATCTCTTTGGCCTTTTGGGTGGGAGAGATAGCTTGTGTTTTTCTAGGTCCCATTGGATTCCCCAACCATTGAAAGTGGGAAGCCGGTTCCAGCCGAGATATCTCCTTGTTTATTTGAAAACCTAGAAAACTCCAAGAGTTCTATCACTTTGGCTGTTGACCTGCGGCATTCCTCGATGGTGGCTGCCTAAATGAGCCAGTCGTCCAGGTAGGCTACTAACATATACTCTTCTGGTCCTGAGTTCTTGACTATCGTCTCTCCTATCTTGGTAAATATTCTGGGTGCAATGTTGAGCCCGAATGGCTTATGACTGAGTGAATAAGCCCTGTTGCCTAGTCTGAAAGTCTAGGTATGGAGAGAAGTTCCTTGCTATCGGGAACATGATAGTAAGCGTCTAAAAGATCTATAGAGGTGGTGACGGCCCCACGGGGAAGTAGGTCCGCACCTGCGAGACTGTCAGCATGCAAAACTTGTCGCAAAGAATATAGGAATGGAGTTTGGACAAAGTCCAGAATGACTCTTCTTTTGTCTGAGTGCTTCTTTGGGACACTGAACAGACGTCCTTGAAACTTTAGACTCCTTACTCTCTTTATGGCCTTCTTTTGCAGGAGATCTTAGGTGTATTCTTCCAGGTCCGTTGTTGGATCTGGAAGAAGTTAACTGGCGGTGGCGGGGGACCTTTCCTCCATTTCCATCCCAGGCCCTTGGAGATTATGCTGCGCTGCCCTAGACTGAAGGTCCAATGGTCTCGAAAAAAAGTATAGTCTCCCCCTCCTACCTGCTGCCTTTCACTGCTTGGTTGCAGGTTTGTATCCCTTGCTCCCTAGGAACCCTCTGCCCTTGAACCGCTTCGTAGCCGGGAGTGGCCTCTGGCTCTACTGCTACGGCATGCCTGTTGTAGCCGCAAAAAGAACCACTGGCTTCGTAGACGGGGTTGAAGGCAGGGGAGGCCATTAGGACGTAGAGGTTGAGGGCTGTTGGCCTTGTGGAGCCTGAAGCAAGCACAAATTGTTGCTGTGGCTGGGCCTTTTGATGTCGAAGGCTTCGCCATTTGAGAAAAATAAATTGGGACTGCCTGGACCACATGACTGAGGACGAGCAGTTTGTAAGGGCATGAACTTCCTTTGCCTCTTCTTTGCCCTGGCTTGCTGTCCGGTTGCGTCAAACTTGCGTTGAAGGGGAGACCCCAATGGACTCGGAGGCTTTGGTTAGCTCTGGATGCCTCCCTCAAGACATTATCCATTTCTTGAAGGAACAGTTTATCTCCCGAGATCAAGGATTGGATTAACCTATTAGGCTCATGCCTAATAGAAGCCTCTGCTAGGACTTACTTCCTGCAAGCCCTTCTTGCGGCGCCAAAGTCGAACAGGTCCGACTGATAAGTCTGTAACAGACTTTTTGTCAAAACCTGGAAGTTTGTTCATGAAACTTACCTGTCAGATATATATATAGCTGTATTCTCCAAAGTCCGACAGAATTTCAAAAACTCCCCGGCACACGCAGTGGTCGGCCAGGTGGTTAGTACCCATTCCCGCCACTGGGAGGCGGATATCAGGAACCATTCCCATTTTCTATTCAGATTTTTCTCTGTCGCCGGTGCGGTAAATCAACTGTTTACAGACCTCCGCCTGGGATTTTGAAACTTCTTGTGCTAACTTGAGTATTCTGATTGACTTTTGGTTTGATTTGGCTTGTTGGCTTGGCATACGCGATAAGTGGATTGATTTGGATTTTGGCTTTGACTTTTCTTTAAATACGATGTCTGGATCTAGCTCTGCTAGTTTCAGGGTGTGTGATGGCAGGAATGTAAGGTGAGGTTACCGAAAGCTTCGGCAGACTCTCATTCGGTGTGCTCGAAATGTCGAGGTCATGTATGTATGTTGAATGATAGATGCATTGAGTGTGAGCAGTTGACTGAGGTTGAGTGGAAGGCATATGATTCTTACGTGAGAAAGCTTGAGCGTGATAGAATCAGGAGGTCTTCCTCTAGGAGTGCTTCTGTGAATAGAAGTCAGGGTAAGATTGTATCTCCATTAAATCCTCCTGTAGATTTAATCCAACCTAATCCTGTTGTATTGCCACTGGACAATCAGGAAGTGTCTACAGAAGGAAATGTATTATCTACGATTATGGAGTCGATTCGTGCCGGAATCAAAAGTGCTTGTCTCTACAATCAAATGTGCTAAGTGCAATGATAGTGTTAGTGCATCCAGTGTTGTGGAGGGGGGTCCGGGGGCGTCAGATCGGTCCCATAATGCCTCCAGGCCTAGGCCTCTGCCGGACTCCCAGGCCTTAGGGAGAGGGCAAGCCGAAAGCCGAAGGAGGGTTACGGGAACTAATATCCGGTCTGACGTCCCTTCGGCAGAATCTGAGGATGAGTCTCAGACTGCCAGGGTTCGTGCACGAGCACGGGTCCTTAAAAGAGTGCTTCTCATCCTCCGCGGCTTGGCCTTCCTCCTCCTCACCGGGGTTGGGACTCTCGGAGGACCTCTCATGTTTCCCTCTTAAGAGAGGTTTCAGAGAAGAGGACGCTTCACGTCCTTCTGATCAATATTTGGATTCTTCACCTGAATATTTTGAAGCTTTTCCACCGCAGAAAAGGACCAAGACTTCATCAGGGGAGGACTCTTTCGAGCGTCCAAGTCGCTCTAAATTTGTTCCTGAGTTGAAGGAGAGGGCATCCCCTCGCCCATCTTCCTCTCACAGGATTAGTCCTTCTCCTGATCGAGAATTTTCTCCATCAAGGGAAATGCTTTTAGAGATGCAAAAGCAGTTGACTTCCTATTTTGCGAAGGAAAGAGGCAGAACAAACCAGTCATCGAAGGAAGGATTGGTGGCTGCCTGTTAAGAGGACTAGGCAGTCCCCGGCTCCTTCTCCTCGTTTTTCGGCCTTTGAGTCACCTTCTAGTAGCCGACTCATTCGAGAACGTGAATGCGTTCCTCATGAAAGGGCGTCTAGGAGAGACGAATTTGACGGAGACGTGAGTTGTCGCACAGGCGGCCGGCGTCTTTGTCAAAAGGCCGAGAACGTTCAGAAATCCACGACAGAAGTTCACGGTTCTGTTGTACGTTCTGTTTTGCGTGACGATGATCAAGACGCTTTTAAAGAAGCGTCAGATAGTGTTCAGCGTCGTGCATCGAAGTACTCTTCAGGACGTTCGGGAAGAACGCTTCTTATGACGCTCGTGTCTTACGCATCGGAGCGCTCGCCAGGACGCTCGAGCAGACGCTTCTCAGGATGCGCGGCGTCTTACACATCGGGACGCTCGGGAGGACGCCTTGGAAGAACGTTTGAGTCCGAAGCGTCAAGATTTTTCGCAAGCCCAAGATATTAAAGTGTCGAAGATAGCAAGGAAACAACGATTGGTTACTTCGAACTCTTCTTCAACAAGAGGCACCCTCTTGCGAACAGGACCTCAAGGATTATTATCATCACGATCTTTGAAGGACACTGCTACTCGAGAGAGAGATTCTTCTAGTGATTAGTTCCCTATGGATGATGAAGAGCCGACAGCGAACAGCGGCTTCAGATTATAAGACGTTAACGAACCTTCTTAAGAACTTGTTCCCGGATAAGTTTCAAGCGCCGGTTCCTTGCTCTCCCCCTTCACAATTAGCCTCATCGAAGGCCAGGAAGGCTCCTGGCTTCGTTAAAATGGCCACTTTGCTCTCTGCGAAGAGGGTGTTTAAGAGAATTCAGGATTGGATGGACTCAAGGAAGGCTAAAGGAAAGACTTCTTTTGCTCTTCCCCCATCTAGACTGAGCGGGAGAGCCATCCCTTACTGCTCTATCCCTTACTGCGGGGATCTGGTACGAGACGGGAGAAGAAGCGGGATTGAAAGCGCCGCTCTTCTCAAGGCGATTTCGCAAATTTAGTAGACGCTCCGAGGAGGTCTTACCTATCATCAGCGAAGGTTTCTTGGACAATGTCAGAAACAGATCATCATCTCAAAGGAATATTTAAGACGCTGGAGGTGTTTAACTTCATGGTTGGATTGGTGTTTGGGGCCTTGGATTTACAATCTAGAAGTCAAGACTATTCTTTGGAAGGACTTTCAAGTGTGCTGGCTTGCATGGATAGAGCAGTAAGGGATGGCTCTGATGAATTAGCATCCCATTTTGCTGCTACCGAACTGCTAAAAAGAGAGCTCTCTATTGCAGTTTTGCGGCAAAAGTGGTTTCTCCTGCGCAGAAGGCAGAATTGTTGTTCGCCCCCTTCTCTACACATCTTTTCCCGCAGTCCATGATTAAGGATCTGTCGGTTAATTTGCAGGAGAAAGCAACACAGGACCTCTTGACTCAGTCTTCCAGATGCCCTACTCCCCCAACCCAGGCTTCTACTTCGACCGTGCAAGCCCCCAAGAAGAAATTTAAGCCCTTTCGTGGAGCACCTTCCTCTAGAGGTTTTTCGAGAGGAAGGGGGTCCTTTAGAGGCAAGGCCTCTTCAATTAAGAAAGGAAAAAATTGACATTTCTGCCCTTCAGGCACCTGTCGGTGCGAGACTCACCTTGTTTGCTCAGGCATGGAGGATGATAGGGTCGGACACCTGGTCCCTAGATGTGATCGAGAGAGGATACAAGATCCCTTTCCTCTCTGCTCCTCCTTTGAGCACGAAGCCGATAGACCTGTCGCCCGCATACCAGCCAGAGAAGCAACAGATTTTGCTCGACCTTCTAGACCAAATGTTAGAAAAGAAAGCCGTAGAAGAAGTCCTAATGTTAGATTCCCCAGGCTTCTACAACAGGCTATTCCTGGTTCCGAAGCAGTCTGGGGGATGGAGGCCTGTCCTAGACGTCAGCAGACTGAACCTTTTTGTGAGGAAGGAAAAGTTCAGGATGGAAACGTCTCAGTCTGTGTTAGGGGCTTTGAGACCAGGAGATTGGATGGTGTCATTGGACCTCCAAGACGCTTATTTCCACGTCCCAATTCATCCTCAATCAAGGAAGTTCCTGAGGTTCGTCTTAAAAAGGGCAGGTCTTTTAGTTCAGGGCTCTTTGCTTTGGTCTGAGTACGGCACCGATGGTTTTCACTTTCCTCATGCGGAATGTAGCAAAATGGCTTCACCTATCGAAGATAAGAGTCTCGCTCTACCTGGACGACTGGCTAATCAGATCGTCTTTGGAGTCAAGGTGCCTGGAGGACCTTCAAACGACGTTGCAGCTGATGAAGGCCCTGGGCCTAATAGTCAATTACGAGAAGTACCATCTGATCCCCACGCAGTCCATCGTGTAATCTGGGGATTCAGATGGATTCAGCGGCTTTTCAAGCTTTTTCATCAAAGGAACGTCAGCAAAAATGCCGTTAGGAAAAGTGTCCAGCTTTTCTAGGGAAAGAAACATGCTCGGCGAAGGAATGGATGAGTCTGCTGGGAACCATTTCTTCGCTGGAGAAGTTTGTTTCCCTGGGGAGGTTGCACCTCAGGCCACTCCAGTTTTTTCTGGCAGAAAACTGGAAGGACAAACAGAACCTAGACTCGACTTTGGTGATTTCACAAGCGGTCAAGGATCAACTGAAGTGGTGGCAAGATCCAGTCAAACTTTCGGAAGGACTGTCCCTCAACCTTTTGAGCCCCGACCTAGTGTTGTTCTCAGACGCCTCCATGGCGGGCTGGGGAGCAAACACTAGGCAAGGAGGAAGTGTCAGGCCTCTGGAGAGGGGAACAGAGGTCCTGGCACATAAACTTAAAAGAGTTGGAAGCTATTCGGTTGGCTCTTCAATTCTTTGAAGAGCGAGTGGTGGGCCGAGTTGTCCAGATCAACTCGGACAACACTAGGGCTCTCGCTTACATAAAAAAGCAGGGGGGGACACACTCTCGATCACTGTTCAAGGTAGCGAGAGACATCCTTCTATGGGCGAAAGCTCGGAGCATAGTGATCCTAACAAGGTTCATTTCAGGAGTGCAAAATGTCCGAGCGGATCTTTTAAGCCGTCAACATCAGATGCTTCCCACAGAATGGACCCTCCATCTAGAGGCTCTGCCAAAAAACTATGGAAGATGTGGGGACGCAGCTAGTCGACCTCTTCTCACCGTCGAACCCGAAAACGAAGAGGCTTCCGATTTATTGCTCTCCAGTTCTCGACCCGGAAGCAATAGCGATAGATGCCATCCTATGGGACCGGACGGGGATGGACGTTTACGCCTTTCCCCTGTTCAAACTTTAGGAGAGGTAATAAGGAAGTTTGCGGCGTCGCCAGGAGCGAGAATGACTCTGATTGCCCCCTTTTGGCCTTCAAGCAATTGGTTCACGGAGGTCATGTCTCTTCTAGTAGACTTCCCGAGAACCCTGCCAGAGAGAGTAGATCTCAGACAGCCCCACTTCGAGAGGTACCACGGAAACCTCTCCGCTCTGAGTCTGACTGCGTTCAGACTATCAAGAAGTTGGCCAGAGCGAGAGGTTTTTCAAGACCAGTGGCAGAGGCTATTGCCAATGCGAGAAGAGCTTCCTCTCGAGCGGTTTATCTCAATCGAAGTGGGCTGTCTTCAGGAGGTGGTGTAGGAAGAAAGGTATTTCCTCCTCCACGACCTCTGTGAACCAAATCGCTGAGTTTCTCCTGCATTTGAGAAATGTGGACAGACTTGCAGTGCCCACAATAAAAGGATATAAGAGTATGCTGTCAGCTGTCTTCCGTCACAGAGGGTTAGACCTGACAAATGATAAAGACCTTCACGATCTTTTGAGATCGTTTGAAACAGCTAAAGTACCGCAACCGAAGGTCCCATCATGGAACCTTGACGTAGTTCTAAGGTTCTTGATGTCGGCTCCGTTTGAACCTCTGCATGCTGCCTCGTTGAAAGACACTACAAGAAAGGCGATTTTCCTAACTGCTCTTGCCACGGCAAAAAGGGTTAGTGAAATTCAAGCAATGAGTAAATATGTGGGTTTCAGAGGACACAGTGCAGTGTGCTCCCTGAATCCTAACTTCTTAGCGAAGAATGAAAACCCATCTAACCCCTGGCCGAAGACCTTTGAAATCAAGGGGTTAGCAGAGTTCATCGGACAAGAGCCAGAGAGAGTCCTGTGCCCTGTCAGGGCTCTCAAATTTTATTTGCAAAAGACTAAAAACTGTCGGGGGTCCTTCTGAAAATCTATGGTGCTCTGTTAAGAGACCCGACTTTCCTATGTCGAAGAATGCACTGGCATTCTTTTTACGAAGCACCATCAGGGAGGCCCATGCGTCCTGCCCAGATGGTGATCTGAAACTTTTGAAAATAAAAGCCCATGAGGTGAGAGCTGTCGCAACCTTGATGGCGTTTCAAAAGAATATGGCACTCAGCGATATCCTTAGTGCTACTTTTTGGCGAAGCAACTCTGTGTTCGCTTCACATTACCTGCGGGATGTGAAGACGGCATATGAGAACTGCGAGTCGCTAGGACCATACATATCCGCAGAAATGTTGTTGGGGGCAGGAAGCAGCACGAATCCTATCCTATAGAAAAGGGATAGGTGTGCTTTTAATTTTATGGTGTTGGTTTATGGTTGAAGGGTTGGTCGCTTGAGGCGCTTTCCCTTTCTTTAGCCTAGAAGTTATGGGACTAACTTCGATAGGTTAGGTCAGGTGGTGGTTTTTAGCTTCGTTGCCCTCATAGTATGGTCAATATGGTCTAGTCACATTTCGGGTCACGCCCCCGTTTGCAGATCATCTAGAAACTCAAACAGCTGGAGACTAGTAAAGCAGAAGCAGACGTGAGTGACAGTAATCACGAAGTCAGCTATGCTAACAGGTAAGGAACCAAGATGTCAATCATCTGCATGTAATTTGTTTCCTAAAACTCCTTCTCTTCTGTCCCCTTCCCACCTCCAATGGGTGGGATTCAGCTATATATATATCTGACAGGTAAGTTTCATGAACAAAATGTTATTGTCATGATACAATAAAGTTTGTTCATACTTACCTGGCAGATATATATAATTAAGTACCCACCCACCTCCCCTCAGGGACAGTGGTATGAAAAATCTGAATAGAAAATGGGAATGGTTCCTGATATCCGCCTCCCAGCGGCGGGAATGGGTACTAACCACCTGGCCGACCACTGCGTGTGCCGGGAGTTTTGACATTCTGTCGGACTTTGGAGAATACAGCTATATATATATATCTGCCAGGTAAGTATGAACAAACTTTATTGTATCATGACAATAACATATTTGCTCGTCCTTATATGTAGAAGCTAACACCAGCTCCATTGAGGTAACGGAGTTGTGATCTAGCCAGTCTAGACCTGGCCTCAAATTCTGATTTTATCATGTGCTCCGGAAGCTTAGGGTGAAAGTGGCCGGAGCATCTTGCCAAAAATCCCTCCTGACATGGAGGAGGAGGAAGTGGCCTCTGTCTCCTTTAAGACTGGGAGAGGCTTTTCCTCTGTGATGGCTTGGAGGGTCAACTCGTCACTTTGTCGGTGCAGGGTGACGGGACTTGGTCCGGCGTCACAAACATGGTGTATGAGCCTTTGTGAGGCGTCAACCTGGTGTTAACGCAGCCCCAGAAGGAAGAGGTAGAGGAAGGAGTGGGACTGAGGAGGCTACCTGCCTCACTTACCTCACCACTTACCCTGCTCCCCCAGTACCATGGGTTCCGTGTGGATGCTGATGGCAGCCACATCTCCCACCAGCTCTTGATCCTCCGGAAGGGTTCCTGTTGCCGCCCAGAGGGCGTTGATAATGGGGACCGCCAGACTAGGCTTTACTGAAGCCGACGGCGAATTCTTGAAGAGAAGGGTCCCCAGGCTGGCATCCAGGACGTAGGGGCGTCCTGACGGAGCCTTCCTTCCATACCCAGAGACCCAGTGTCTCAGTCCGTCTTGGCCCTCTGGCGGCTGTCATTGTCCGTCATGCGGGAGGGAAAGGGAAACTTAACACTCCCACACCATAGACGGCTTATTTTTAAAATATAAATTGCATGTATAATACAATTTTCCTCAAGTGATTTTTGAAAAAAGGGAAGGGGGGGGAATGTTTAGTGCTTACCTGGTCATTAACAAGAATCAGCACCATGTCGTAGCAAATAGTGCAGGCTTCAGGGTGCCACACCATGTAGGGTGACTCCACTCCTCCGCTACGAAGGAGATGGAGCAGTTAGAGTGGGACCGGCACACTTCGTGTCCCACGGGTTCGCTGAGGGAGGCGGAGCACCCCTGCGCCAGGCAACGCACCTTCTGTAAGGGGAATTTTTAATGAGCAACATCCCCTAAGGAGGAAATGGAACTTAAAAACTAGTAAGCTCACAAATACTCATTAATAATTACTTCAGTGCATGCACAATCTTAATGATAAGAGTATGCATATTCCACAAAAATAGGCATGCAATTCACTGAATAATTTGTCTTTAACAATTTCTTGTCCGTTGTAGGTCGCGTTCGCAGGTTCCTGGCAGGCACCGATACCTACACTCCGATATCCGCCTGCCCATGAGGAGGACGGACCTCAACTCTGTAGTCTCGCTGGACCGGAGGGCTACGCATAGGTGTAAGCGCCTACTAAGACCCCGAGAACGGAAACCGATCAACCATAGGTTTATCGGACATGTGAGGGTAAGTCACTCTCCGTCGGTACAGCAACAGTCCGGAGATAATACCTGTACAACTTTCCCAACCTTGGCTACACTCAGGTCTCAATGGCTTTTGTCCTAGCCGTTAGCTGTGGAACCGCCGGACATAGCGAGTCAGGAGAAGGGATTTACCACGTCTGACGATGCTTATCTCTGTTAAAAAAGGGGGGCGAGGGGGCGGGAGGGTGTGGTTGACAAGCCGCTTACCGCCATTCCACTATTAACCGGGGACGTAAGGGAAGACCACGGATTATGTAAGTAAATATGAGCCGCCGGAGCTATGTACGCCATTGGCTGAGCTCCGGCAGTCTACTCGCCACCCCTGCTCCTCCCCCCCGTCCCTGACCTCCCCCCCCCCCCCCCTTATGTGTAAATCAAGGGGATGTCTCTTAGAAAGAGAACTAGTACCACGAGTTATTATAATGGATCAGCTGAGCCTAGCCTATAAGTAGTCGAGGGGTGGGGGGGGTAGGGGGGATGGCTGGTTTGTTGGTGGTCGGACATGGATGTCTGGCTGCCTGCCCGATCATAGGTGGCCACCCATCTGTTCGTGCAGGCTACCCCAGTAGGGTTAGAGTGGATGGAACCATGGCCCGTCGTGGTTGGTATCGTTACCGATTAGAGTGGCCACCAAATAGACGATGTGTAGGCTAACCATTTGTAAGAGTGGTAATGCGACCTGGCCTATGGCCGTGTTGGTATACACATCGGTTAGGGCGGTCACCTATCAGAGGCGTAGGCTACCACTATAGGATGGTAGTGACTGGGTCCAAGGTTCACTTTGGTAGGATCATGACCATAAGGGGCCTCGACCGAGAGGGATAGCCTACCGAAGGAGGCTAGGCCCAGACTAATGTTAACCAGACCTTTATGGTACAGGGATACATTTTATATAATGGACTAATGAACATATAGTAATAATGAGGCAATATAGGAGTTGCAAAAGTGTTCTATAACCTATGAGAAGTGACCGGTCCTATTGATTGACTGAGGCCGCTAGGGCATGATCTCTCAGAGTATCTTGCTCCCTAAGCTCAATATGAGAACCAAGACCTCAAAAAACCTAAACCTACTAAAACCGAATTTATTCATTTCAGAGTGGTCAGGAGGATAGATCCTTCAATTAAGGAGCTTTACTACCTTTCGGAATTATATGGGAGTGACGGTTACATACAGTTAGCCTTTCTAATTAAAATACCTGGACTATACTGTTTTGGTGGCAACTCTTCAACCTCTTCAGTCAGTTCCTTCTTCCCAGGTCGCGCTGGAGCCTGCTGCTTTGGCAGCCGCTGCCCAGCCCCATCCCTGGGTGGGGGATCTTTCTGCTGTCCGAAGGAAGCTGGGGAAGAGGAAGTCCAAGAAGAAGAGGAAGGTGTCATCGTTGTCTTCTTTATCTTTGTCTTCGTCTTTGTCTTCGTCGCCATCTTCAGTCGCCTCCTCCACTTCTTCCGAGGCTCCCCAGCTGAAGAAGGTGGTGGTCTCACCTCCCTTCTAAGGGCTTGTCTCATCGTCCCTGTGAGACAGGTGGGCCTTCCGCTGGTTCTCCTGTTCCTTTGGGAACGGGAACTGCCTCTCCTTCCCCAGGGAAGAGAAAGACAGGGACCGTAGAGGTACCAGCTGTTGCCAGTACTTCTGCTTCCGGCTCTAGAGGTTCCACCTCTGGACCGGGAACCGTCTCAGGTTCTCACCAGAGAGTTTCTCCGAGTATACGGTCACCTGTGGGTGGACCATGCAGCCAGAGTCCAGGGCACTGAGTATGCTCATAGCCAGGACTCCAGCACGGGGCGGAAGGATGGTAAGAGTCGCCCAGGTGACTCTCGCCTAACTGTTGATCGTTCTCACAACGATCGTCTGGTCCACAGGGTTGATGTGACGGTCCCATCGGACTGTGCAAGAGGTGAAACTGGGAGGAGGTCCCCTCGGTCCCTGGGAGCAGCTGCGGCTGCTTCTTGGACCGTGATGCGTCTAGAGGACGGTGCTCGTTCTCACTGTGTTAGTGGATGCTACCTGTCACCCGAGTGTCGATTGCACCAGCATGATCAGACGGTCTGGGCAGCTGGTAGCGGTTTCCCTGACGCGAGAAATCGACGCTACTGTCCTCGGACCAGCGCTTCTTCTTCAGGGAGACCGCTGGTCTAGACCTGCAGACCGGTCATCACCGCGGATTGGTGATCTCCTGCAGCCCTCTCCGTCCACCGGTTCGGCCAGTAGACAGAGCGGGAAAGTCATATCTGCCTCACCTGTCCCTTCAATTTCCTCTGGGTACAACAGGAGGAGCGAGGCAACTAGGGGGTATCGTGAGGAGTGCACTTCTCTCAGTCCGTCCATGAGAGCGTATGTGCCTGGTTCGGTCCTAGGACCCGAGAGGTCATACGCTCAAGTGGTCAGAGGAGATCACGGGGAGCTGACGAGGTTCTTCCTTCTGAAGGAAGAGTGTCTCGGGAGGGGCTCGGCCTGGATGGACCCGATGGTCCATCGCCTCAAGACACAGTCACCCCCGAGACACAGAGATCGTTTGCAGAGGTCATCACGCTGATCTGTCGGCATAGTGATCTTGGGGAAGGATCGGTGGTTACCCCCTCTGACCATCGAGTCGTTCTTGGGTCCAAAAAAGGAACCCAGAGCGCCCGTAGGGCTTCCATGGTCTTCCTTGGCTGTCAGTGTGCTGGACCAGGTGAGTGCTCTTGTCTCAGGACAAGAAGCCTCGCTTAGGTCTGGCAGGTCAGACAAGTTGCTTCCCCCTCCTCTGCCTCTTCAGCGGTGCTTTTACGTGCCTTCGTCTGACCCTTTGCCGACCAAACAGGTTGACCCAGAGTTAGCTCACCTAACTCCAGGCTTGCCTCTGCAACACCTGCTGTTGGAGAACCTCTGGTTCACACAGCAAGAGGCAGTGGCCCTGGAGTCTACTGCTATGGCAGCCTTCCAGGCCATCTCCTGGCTGGATCTGTAGTCCCTCACAGTATCCAGGGTCGCAGCTTCTTCGTGATCTGTAGCTCCCGGAGACTCAGCTTTTGGGAGACTCTGTCAGTCTGGAGGTAGGGCTATCTCCTGCCTGGCCCACCAGACTGCTAACCTGTGGGCCAACCTGGTGCTGAGGAGGAGGGACACTGTCCTGAATTAGGTAACCAGGCTGGCTGGTCACGAGTTGGCATTTCGTCTTAGGAATGGACCTTTGCTGGGTTCCTCCTCTCTCTTCCCTAGAGAGATTGTGGATGCTGTGGTGGAGAAACGGAGAGCTGAAGACAGTGACCGTTTGGTACACCAGGCAGTTATGAAGACAACTGGGCAGTCTCGTTCAACTGCAGCTAAGCCTTGTAGCTTAGCTAGCTCTTCCTCTGCCCCCAAGACTTCTGTACCGTTGAAGGGCATGCATGGAAAGACCAAGCCTTCCTCCTTCGCTTTGAGAGGTGTGTCAGCCCCCCTTTTAGCCCTCCTCCTCTCGTGGGAACGGGGGTAAGCGTAAGGGGAAACACTAGGGACGGTGTTCCCCCTCGCCTGCTGCCAAAAGTTGGGGGTGCCTGGCTAGCCATTGGCCAACATGGCAGTGCTAAACAGAGCCCGAGACCTAGGTAGTAGATGTCCTTCGGGTGGGATATCTTCTCCTTTTCGAGTCGAGGCCACCCCTCACTTCCCACCCGGTCCATCTGCATACATTCTTGATTCTGCCAGGGACATAGCACTCAAGGAAGAAGTGGAGACGATGCTGAGCAAGGGAGCTGTAGAAATGGAGCGAGATCTGTCACCGGGGTTCTACAACCGACTCTTCCTGGTGGAGAAGTCTACGGGGGCTGGAGACCAGTGAACTGATTCGTTCGCCAGACTCGGTTCACGATGGAAACGGCATGTTCTGTGCTCAATTCTATCAGGGAGAACGATTTCATGCTTTCGGTGGACCTGAAGGATGCGTATTTTCAAATACAGTGGTACCTCGAGATACGAAATTAATCTGATACGAGGCGGCCTTCGTATCATGAGCTTTTTTGTATCTTACGGACCGCATTTACATGTAAAATGGCTAATTCGCTCCAAGCCCTCCAAAAACACCCCAGTAAATTTCATAATAAAGCTAAATTGACCTATAAACAATGAAATACTACAACAATTTGGACCATTCAATACCTAACTTAATACGTACTGCTAATATACCTGTAAATAAAGTGTATTAGTGTACATGATATACAAGAAATACTGTATGACATATGTACGTATGTAGTAAAATGTGGGAAGCTTACCTTTCGAGTGAGGCTATCTCCGAAAGTGGCGACAGAGGAGGAGGACAAACGGCAGATACGTACGTACAATTAACTTTACGAAACACATAAAAAAATGTAATGAAAACATAAACTAAATTTTACGAAACACATTAACCAAACTGTAACACTTAACTTTACAAAATACTTAAATAAAAAAAGAAAAATTTTTATTTCTTATTTTTACATTTTTTTTTACTTTTTTATACTTTACTTTTTTTCTTCTTTTTTTTCTTTTTAACTTCACCACTTTCAACTTTCTGTTTTATAGTATCACTTGGTTCTTCCTTTTTGCTTACTACTCTTACTAAAGGCCTCTTTAAAAAATAACTATCCAAGGAAGATTGCTTCTGCCTACTTTTGACAATGTTCCTGAAACGACTCAGGCAAACGTCATCAAACTGTGCAAGCATACGACCTGTGTGAGTCGTTTTGGGGTGTCTTTTCTACGAATGATTGCACCTTATGAAAAACAGCTAGAGCATCCTTAATTTCTGCCGTTATCATAGAGTCGTCGTCCTCCTCCTCGCCGCTGCTAGAGAACTCCTCTTGAACGACGTTATGTTGCATGGCCTCCAACTCCTTCAGGTCATCCGTCGTAAGCTCCTCTTGGTGCTCCTCGAGAAGGTCGTTGATGTCGTCCTTGTTGACGGCCAGCCCTATGGACTTGCCGAGTGCAACAATCTCGTCAAGATCAGGTTGCGAAACAGTTTCAGGATCGTCAACTGTTTCTGAATCTGCAGTACGAGCTTCGCCCACGTCGAATCCCTCAAAGTCTCGGGCGGATACGGGATCAGGCCAGAGTTTCCTCCACGAGGAATTTAAGGTTCACCTCGAAACCTCCTGCCAAGCTTGGTCGATGAGTTGGATGCATATTATGATATCGAAATGCTCCTTCCAAAATTCACGCAAGGTGAGGTTTGTGGTATCGGTGATGTCGAAACATCTCTTGAAAAGATGTTTCGTATACAGCTTCTTGAAGTTCGATATCACTTGCTGGTCCATGGGCTGGAGGAGAGGGGTGGTGTTAGGCGGAAGATAAAGAACCTTGATGAAGGAATACTCCACTAGGATATCTTCCTCGAGGCCAGGAGGGTGAGCAGGGGCATTGTCCAACACCAGCAAGCATTTTAGAGGGAGGCGCTTCTCTTCCAAGAATTCCTTCACTGTCGGGCCGAAACACAGATTTACCCACTCGGTGAACAAAAGCCTCGCTACCCAGGCTTTCGCATTAGCCCTCCACATCACTGGAAGTTTCTTCTTAAGCATTTTGTCGGCCTGAAGGCTCAAGGAGTCTCAGAATGATTAGACCAAGTAGGGGCTTCACCTTCGCAATCCCCACTGGCGTTGGAACAAAGTGCGAGCTTAAGCCTGTCTTTCATAGGCTTATGCTGGGTAGCTTCTTTTCCTGCGTGATGTACGTCCGACGAGGCATTTTTTTCCAAAAAAGGCCAGTCTATCACAGTTGAAGACTTGCTGAGAACTGTAGCCTTCCTTGATCATCAGATTGTCGAACGTCTTTTTAAAAGGCTTCAGCCGCTTTCGTGTCCAAGCTGGCCGCCTCCCCATGCTGCACCACCAAATGGATGCCAGTCCGTTTACGGAATTTCTCGAACCACCCATGCGAAGCCTTGAAGTCTGGGGTTGGCGTTGATGTCCCTTCTCCTCCATCGTCTTCGGCCTGGGCAATCAAATCGCCGAAAATAGCGCTGGCCTTGTGGCAGATTGCCGTCTCCGTTAATGTATTGCCAGCAATTTCTTTGTCTTTTATCCAGACAAAAGAAGCCTTTCCATTTCATCGTGTACATGGGCCTCTTGCTGGACAAAATAGTGAAGCCCTTGGAAGGTGTAGTTGCTTTGATGACATCCTTCTGCTTAAGGATGGTGCCTATTGTCGACGGATTTTGGCCGTATTCCTTGGCGATCACACTCAATCGCATACCAGCTTCATACTTCTTGTCAGTTGTACAGGTGCTGAAGGCAGGGGTGTGATCCAACCAGACCACTTTCACCTCCTTCTACCTTCAGGATATTGCCCACAAGTCCTTGGATACTTTTTCCTTGGGACCCGTGGTGGCTGCTCAACGAGTTGTGTAGCTTACCCAACACCTCTAACGGAACAAGGTTGCATCTCGTCCTTGTGGTAACCGTATGAATGGAGAGTGAATGAGATTGTAATTGGCTTCTCTTCCCTTCTCTCTTCCTGCAGGCAGAGAGTGTTGGTCGTCACATGCTTGAGAGGGCGATGATGCAGGTAAGCTATGTGACTGAGCTTCATTCTTTCCCTTTCATTAGGGATAGAAACAGATATCCGTCCCTTCCCTAACAAGGGGGTTAGTGAAGAGCAGTAAGAGACAAACCCAATGCCTCTTAGTTACAGCTATAAGTTCTTATTTGTTATTCATAAGAGGTATGCATGCCTCCCTCTTATGAATTGGTCCAGAGGTCTGCCCATTGGTCTTGCAGTGATCTCACTCCGATCATTTGGACAGAGGCAAGGATCACCCCTTGCTCTTACGACCAGGGAGGGAACCTTGGTTGGGTGAACACCAGTCTGTTCACAAGACTCAGATTCCTCCCACCAATCAGTGAGTCTTCCTTATGTAAAATACTGATGGTTTGGATAACGTATAGGAACAAATCACAATTTTTGAAAGTAAATTGTATTTTTCCTAACTATACAAACCTGAGGTCCTTTACATATAGGCCCACCCCATGCCACCACTCAATCTGTTCCTGGGCCTAAAGCAAAGTGGAATGTTTACGTTCAGTTTGGTGGGATTCCCGACTATCTGACAAGCAGTTACTGCCTAACTACTTTGTTATAGAATCTTACAACTGAGTTCCAGCTGGCACTGAAAGTAATTCCTTATGTAAAGGACCTCAGGTTTGTATAGATAGGAAAAATACAATTTACTTTCAAAAATTGTGATGTTTCAAGAGCCCCCCGCCCCCCATCACCATATCTATCTTCTTTTTCTAGAAGCTGATATCAAGAGGTTATATGTACTACCTAATTTAAAACTTGAGGGATCTATTACCTTATGCTGTTGATGTCAAATTTTGGGGAATGACGTTTGATTAAAAACTCACTCGAACCAAACATATTGATAACGTTAAATGTAAAATAAAAGCATCTTTTCATCTTTAGGAAGTAGTCTCTGGATATGAGTGAGGAGCTGACAAGAAATGTTTCTTAAGATTTAATGATGCACTGTGTAGATCAAAACTAATTATGGGTGTCAGATTTATTCTTCAGCATGTAAAAGTAAACTTAATGACCTCAATATTGTCCATAACATGGGATTACGAATTTGTCTTAGTGCATTCTGAACATCCCGTCGAGAGTCCTAAGTAGATACCCATCAACTGCCACTTGATTTATGACAGGAGGAACTGGCTCTGCGTTACTTAATGTGCATTAAAAGCAGTTCTGAAAATCTTTCCAGTAAGGTCACTCACCAACTTGACAACAGCCAATCAAAACCAAGATCATCTGTTCCTTTCCAAGTAAGGATACATCAAGAATAAATAATGACATGTTAAAAAATCAGAATATTTCTCAGTTAGTGGTCTCTAGATTCTCCCCATGGCTTTTTCCCGAAAGCAAAAGTTTGTAACTAAACAATGGTTAAGAAGAACCTACTGATGAAATGGCAAAGAATTTATTTTTAGAAGATGATGTAACCCATGATGGTGCATGTAAGATTTATACAGATGGTTCTAAATCAAGAGAATGAGTTGGGATAGCCGTAATTACGGAAGATTCTCAAGAGGCTGCAAAGCTACTTCACTTGGCTTCAGTATATACAGCAGAACTTTCTGCCATTAACAGAGCATTAGCTGTTGTTTATCGCAACCGAGATAAAGAAATTTTGTAATATGATATTTTTGAAAGTAAAATGTATTTTTCCCTAACCATACAAACCTGGAGTCGTTTTCTAAGGATAGATTGCAGCTCAGTTGAAACTACCGGCTAATACATTCTTTTATATACCGAGGTAGTTAACTACTGGGCTGGTAGTTACCTGCCTGGTGGTGGGGAAGCACCGCCTCCCCACCAGCTCACTGAGTAGTCACTTTGATTACAGCTAGGACTTCAATGATGACCCCTGAATCAAGGGGGTGGGTGTTTGGTGGGACCATACAAGTAAAGGAAAAATACATTTTACTTTCAAAAATGTCATTTGTTCCTACACCATATACAAACCTGCCGTCCTTCACTAAGGAGACATCCTAAGGTAGGGATGGAAATCCTGTCTCCCTGGCTGAGAATGGAACCCGGGATGCCAGGACCCGGGCTTATAGCTCGGGGTCATGGATCCTTCACCCCATGAGCCGTGGTAAATGTGACCTGATGGCTGACGGCCTGGGTATCAAAGGCAGTGAGCGTAGAACTCTCTCTGGCAACCAAAACCCGACTATATAATCATAACGGATTTGTTGGATTTGCAGCACACCCCCTCGGAAAGGAGTGTGGAGACTGACTTGTGTGTGTCTACAGAAAAACTACTCATCAGACATGGAATGCTTACCAGTATTGAAATCAGTGCCGGAAAATGGGTTTCGATGCTGTCGCCCCAAGTAAGGGGGAAAGGTGAAAAGAAAATAGGCCAGTCATACTCTCACATACACCCCCAGCCTGACATGGAACCTTGATCCTCGATTCGATACTTCCAACCTCTGAGGGCACGGAGGCAGCTAAAGAACTTGCTGAGCGGCTACCACAGGACCAAGGTCAGTTGTGTCGAGGTTGCTGTGGGTACAGTCTCTTAAGGTAGAACCTGGTGTAGGTGGAAGGGCCAGACCATTTGCCAGCTTCCATCACCTGGGTCACGGAGAGGTTCTTCTTGAAGGCAAGAGATGTGCTCATTCCATGCGCATCATGAGCCTTCACTCGACTGGTACCAGCAAGTGGAGAAGAGGGAGGGGAGAGGGTATGACAAATCACCTCTTGAATCCAATGTGAAATGGTATTCCTCGTAACCCTCTTCTTTGACGGGCCAGTACTCATAAAGAGATGTTGTAAGATTGGTCGAGTAGAGCTGGTCCGTTGCAGATAGTGCTTCAATGCTCTCAGAGGACAGAGAAGTAGCTCATCTGGGTCTTCGGTTACCGTGCTCAGGCTCACAACTTGGAACAAAGAGAACCGAGAATCAACCTGGGCCGGATTCTGGGTTTTTGCAACAAACTCAGGGATGAAGCTGAAGCAGGAATTCGTCCAGCGCTCAGTATGAGCGACAGTATAAGCTAGGCCATGAAGCTCGCCGACTCACTTGGAGGAAGCAGGGGAGAGAAGAAAAACTGTTTTCAGGGTGAGATCTCTATCAAATACCAGGGACAACAGATTGTAAGAAGCTCTCTTCAAAGACCTGAGGACAGCAACTATATCCCAGGGAGGAGGCTTCGCCAATACCAGAATGCAACCCTGTTCAAAGCTTCGTTTAAGCATAGAGAGTTCCTCCGAGGAAGAGAGATCAATTTTCTTCAGTCTGAGAACTTGTCTCTACGCTGAGCGATAGCCTTTTATCGCCTAGACTGAAGGGAGCTTCTCTCTCTGGAGGTAGAGCAAGAAGTCGGCAATCCAGGGGATAGAGGCTTCGAGAGGAGAACAACCTCTCTGATGGCACCAACCACAGAAGATGGCTCACTTGGTCTGATAGACAGACGTTGAAGACTTTCTGAGGTTTCCGGACATTGCTGTTGCAGCCACTCACAAAAAGCCTTTCGCTGTGAGGAGCTGCTGGATAACCTCCATGCTTGAAGATGTAAGAAGCTTACCGCGGTGTGGAAGATCCTCACATGTGGTTTGGTTGCCATAGGAGGTCAGGGAGTGGTGGAAGCACTCTTGGAGTCTCTATCAGCAGAAGTAGAAGGTCCGGGTACCATTCTATGCAGGGCCATTTCAGCGCTACTAGCGTCATGGGCAGGGAAGGTGTGGATCACACACGATTGAACACCTGCCTGATCAGGCAAAATGGTGGAAAAGCATAGATGTCGAGACCGTCCCAGTGGTGCTGGAACTGGAGAGCAGTAAACGGCAGCTTCCAATTCAGAGAGGTAGCGAAAAGGTCTATCGTCAGGGAACCCCACAAAGTCAAGACTTTCTTCACTATCCGAGGAGCCAAAGACCATTCGGACCCAACGATCTGTGTCTTCCTGCTCAGATTGTCTACCACGATGTTCCGTTTGCCTGGAATGAACCGAGCTATCAACCCTACCGAGTTGAGAGCTGCCCATTCATCAATTTGCACAGCTAGTTGGCATAGCTGAAGAGACACAGTACCGCCTTGACTGAAGCCAGGTGTTGCAGTAGGTGTGCCCCCCATCCTTCCTTGGATGCGTCCGTGAACAGAGCAGATCGGATGGACAAGACTGGAGAGGGAGCCCCTTAGCAGGTTCACATCGTCCAGCCACCACTTGAGATCGGAGCGCATGTTCTCCTCCACTGGGACTAGATCGTGAGGAGAATCCTAACTTTGCAACCAATGATTCTTCAGACCCCACTGAAAAGATCGAAGGTGCATCCGCCCATTTGGAACAAGGTGTTCCAGCAAGGCTAGATGTCCCAGCAACTGTTGCCACTGATGTGCTGGCAACTGGGACTGTCGAAGGAAGGGCAGAGCGACACTTTGGAAGTGTGCCAGTCTTTCCAGTGTCGGATAGGTTTTCCCTGCAATGGTGTCAAGATACACCAGTTGTTGAGAAGGCTCTAGAGAGGCCTTCTTGCGGTACACCATGATCCCCAGATCGTGACCAAATGCTAAAACCCTGTCTTGATGGAGACAAAGAAGTTCCACCGAGGGCGCCAGTATTAGCTAATCGTCTAGGTAATGCAATAGATGAATACCCTGGTGATGAGCCCGTGTCGACACTAGGATGAACACCCAAGTGAAGACTTGCGGAGCTGTGGAGAGAACAAAACATAGGACCTTGAATTGGAATGCTGTCCACTACAAGATGAAGATACTTCCTGGACAATGAATCGATTGGGATCTGGAAATATGTGTCTTTTAGATCGATTGTCACCATGTAGTCCAGAGGACAAATGGCCTGTCTGACCGTGCTTGGGGTCTCCATCCTGAATGGGGTTTGCTGATCAAATTCGTTCAGGGCAGAGAGGTCGATGAGTGGTCTCCAGCCTACAGACGCCTTCTTTACAAGAAAGAGTCGACTGAAGAAGCCTAGAGACTCGTCGAGGACCTCCTCGAGAGTGTCCTTCCCCAGCATATCCTGGACTTCCGCCTGAAGGGCGAGATCCTTCGTTGATCCCTGACGATAGGATGATGATACCTTCAGGGGTCGAATCAGAGGAGGGTGAGAGTTGATGAACGGGATGCGATACCCATGTCGGATGACTGTCAGCGTCCAATCCTCTGCCTCGTGGTATTGCCACCTCATCCATCTGGCTTGCAGGCATCCCCCCACTGGTGGGTGAGTTTGGGGGGGAGTGCCCTCCTCACTGGTCACGGCAGACTCTCTTCCTTTTGCCACGTTTGCCTTGCTCTCGACCACCTCTGATCGAAAAGGGCTGCTGACCTCTTGGCCACTGATTGGTGTAGGCAGTGGGACAGGGATCAGCCCTGGCAGGAGGGTGAGAAGCCCTCCTAGATGGAGAGCCAGGGCGATGTTGAGCAGAAACAGCAGGAGGTTGGGACCGATGGAAGGATGCTGTGTGGTGCAGCAAAGAATCCTGGGTCGCTCTCCTGAAGTCTCCAATCACCTCGTTTACATCCAGCTGGGTTCGAATTCAATGGGCGAGATGTGATACTTTTCTACAAGGGAACGAGCCCTTGGAGATAAAGAACCTCGAGAGGATGGAGGCCTGGACTGGTGAGAAGGAGTCACAGGATGCCTTTGCTTCCAGAGCGCCTCTCGTCTGGCGGTGAGCACTCGTGGCAGCTTGGGGATGGTGAACCTCCTTAACTGCTCTCCCAAATTCCCAAGACGAATAGGAAGAGGAGCTGGAAGGTCATTTGAAGGAGAAGGGGCCCACTTGCGGCCTCGTTCTCGAGGAAGAGTCGGGGATCAATGACCTCTTGATTAACAGAGTAAGCCTATATGGCTGCCTTCGGGAAGGCTGGGTTGCAGCTTTACAAGGATCCCGAGGTGGAGATGGGACCTCTGGAGGAGGAGCAGATGATGGAAATTCTAAGGACGGGTACTCCGACTCAGACGTCTCCGCTTTTTGTGCCAAAACACTGAAAAAGACAGAGGAAGAAGGTTCTATAGGTGTGTGTGTATCTGGAGGAGCAAGAGCATGTGTCAGTGCGTGTGCGCACAGGTTCTGAATGTGCCTAAGCACGTGTAGGCGAATGGGGCGCATATTGGCGCATGTTAGAATGTGCTGGCGAGCGTTGACACTCTACACGTGAAAAAGCGTGTCTTGTAGCACATGTAGATGAAGAGCACTCTGAAGAAGGAGCACGTCTGGGGCGTGATACTGGAGACCGAGAGCGCCTGCGGGAGTGTTTAGAAAAATGCTCTGGTGACGCCCGTTGGCGCGCACGAGCAATGGCGTTATTGGTGAGCGCTTATGCTGTTGTTGAGGCAGAGGTGAAGCAGAGCGTTGGGTAATGCTATTTACAGGTGAGCGCTGTCTAGAGGAAGCATGCATAATCATGCGTGCTGTACAGGAGTAACATGGCACGCGGATGAATGGCGCACATCAGGAAGGTGTTCTTGATGTATAGCCACACACACAGGTGTAGAAGGGGGGGCGTGCGTTGGGGCATTGACCCCGAGAGGGAGAGACAGTGTCTCTGCGACCTCTCTCCAATGAAGGCTCCCGTGCGCTTGCCAAAGCATCACACACTGCAGGGGAGCATACAATTAGTGAAGCCTCTTGTGCGCGTGCTGTAGCATCGTGCATTGAGGAGGAGAGTAAATCCAACGAAGGCTCCTTTGTGCGTGCCGTAGCATCGCGTAAAGACGAGGAGCTTACAAGTGAAGGTCTGGCAGGTCTCGAAGGAGAGCGCGCGTCAGCACGTCTCCGAGAGGAGTCTCTACTACTTCTCTGAGAGTCACTGCTGGCTCTCGAAGAAGGCGTGTCAGGAAGAATCCGAGGACCTCGTCCAGGCTCAAGGCGAAGCTGCAGGGCCTGCATCCCTGAAGGCGGGCAGACAGGAGGACGGACCTGGTCAGCTTCGAAAAGAGCCTTCGCAGGGGAGGGCTCTGGGGGCTGCGACGCAGAGGGAAGGGTGTCTTCCTTAGCAGCATGGGAGGATGAGGCTGACTTCTCCGAAGAGACTAAGGAGGGAGACACAGCCCCAGAGGAGAGTGCCAACAAAAGTCTCTCCTTCGACGGCAGGCCAGTAAGTCCTAACGAAGGCCACAAAACACAAAGGGCGTCGTCACCATGCACTGAAAAACAAGGCTCATCCTTAGAAGGGCCAGGCCTTCCTGTTTCACCAGGGGAAACAGGCAGGTCTCGCCCTTTCAAAGGCTGGCCAGGAGTTAAATCGTCACTCTTATGCGCCTCACTCCCAGAGGAGTGAGATACCGAAGGTCCCAAAGGAAGAGACCCCAACGAGGAAGCAGAAGGCCTGGGTCGTTTGGTTTTCGAAGAACTCGAAGGCGAAGAATCCCTGTTCTTCTTCTTACTTCGCCGCCGGCGATGCTCAACCCACGGCAGGCAACCAGGCATGACATTCCTCACGGGGATTCCAATGTATAGGAATGGCCTCTGCAAGAAGGACAAAGAGAGTGAGGGTCTCTGTTAATCCTGCTCATGAAAGTCCCACACCTACGGTCTGGGACACCAGGGTAGGAACGCATAACTATTTCGTCAGACATACTCACATTTATCTAGAAAGAGAGAAAGAATGTTATGAATAATTCCAACAAGACAGCGAGAGCAAAAGAGAGGTGTCTTCCCTCGCTGCTGGCTGTAATCACAGTGACTACTCAGTGAGCCGGTGGGGAGGCTGTGCTTCTCCACCACCGGGCAGGTAACTTCTGGCCCGGTAGTTAACTACCTCGGTACGTATATAAAAGAATGGATTAGCCGGTAGTTTCAGCTGAACTGCAATCTATCCTTAGTAAAGGACGTAAGGTTTTTATATTGTGTAGGAACAAATGTATATTCAGATTCTAGAAGTGTTTTGGAAAGTAAATAGTTGCAATTCATCCCATCCTTTGAATCTCCAAGCTCATGAGTGGCTTTTTTGAATTTCTTGCAATCACAAATCTATTTCGTTCTGAGAGGAGCAAAAGGGTATGTTATTAGAGATCATTGGAAATCCATCAAGTTCCATATATTGACTTGAAGTCTCCTATCCGAAGCTGTATACGCCACAAATGGCTGGAGTGATGATCCTCAAACCTTGCCATAGATAAGAAACTGAAGGCAAATAGGCCTGATATGAATTTTTGGCAGTCTTCCTTTCATAGAGATAGGAGGACTGAAATTGTCTTAATGAGACTCCATATTGGTCATTCCCAATTGACACAGCATATTCTGGTGTCTTGTCCAATATATGGGAGATGATGTTGATGTCAATAACCTTGTAAAATTCTTAAGAGATTGATATACATATACTATGTACATATAAAATTTGACATATTTTACCAATATCTAATTTTACCTATCACCCAATTCAATCAATTGTATGCCGTTATACTTTTATTTTTATTTTGTTATAAAAATATTAACTTTTTTTTATAAAAAAAATATTTGTCCTTTTTGGGGGTGGGGGGTGGGAAGATGAGATATGATTTTTAAGTTTTCATTCCTATAGGTTATCATCACCTTCATTTACATTTAATTAATCATTATGTTATTTATTTCATTCCAATATGGCGCTGAATGACCAAAATAGGTCCCAGTGCCTGGGCTTGTCCCTAAATTTCATAATCAATTCACCCAAGTGTCGTTTTGACCAGATTGCGTATTGCCCCTATGTACATCAAACAAAAGTAGTATTTGTTGCAAAGTGGAGAGGAAAGACAAATCCTACAGTGCAACTTGTGCAATGGTAGGTTAACTGTGGAACATATCGTTGTTGAATGTCCTTTTTTCGACCAAGTCAGAAGATCAACCTGTATACATGGCAGGTCCATTAGAGAGGTAATATAGATCATTTTGTTAAATTTATACAGAAAATAGATTACTATTTCTATAAGCTTTAATTATTCGGAGGTTATTTGATAATTTTTTTCCTATTTTTTTTAATTGCCTGCTACAGATTATATAAACTCATTGAAGCAATGCATAAAAACAAAATAACAAAAAGTGTGGTACAGCAAAGCAGACAACAATAAATTGAAATGCATTAAGCAGAATTTTAACTTTTGGAGTTCATCAGTACAAAATGAAAAGCAAGATTACAAATAGGTTGTACGAGACTAGCCCAGGAGTGTTTAATGACAACTCTGCATGGGGACATCTTTTGTTGCAATTTTTACAGTGTAATTTTAACATTAAAACATTCTATGTGATTGCCTAATTTTTAATAAACAAAGAAATTTATATTTAGGTGATAAGTCATTTCAAATACTATCAGAATCAGATAATTTTTTGTTAAATATAAAGTGTTATTTTTAAGAAACACTAATTTGATCAATAAAATTCAGCATACAGTGGTCCCCCCCGTATTCGCGGGGATGAGTACCAGACCCCCCCGTGAATTGTTAGAACCCGCGAATGTTAGGAACCCCTATAAAAATGCTAAAAACAGCCTATTTTGTTAGTTAAAACTCAAGAAAAACCCACTAAAAATTTTCATACTTGGTTTTTTTAATAGTTTTATCACAAAAAGTGCATTTTATGATGAAATTGATAAAAAAAAAAACAGGAATTTGTGGATATTTCTCATAGAAAAATACCGCGAATGTGCGAATTTTCCGCGAATAATGCGGGAAAACGTTCCCGAGAGAAATCCGCGAATCCAGAGAATGCGAATACGGGGGGTCCACTGTATTTATACTTTAGTAAAATATGGTTGCTTTTGTTATTTTTATCTACGGTTATTCAGTTTTTTATAAGTTCTGTTCATATTTTTAGTTCCAACCTCATTTATCACATAATCATCTTCATTTTTCATTAATTTATTATAATCCTTTAACTACCATTCCATCCCACTCCACTATATAGACATGCATTTTAGGTGCGTATTTATTTATTTTAATAATTTCCTCTCAGCTCTGTAAGAGTCTAGTAGGACTCATTGGGCTAAGTCCTAATTTTATAGTAATAATTATGATTTAATGTGCCATATAAGAAAGTAAATCATTGCTCTGACAAGTTTTATTTTTCCATGTTTTTTACCAGTTTCTTTTAATACATATTCTCAATATTCAGTAGATTGCAGTGTGGAGTCGTAAATATTTGTAACAGCTTAAGTGACTGTCCTTTATTTATCAATTCCCTTCCTTGTAGGTTAAGAAATTTGAAGCAGAAATGGCAGTTGCTCCCTTAGTCATCTTAGATGGAAATATGTCACTGGAAACCATCAGCTACGTTCTGGATCACTGTGCTTCTTGCAGAGTTCCAGGTAAGGGAATTATTATTCTTTTGATTAGAGTCTTTTTTGGGAAAGTGGATTAGATCATTTTTGGCATTGCAGAAGAGATCCAGGATGGTGTGAAAGACCTTAACCCTCTTGCGCACAGGCCGAAAATATAAGGGTGTAAGGTGTACAGGACTTTTCCCCCTGGCCGAAAAGAACACATGCATGGAAAAGTTTTTGGTAAAATCTGGTACATCCGAACTATAACTGATATACGCTTCTGGTTAGTGTTATTATGTCTGCAAATGATTGAATTATTTCGTAAAGCAATCAGAGCATCTTTACTAGGCTTAGAAATTATAAAAATGATGTGATGAACGTGAAATTTTAATGAAAAATTGTAGATATTTTTTTAAAATAATCATGAAAAATATAATAATTAGGTTTGGGGAGTTTGTTTTATACCTCAATTGTGTAGAAATGTTTGATCTTTCACGTGGAAGCAATAATTTTGCTATACTGTAAATGTATTTGCTAATGAACTATGATTTATTAAAAAATGCAAATTTTTTACAGAGAGGAATTTTCAGATTTCCCTACCTACTTATGTTGACGTTTTGTATCGTAGCTAAGTAAGCTAGTGGCGTCTGGTTTGCATTTTCTTCAAGATTCATCATCTGTCGACCCAATGGCGTCAACTACGTTTTGTATGATTGACACTTTTTTTCGTGAATTTTTCCAGAAAATAACTTACATGATGGGCCCGGCGCGTCATCTGTGCACTTACGGAAAAAAATTTAATGACGCACTGCACGTCATCAGATCACGAGAGGGTTAAGATTTGGCAACAGTGTTTTTGAAAAATATTGTTCCTACACAATATACAAACTGTCGGTCCTTTACAATAGGAATTACTTTCAGCGCAGCTGAAAGCGGCCATTTAACTTTAAACAAGGTGAGGGAGTATGTTGTTAACTGTTGACTACGGGTGGGAGTCCCTCCCGCCCAGCAATTACACTCCCACTTGGTATTTGGCCATTGGCGAGGAAGGACGTGTATTCTCCTCTCTGCCTGCTGTTTGACTTTATGCTTTAACATAGTTTTGATGTTGCTGATCCAGTACATATATGAATCTTGACTTTTTATATAGTATAATACATGTACAGGCAATCCCCAGTTATCAGCAGGGGTTCCATTCTCAGCCGGGTGCTGGTAAGCAAAAACCGAATCAACCAAAACTCAGTGATTTATGGCGCTTATGGCGTTAAGTTTCAGTTAATGGCGCCTCTGTTAGGTATGCTATGGCACCAGAAGTCTATTATCGGCACCTTATGGCGCAGATACCGAAACTCGGCCCATTATGGTGCCATAAATCACTGATGTTATGGCGCTAGACAAGTGCCATAAAACTGGATCGCCATTAACCGAGTCCGCCAATAACAGGGGACTGCCTGTAATGTATATGTATACATGTATACAACTTGTTGTTTTACTTTTGAGTTTACATGTTCAGTATTTTGGTATAGTACTTCATACTTATATACACAAACAATATAACTTTTATAAACCAATGATGTGTTGAACTGGTTCTAACATTGCTAAGGCAATGAGCTTAAACTGGTTTTCCACCTCACTTACGTGTTTTGCTCTATAGCAATCGTATGTTCTCTCAGGGAGAATTCTATTCTTTTTCTTTACAAAGGAAGGTTTTTATACAGAAAATTTCTCTTGACATTTGCAAGGTTTTAGTTTTTTCAGATGTTTTAGAGCACGAGTAGGGGGAGGGGTTGGATAGGGGTTCTCTCACTAGCAATAGTACTTGTAGTATTGCCCTGTATGTTGCTGATTGCTCATTTTGATTCGTCTGTGGGCATGAAGCAGCTGTTGCTCAGGTTCTTTGGGAACCAGAGTCCAGGGTGTGTGTGTGTATGCTCATTTGTACTTGGGAATGGTGTAACAGTCCCGGGATGGCAATGGTCTTGTGTAGAAGTCAAAACAGAGAATAATGTTGTCGTCTCTGCCTTATTTTTCTTGGTGCTCTCCCACATCTTTGGACTCTGGAACTGTAGCGGGTCTCTTTGGGACCCTGCAACATGAGCGCTCCAGGTGCACAGGTCTCCTCAGGTACAACATGCTTAAGAAGTAACCCGTGTCATCAATACTAGTTCCTGGAAGTTTTTTTTATTATTATTATTATTATCATCATCATCCTGGACGAGTACGAACCTCCACCCATGTTTCTTTGGACACTTGGGTAGATGACGCAACTGACGATCATCCTGTGTGTGATTGAAGCTCAAGGCATGAATCTCCAAGGAGAATAGTGTCAAACCTTGTACTCGGATTTCATCGAAACCTCGAGTTGCCTTTAACAAATCGTGGAGTTACCTTCACGAATTGGTAATATCCTTCCTCAGCTCGAGTTCCTTGTAATAGTGTGTATGTTGGCAGACTATCTAATAGTAATGTCTCTTTTACAACTGAATTAACTGCATTAGCAAAATCTCTTAAGATTGTTTCTACTCTACAGGGTAATACTTTTACCATATACTCAGATTCTTATAGTGCACTCTTGGCAATATATGTATAATTCTAAACATCCAATTATTCAATATATTCAAGAGTGGTTGTTTTTGCTTCCAAATTCAAATTAGTCCATTTTTGCTGGGTCCCTGCCCATGTAGGCATTGTAGGTAACGAACTTGCTGACCATGAAGCAAGAGATGTCATTACTAAAGAAGACATTCCATTCCACCATATTCATGCTACCTACTTACGTATTTGAAATGGTCTACTTGTTCCTATATAAAAAATAAGTGGCAAGCACGTTGGTGTTCTCACTGAAGCAATGCATAAAAATAAAATGGGAAAATCTGTGGGACAGCAAAACAGACAACAGTAAATTGTTAACTCGTGGAATTCACGAGTACAAAATGAAAAGCAAGCTGAAGTGACATTAACAAGATTACAAATAGCTCATATGAGACTAACCCATTAGTATTTAAAGACGAACAACACATGGGGACATCCCTCATTGCAGCACAATTTTAACAGTAAAGCATATTCTATGTGATAATCTAATTTTTAATACAAGAAATCTATATTTAAGCAATCAACCATTATCAGAAATACTATCAGAATCAGATAATTTTCCGTTACATAGAGTATTGATATTTTTAAGAAAGACTAATTTGATCAATAAAATTTAACATATTTATACTTTACTAAAATAGCTGACTTTTGTCATTTTTATCTAATTCAGTTTTTTATAAGTTCTATTCATAATTTAGTTCCAACCTCATTTATCACATAATCGTCTTCATTTATCATTAATTTATTCTCATCCTTTAACTACCAATCCATCCCACTCCACTCTATAGACATGTATTGTATGTGTGTATTTATTTATTTTAATCATTTCTTCCTGAACGTTTTCAGGCCAACACTGTAAACTATCATACATCTGATATATAGCTAGGATGGATAGTACATTATTTATTAGTGATGGAAAATAGTTTGCAGGGTGAGATAGCATATAATACTTAGTTAATTTATATTGTTGCTTCTTTATCATATACAGCAATCCATTTTCCTTTATTTGCTTTCATTTAAGACTACCTTTTCAGGTTATTTAGCATAGAGGTTAATGCTGCATCATTTGCACTCACTTGGGTATTAAAAGTAAGCTATTTGAGAAAGGTTTGACTGCTCTTGAGATGTTTTTGATTATACACTACCTATTATAAAGTCCAGGTCTACATGCATACATGTTTTCATTGCTATTCTTCATATATTTTAATTATTTAATGATATATAATTAAAGAATACTTTTTTCCTGTGACTAACCACATCCTGTTTAGATTATATTGCATTGAGGTTGCACTACCCTATTACTTTAGAATATTTTCCTCAATACTTTTACTGAAGTTTTTTCTGTTCATCATGACTTAATTCCCCAGTTAGAATACCAGAACTGATAAGCATTGCTAGCCCTGCTATCAACATAAGAAAACTTAATTACAAGACAATACATTTAGGTGAATTGTCTTTGGTTGAAAAAATATAACCCATTCTACTGCAGTTATACTCTATTTTTCATAAGTATGTAGTATACCCATTTACTCTTCTTTTAATTTTTTTTTTTATATATTTTTAATCAAAAAATATTCATACTTTTTTTATGAAATATGGTTTTTAAATTTTTACTCCCATTAGTTATCATCAGTTTCATTTACGTTAATCATTAAGTTATTTATTTCGTTCCACTACGCCGCTGGATGACCAAGTAGGTCCCAGTGCTTGGGCTTATC
This sequence comes from Macrobrachium nipponense, assembly GCF_015104395.2. Taxonomy (NCBI): domain Eukaryota; kingdom Metazoa; phylum Arthropoda; class Malacostraca; order Decapoda; family Palaemonidae; genus Macrobrachium; species Macrobrachium nipponense. The sequence continues at coordinate 187,839,114 of NC_087200.1, read as the reverse complement.
CCAAAATTTCATAAATCCATCCATCCATCCACTTGTAATTTTTCATAAGCATACAACCCTCTACAACTTTTCAATCCAGAAAATACAGTCACAGTAAGGTGACGTATAGCTGCAAAGAAGCTGGTAAGAGTGACTACTGCTATGGACCATTTTCAACACTGAAAACTTCACAGGAAAACCCTTATCTAAAGTGGATAATGAAAGGCAGCATTTTAATATATCCTATATACAGGGAATGTTATTTAAAAATATCTTACAAAAATACTTATTCCACACACTAATGGACGGTATATTTTGCATATGATGCAGTTGACAATAATAATATTGTAATTTTGTGTCTTGCCTGAGTAGTCTTATATAATACTTTAAATATTTTCATTTAAATTTCTATGTAATACACTAGATCACTTAACTTTTAATTTAAACTTTTACAGAATTTATAAAATACTCAACATTTCCAATTTAAATACTGTGTTCTAAGACAACATGGTTTGTACAGAAAACAATAAATTAATATTTAGTTGTAATATACAATATGCCAAATTAATAAAAACTGTAAATCTACTGAGGCAGGTGTAAGAATTTGAACATTCTCATTTGGTATTGTTTTATCACCAATACTATATTCTTACAAATCATATTATTTCAGTAATTGTGACTAAATTTATAAGCTAAAACTACTTGGAAAATACTAAATTAACACACATTAATGAGGATATCACTTTATATTATGAAAAATGTTATATAAAAAGGTGATATGGACGGTTAATAAACTCGCATTCAGTAATCATTCAACACAGAATCTTATTTAAAAATAAACAAGTTGGTTTCAGTAGCTATTTTTTCCAAGTAGCTATTACATGGCATCCTCATATTTACAAACACCTTGTACTGTAGTGATCAAATTTTATTTCAGTGTTGACTCCTTTCAACAGTAAAATGAAAAAAAATCAACAAACTTAATCCATTTCATCATGAACCAACAAAACCTCTTATAAACAGCTAGACCAGATGGAATCTAAGCAAGACCCCATCTAGAGGATATAAACATCTGTATGCCTTTCATGATCATCTTGCTTCAAGCTAGACATCATTAAATTATTACATCTCAATAATAACAGTTTATTTGAGCAAGTGCTACTATTCATTACTGTGTTCTTAATTGCCAACAAGACATACTATTCTCTCCTATCTACACTTCATGGTCTGGTGGTATGAATTAACAGTCATCATATTTGACAGTTGTTTAACATCTTGTAGTCAATCTCACAAGCCACTCACCTGAAATACCAGGAACACAATGCAGTCATACAATTTTCCTTTTAAGAGCCTATACCTTAAAATTTTTCACCATTTATAGCTGACAATTTTAAATATCAGATTTGTCCGAAAAATTTTTAAATACCTGATTAAGAAATTGCTCAGGGTTTGATTAAAAAGGATATAAGCTGAATTTAAAAAAAAAAAATATGTACAGTACCATGATTTTAGTAAAACATTTCCTAGTATTCTGTCCAAGTACTTAAAAATACAAACTGGAAAATGGAAAGTATAAAAAAAAAAACAGCTATCCTGTACTCTTATCTCAAACTAATGCAGTATAAAGAAAAAATCCATCCTATACTCTCTTCCCAGACTTCTGCAAAATACATCACAAAGTGATGCAATGCAAAGTTCTGAGAGGATGAACTATTGCTCCAACAATGGAACTAGAGAGATGAAATATGCATGGTTTTGCTTTGGAAATAGTAGCAACTTTAATATACATGGTACTATACTGTTGAAAGTTTAAATATCTTTTATAGATCTTAAAAGAAAGGAATAATTCAGATTTAATGCGCATAATTTTCAGTTCCATTCAGATAGTACAGGCTTTACCTTAAGAACATCTATATTATCCAACCAATAACAGTGATTTATTCTAAAAGACTGAGCTAGGTCAACTTGAAAAGCTAAACAGATATTAAATAAAAATTGATGCAGTATATCCATGTGCACAAATTAGGCAACCTTGCCCAACTAAAATACTGTTAGCATCTTGAAAATTGTAATGAACTAATAACAATACAAAAGTAATGATACAAAACGAACAATTTTAAATTGTTTTTAGTATGGAAAAGAAGCAATATACTGTATATGAATAGGCAGTTCACAAATATGAAAATTTTGTCTTGTGACACGAATTTAAAGCCAGTTATTTTCATACACACTACAACATTTTGAAGTGTTACTTTTTTTTCCAATGTAGAAAAACAACAGATTTACTATATGGGCCTTTAAATGTAACCCTGTGAAGACATCTCATGAGCAAACTGTCCTTGAGGCTCCATATGCATCACATTGGATGCCATTCTCTTTCGATCTCTGGCTTCGTATGTCTCCTGAAAAGTAAGGTAGTACATATTTAGATTGTTAAAAACTAATTGCAATTTACTATGCATTTAACTTACAGAAAATTTCCAGAAATGTTACTTTCACTATAAAATTCACCACAACACTCATGACAAAGCTTTTCCAACAGAGTACACAATGAATGGCTTAAGTGATCTAAAGGACGTCAATGGGCCCTGGGATAACCTATCATGCTTGTACATAAAAATGATATTGTTAAGATACAATAAAGTTTGTTCATACTTACCTGGCAGATATATATATAGCTGTATTCTGAAGTCCGACAGAATTTCTAAAAACTTACGACACACGTAGTGGGAGTAGGGTGGTTAGTACCATTCCCGCCGCTGGGAGGCGGGTATCAGGAACCATTCCCATTTTCTATCAGATTTCTATCTCCACTGTCTCCTGAGGGGAGGTGGGTGGGTACTTAAAATATATATATCTGCCAGGTAAGTATGAACAAACTTTATTGTATCTTAACAATATCATTTTGTTCATGAAACTTACCTGTCAGATATATATATAGCTGAATCCCACCTTTGGCGGTGGGAGAGACAGAAAAGGATTTAGGAAACATATATATGTAGATGATTGACATCTTGGTTCCTTACCTGTTAGCATAGCTGACTTCGTGATTACTGTCACCCAAGCCTGCATCTGCTTCACTAGAGTTACCAACAAGGTAGAGACCTGTATAGTTGGTGCGCTCTAGATGATCTGCCAACGGGGACGAGACCACAATGTGACTAGACCATGACCATACTCAAGAGGACAACGAGGCAAAACCACCACCTAAGTTAGCCTAAACAAATACTCCCATATACCAAAGGCTAAAAGAAGGGAAGACCGCATCGGCGGGCCGTGCCCTACAACCCATAAACATTGCGAACATTAAAAAACTCACCTACCCTTTTCTATGGGAAAGGATGAGTGCTACCTCCTGCCCCCAAGATAGTGTCTGCGGCGACGTATGGTCCAAGAGAGTAACAGTTCTCATATGTCGTTCTGACCTCCCGTAAATAGTGCGAGGCGAACACCGAGTTACTTCTCCAAAAAGTAGCACTTAAAATATCTTTGAGAGCCATATTTTTCTGAAATGCTATAGAAGTCGAAATAGCCCTTACTTCATGAGCGTTAACTTTTAAAAGCTTAAAGTCACTATCTTGACAATAAGCGTGCGCCTCCTTAATGGTGTTCCTCAAAAAGAATGCCAGTGCATTCTTAGACATGGGCATATTAGGCCTCTTAACCGAACACCATAAATTCTCCGCAGAACCTCTACACTCCTTTGTCCTACGAAGATATTCTTTAAGAGCCCTAACAGGACACAGGACTCTTTCTGGCTCTTGACCAATGATTTCTGCCATACCTTTTATTTCGAACGTCCTAGGCCAAGGGTTGGAAGGGTTCTCATTCTTAGCCAGGAATGACATACTCAAAGAGCAGATTGCATTATGCCCTTTGAAGCCGACGTGTTTACTAATCGCCTGTATCTCGCTAACCCTCTTCGCCGTCGCCAGAGCAGTTAGGAATACAGTCTTCTTCGTCAAATCTCGCAAAGAGGCAGAGTAAATAGGTTCGAAGCGGCTTGACGTTAAAAACTTGAGAACCACGTCCAGATTCCACGAAGGCAACTTAGCCATCGGTACCTTGGTGGTCTCAAACGATTTCAGTAGATCATGAAGGTCTTTATTATTAGCAAGGTCAAGACCTCTATGTCGAAAAACTACAGACAAGACACTTCTGTAGCCTTTAATGGTAGACACTGCGAGCTTTAAATCTCGTCTGAGATAAAGAAGGAAGTCGGCGATCTGGCTCACAGAGGTCGTGGTAGAGGAAACTCCTTTCTTCCTACACCAGCTCCTAAAAGCTGGCCCAAATTCGACTGGTTAAAACCGCGAATTGACGAAGGTCTTCTCGCGGTGGCGATAGCTTTAGCCACAGGTTTCGAAAAACCTCTCGCTCTGGCCAACTTCTGGATAGTCTGAACGCAGTCAGACTCAGAGCGGAGAGGTTTTTGTGGTACCTCTCGAAGTGGGGCTGTTTGAGTAGATCTCTCTTTAACGGGAGAGATCTCGGAAAATCCACCAGGTAGGACATCACCTCTGTGAACCAGATTGCTGCAGGCCAAAAGGGGGCGATTAACGTCAACCTCGTCCCCTCCGAAGCTGTGAACTTTCTCATTACTTCCCCCAGAATCTTGAAGGGGGGAAATGCGTAGAGGTCTAGGCCCGTCCAATCCCATAACAGGGCGTCTACTGCTACTGCCCCCGGATCGAGAACTGGGGAGCAGTAAAGAGGGAGTCTCGTCGTCCTTGCGGTTGCAAAAACGTCCACCAAGGGGCGTCCCCAAAGACTCCACAGCTCCTGGCATACGTCTTGATTGAGGGTCCACTCTGTCGGCAGCAACTGACCTTGTCGACTGAGGAGATCCGCCCGGACGTTCTCGACTCCGGCAATGAACCTTGTCAAGATCGTGATCTCTCTTGCTTTCGCCCAAATCAGAATTTCCTTCGCTAGAGCGAACAGGGAGCGAGAGTGAGTGCCTCCTTGCTTCTTCAAGTATGCCAGGGCTGTGGTATTGTCCGAGTTGACTTGAACCACTCGACGGGAGACTTTGTCCTGAAAGAACTGGAGCGCTAATAGAACCGCTGCCAGCTCCTTGAAGTTGATGTGCCAGGCTACCTGTTCCCCTCTCCAGGTGCCTGACACTTCCTCCCCCCCTAGTGTTGCTCCCCACCCCGTGGATGACGCGTCGGAGAACAACACTAGGTCGGGGTTCCAAAGCTTGAGGGATATGCCCTCTGAGAGCTTTAAACGGATCGAGCCACCATCTTAGATGGCTCTTCACCTCTTCTGAGATGGTTAGGATCATATCGAAGTTGTCCTTCTCTGTCCAATTGTCCGACAGGAAGAACTGAAGAGGTCGGAGATGTAGCCTCCCCAGGGAAACAAACTTCTCCAGCGAGGAAATGGTCCCCAGCAGACTCATCCATTCCCTCACCGAGCATGAATCTTTCCCTAGAAAGGCTGACACTTTCTCTATGCCTTGTTGCTGACGTTCCTGGGACGGAAAAGCCCGAAAAAGCCACTGAATCCATCTGAATCCCCAGATACACGATGGACTGTGTTGGGGTCAGATGTGACTTTTCGAAGTTCACCAGAAGTCCCAGGGACGCAGCTAAAGCCAGAGTCGTTTTCAGGTCCTTCAGGCACCGGGTCTGCGAAGAAGCTCGTATGAGCCAGTCGTCCAGGTAGAGCGAGATCCTGATGTTGGAAAGATGGAGCCACCTCGCCACATTCTTCATTAAGATGGTGAACACGAATGGGGCCGTACTCAGACCGAAACAAAGAGCCCTGAACTGAAACACCTTTCCTTTCAGGACGAACCGAAGGTACTTCATAGACTGGGGGTGTATCGGGACGTGAAAGTATGCGTCCTGAAGATCGAGTGATACCATCCAATCCCCCGGTCTTAAGGCCCCTAGAACTGACTGAGGTGTCTCCATCTTGAACTTTGCTTTTCTATATAGAGGTCAGACGACTTACGTCCAAGACTGGCCGCCACCCTCCCGAGTGTTTCGGAACAAGAAACAATCTGTTGTAAAATCCTGGCGTAGCCAGGTCTAAGACCTGTTCCACTGCTCGTTTCTCGAGCATCTGCTCGAGCAGATCGAAAAGAATCCTTTGCTTCTCTTGAGGATACGACGGGGACAAGTCCCTGGGAGTGGAAGTCAGAGGGGGAGGCTTTACGAACGGAATCTTGTACCCCTTCTCTATGATGTTGAGAGACCAGGTGTCTGCCTCTCTTTCTCTCCAGGCTCCTCCAAACAACTGAAGCCTGGCTCCTACCGGTGACTGAAGGCACGCATTCTCACTTCTTGCCCCTGGACTTAGCCGGGGCTCTACCTCTAGGAAGACCTCTTCCTCGGGATACAGATCTAGCTGAAGATCCTCCACAAAAGGGCTTCTGCTTCTTAAAAAGACTGAACTCCTGAAGACGTGGAAGGGACAGCAGGACGTCTCGACGACTGCGTCAAAAGGTCTTGAGTAGCTTTCTCCTGCAGACTTACTGCCAGATCCTTCACCAAAGCCTGGGGGAAGAGATGACTCGAGAACGGCGCATACAAAAGTTCTGTCTTCTGTGCGGGAGAGACAGACTTAGCCGCAAAATTACAATACAGCGATCTCTTCTTCAACACGCCTGCTGAAAAATGAGATGCTAATTCCTCTGAGCCATCCCTGACGGCCTTGTCCATGCATGACAAAACACTGGACAGCTCCCCCAAGCTGATCGAATCTGGCTTACGCGACTGGTTGTCTAGTACTCCGAGACACCAGTCTAAGAAGTTAAATACTTCTAAGGATCTAAACAGACCCTTCAACAGATGATCCATCTCTGACGTAGTCCACGACACCTTCGCTGAGGCTAACAGAGCTCTTCTTGAAGCATCTACAACGCTGGCGAAATCTCCCTGTGCTGACGTCGGAACCTTCAAACCTAACTCCTCACCGGTTTCATACCACATCCCTGCCTTACCGCTAAGCCTAGACGGAGGCAGGGCGAAAGTGGTGCTTCCTTTAGCTTTCCTAGTCTCCATCCAAGTGTTAACTTTCCGGAAAGCCCTCTTGGTAGACAAAGACGTTTTCATCTTAACAAACCCTGGTGTCTTCTTAGCTTCGACGACGAAAATGCGAAGGAGGAGAAGGCGGAGCAGCAGGAAGGAAGGTATCTCCAAAAGAATCACGGAGCAGCCGAGCCAAAACTTGATAGTCTGAAGAAGACGACGACGAGGGTTGTTCTTCATCCACCTCCTCCGAAGAACAGCTCAATTCCCCTTCTTCCTTACCCGAGTTAAACTCCGAAGAAAGAGGAACTAAAGACCTTTCACTCCAAGTCTCCTATCAGACCGGTGACGAGAAGAAGAGGGTAACGTATCCTTAACAGAATCGTTAGCCGATACAGGAACAGCAGCAATCACAACTTGAGTAGACCGCGAAGTAGAAGGAAGACGTGTAGCGTCATCTAAAGACTCGGGAATAACGTCCGATCGAGAGCGAACTTCCGTACTCACGTCCAAGACGCTCTTACGACGATGTCTATTAGCGTCCATCGGAGCGTCAAACCTAGCGTCCCTCCGAGCGTCCAATGAAGCGTCCAAATCAGCGTCCAAGTGAGCGTCCAACGAAGCGTCCAAAGAAGCGATGAGCGGAGCGTCCCTCCTAGCGTCCCTCGAAGCGTCTCTACGATCGTCCCGCGAAGATACAGGAACTGACACTTGACGAGCGTCCCGATGCACGTCAACACAAGCATGACGAAGCGGAGCGGTGCGTTCCAAATTCCGTCCTTCAGAAACTAAAGCATCTTCATCAGAAACGTCGATGTCGGAACGCCGAGCGTCCTCACGTCGAGAAGAGAGGGCAGACTGGAGAAACCTCTCTCTCTCCTGACGTTTACTTCCACCTCTAGACAAACGCTGGGGAGAACGAAGTCTAGACGCCGAAATACCATGAAACGGGGACGAAAGACGAGCAGGCGGATAAGACTGTCTTGATCTCTTGATCGGAAGTCTATCATCCTTCTTACGGCCCGAAACCGTTTCCTTCTGCTTAAGTAAAGCATCCAGTTGTCGCTGCATAGCAAGGATCACCTCCGTCTGCGAAGGATCTATACGAGGAGAAGAGCCATGCCTGCGAGAAGGTGAGGGGCGATGGGGACGCCTTCTTCCTTCTCCCAGGAACAGCCTTAGCTCTAGAGCACAGGGGCGCTCAAAGACGTCTTCATCGGGAAGACGACTTAGCCTTCTCTGGGGCGGAAAGGACACGCTTTCCGGAGAAGAATGCCAATCCGACAAAGCATGACGTGAAGCGTCCTGATCTTGAAACGTCCTCTTCAACGGTCGCGAATCCGAACGAGATTCCCACCCCTTGCGCGGGGAGGACGCGTCGGAAGACGAGAAACAATCCTTTAGGACACGTGCTCGAGCACGCTCCTTAGCAGCCTGAAGCGTCAACATGTACTGCTGAAGGGACGTCAGATCGGTGGGGGATCCCCGTAACCCTCCTTCGGCCTTCGACATGCCCTCTCCTGAGTCCTGGGAGTCCGGCAGAGGTCCCAGCCTAGAGGCGCTATAGGGCCGATCTGACGCCCCCTCCACTTCACTGGGGGCACTATCACTACACTTAGCACTTTCCCTGTTTTCAAGGGCTAGAACCTTAGATTCCAGAGTTTTCAAAGAATCTAAAATAAGCGAAAGGGCATTACCCTCCGCAAGACACCACTTGAGCCCGAAGGCAACACTACGGGGTTAGGAGTCACAAAATCTAAAGAAGGGTTAGAAGGGGTTACATTATTACCCTGTCTACTACCCGATTTACTCCTGGAGGAAGACCTCCTGATCCTATCACGCTCTAATTTATTTACATAGGATTCATAAGTCTTCCATTGAGCATCATTCAAACTTTCACACTCCGTGCAGCGAAAATCATACCTACACACTTGCCCCCTACAACCTTTACACACTGTGTGAGGATCCACCAAAGCTTTTGGTAACCTCACCTTGCATTCGTCTTTCATACACACTCTGGCACTAGCCGAACTAGAACCTGACATATTTAAGGAAAAAAACCAAGCCAAAATCAAAAACAATCCAAAGTCACGTATGCCAAGCTATCGATCCAATAACAAATAACCAAAAAAGTCAAGAGGATACTCAAGCAAATAAAGTTTTCCAAAATCCTGAGGCGGAGGTGCTGTAAACAGATGTTTACAACACCGGCGACAGAAGAAATCTGATAGAAAATGGGAATGGTTCCTGATACCCGCCTCCCAGCGGCGGGCAATGGGTACTAACCACCCTACTCCCACATACGTGTGTCGTAAGTTTTTAGAAATTCTGTCGGACTTCAGAGAATACAGCTATATATATACTGACAGGTAAGTTTCATGAACAAATTATATGTGGTGTACTAGTTTTATTTGTTTTGGTAAAACTGAAGAATACTACCACAACCCTCTGGTTTGGTAACTACAAGTTTATGTGCAATACGTATGGGCACTGTGTTTCAGTACCAGCCCCTTGAGGATAAATGTAAAAACAAACATAAGACAGTAAACATCATAAACATAATTTGGTATTTTTCAGTTTTATCCATTTTCTTTTATGAGATAATGGTACTGGACATTTAGCCCCATATAAGTATGTCTGGGTGCAAGTATGTACTTGGAGACAATGACCTGCAACAAATGTTTTCATTACATTTTCAATAATTCACCTTGAACAAAGGGTATGTTATTAAATTTCCCAATACTTTTCCAAACCTGAAAATGTGCGGTTAATTTTTAACATTTTTTCATAACAGTAGTATACTATACAAAAATCATTTAAATAAACAATTAGCCTACACCAAGAATAATGAAATTATTTATGAATTTCATAAATAATTTCAGAACTATATAACTATATTATATCACTTGTTTATGATATTCAAATGCTGAGAATGTAATACCATTAAATGCAAAGCAAAACTAAAAATTTTGTAATTGAATTACATGAAGGATAAAAGTTATAATGCTTACATTTTTATCATTCTAATCTACATCGTACTATAATTCTAGATTAAACTGGAAATTTTAAAATATTCTCTTGTACTTTTCCCCTTGCACTGTGTAATGATATTACTATTAAAGGTTAATTGGGTTTTTGAAGAAACCATCATATCTACCAATAATTTATAAAATTACAGCAAATTTTTTCTACTCCATATTACATCTTTTTTAATGAACCATACGTGACAAATAAAACCAATACGTATACCATAAAAAACAAACTTTTTCAACTTACATGAAGTAAAGTCAGACCTGCAAAGGCATGGATTCCTCCTGCTATGACTGCAAAAGCATAGGACCATGAAAGGTAGTTGAAATTGGGGTTCAATAACCAATCCCGTGACCAACACATAATGCCAAAGACTAGCACAGCAAAGAAGATAGCAACAACTGTAAAAGAATAACATTCATATAAACAACATTATTGCATGAATAACATTAAAATAAGTTCAAGTTTCATGGTAAAAATTATTTGGAAGAACCCCAGAGTTATTTAAAAAGAAAACCATCAAACAACACCTAGGTTATTGACACTGTAATGAAATTAAATAGAAAAATAAAAATAAATTTTAAAAAGTGTAACATAAATATCTAATATTCATATATATAGTATATATATATATATATATATATATATATATATATATATATATATATATATATATCATATATATTTATATATATACTACACACACACCACACACACACACACACACACACACACACACACACACACACACACCACACACACACACAGTAGTACCTCGAGATACGAAAGGCTCAACTTACAAAAACTTGGGATACCAAAAGCCAATCGAAAAATTTAACGGCTCTACCATACAAAAAGTTTTCAAGATACGAAAGGTTTCTGAAAGTCCAAGATTCGGCACCGGATAACAATTTTGGAAAATCGCGCCGCGCGCCGCCATCTTAGTATACTAGTAGACTCGCCACCATCCTCCTGCTCTCCCATTGGTTCCTGATGCTAGTCGCGGCCATGAAATCCTTCTCTCCTATTGGCCAGCGTCCCTCCCATCATGCATCTACTATGTACACGTGGTGGCGTGGCTCGGCCACTCGGTACCAGCATTGTTATAGTACGCACGCGGTATTCGTTTTCGGGATCGTCAATGTGTACGTAATATTTTAAAAAAAAGTGACCAAGATCTCTCACATGGGATAAGTGATCAAGGGGTCTCTCACGGGATAACTGGAAAACTTGCAAGGTTGGTAGAATCTCCACTCCCTGCTGAACAGAGGGTGTAGACAATCATTTACAACATGCATACCAGTATGTAGTGTACATATAATCAAGGCACTTCAGTTTTAGTGTTGAAGGTCAGCAGCCGAACATTCAGTACCCAAATCAGTTGCAGAGAGAGCATTTGGTTGAGCAGGGTTTTTGATGGACACCAGGGCAACAGAGTCATGAGGTGCAAAAAAGAAAGTTGAAATTCTGTTAAAAAAAAAAAAAAAAAAAAAAAAAAAAAAAAAAAAAAAAAAAAAAAAAAAAAAAAACCTACGTAAAGTAAAAAAAAAGGAAATAAAAAAGTTAAAAATCAAAAAAAGAAGAAAAAAATGGCAGAAATTAAAGCAGCTTTTCATAAAGTGCAATCATTTGTAGAAGACACCCCCCGAAAAGGCTCACACAGGAACATTGTGAAAAGTACGTAGGCAGAAGCAATCTTCCTTGGATAGTTACGTTGTAGTACGTACGTATATTTTTTAAAGTGTACGTACGTACATATTACACGTACATATTACATAAAAAAAAAAAAAAAAAAAATGCAGAAGAAATTAAAGCCGCTTTTCATAAAGTGCAATAATTTGTAGAAGACACCCCCCCGAAAAGGCTCACACAGGAACATTGTGAAAAGTACGCAGAAGCAATCTTCTTGGATAGTTACGTATGTACGTAGCCTCACTCGAAAGGTAAGCTTCCACATTTTATGTTACAGTAATAATAATTTCTTGTACACTAATATTACACGTTATTTACAGGTTTTTGCATTTTTAGTCTTAATTTAAGTATTGAATGGTCCAAATTGTTGTAGTATTTCATTGTTTATAGGTCATTTAGCTTTATTATGAAATTTAATGGGGTGGTTTTATGGAGGGCTTGGAACGGATTAGCCATTTTACATGTAAAATGCGGTCCAAGATACAAAAACCTCATGATACGAAGGGCGCCTCGAAACGGATAAATTTCGTATCTTGAGGAACTACTGTGTATATATATATATATATATATATATATATATATATATATATATATATATATATATATATATATATATATATATATATATTATATATAATATATATACATACACAGTGGTCCCCCCGTATTCGCGGGGGATGCATACCAGACCCCCCTGTGAATAGTTAGAACCCGCGAATGTTTGGAACCCCTATAAAAATGCTAAAACCTGCCTATTTTGTTAGTTAAAACTCAAGAAAAACCCACTAAAAATGTTCTTACATGGTTTTTTTAATAGTTTTATCACAAAAAGTGCATTTTATGATGAAATTCATAAAAAAACCCAGGAATTTGTGGATATTTATTATAGTTAAATACCGCGAATGCGCGAATAATGCAGGGAAACGTTCCCGAGAGAAATCCGCGAATGTGTGAGTCCGCGAATCTGGAGAACGCGAATACGGGGGGTCCACTGTGTATGTATATATATATATATATATATATATATATATATATATATATATATATATATATATATATATATATATATATATATAATATATATATATATCTATATATTATATATAATTAATATATACACAGTGGAACCTCCACATACGAAAGTCCTAACTTACGAAAAATACAAGTTATGAAAGCGAATACTACGAAGTTTTTTTGCCTCTGCATATGAAAATAATTCAGGTTACGAAAGGGTGTTACTGTAAAGTCCCGAGATTCGCCCAGACCACCGAGAACAATTTTAAAACTTGCGTGCCGCCATCTGAGTAGACTCGCCACCATCCTCCCGCTCTCCCATTGGTTCCTGATGCTAGTCACCGTCATAAGATCCTGCTCTCCTATTGGTCAGCATCATGCCTCTATGTAAAGGTGTTCCTTGACCATTTTTTGCAGCAGCGTTATCGTAAACACTGGAATTCGTTCCATCACACGTATTTAGCTTGTTAACGTAAATTCGTGTCAGTGATTTCGCTTTCGTTGTACTGTAAGTTACTTTATTGTGTTGTGTGTGAACTTAATTAGTACTTACGTTATTAGCCATTGGTCCCAAGAATGTTGCTGAAATTCACGGAAAGAAAGGATGCTTTCTATGGAGAACGGAGATGGAGATAATCAAGAAGTGTTAATGTTTTCTGCCATTTATTAATGTGTTTCGTAAAGTTTAGTGTTAATGTTTTCTGCCATTTTTTAATGTGTTTCGTAAAGTTAAGTGTTCATATTTTCTGCCATTTGTCCTCATCCTCTGTCGCCACTTTCGGAGATCGCCTCACTCGAAAGGTAGGTTAGGTTCCACATTTTACTACATATGTAAGTACGTGTACGTAAAGTATTTCTTGTACCATGTACACTAATACACTTTATTTACAGGTATGTACTACAGTATAGGTTATGTTAGGTATTAAATGGTCCAAATTGTTGTATTTCATTGCTTATTGGTCAATTTAGCTTTATTATAAAATTTACTGTGGTATTTTTGTAGGGCTTGGAACGAATTAGGCACTTTACATGTAATATGTGGTTCAAGATACGAAAAAGTCAGGTTACGAAGGCTGCCTCGGAACGGATTAATTTTGTATCCTGAGGTACTAATGTATATACACACAGAAAGGTAGAAGCCACGAAGGAAATTGAAACAATGGAGTAGCTATAAGATCTTTCGACTCAACGTCCTTTACATAGCAGTAAAGGACGCCGAGTCGAAAGATCTTGCAGCTACTCCATTGTTTCACTTTTCTTCGTGGCTCCTACGTTCCAAATTTTATGATTCAGTTATATATATATATATATATATATATATAGATATATATAATTAGTAATATATACCATATATATACATATATATACATATACATATACACATATATATAGATAGATATTGATATATATAGATATAGATGTATATCTATATCTATTAAAGAATCTGATTCAGATTCATTAATAGTAAAACGCATTGTATTGTTCACTCCATCAGCAGTGATAAAATGATAAAAGATTCTCTTGTGTTCTGTTTTAACGTGTGATAATCATAGTCAACTAAACTTCTTATGAAAAATGGCACAATAAATCAAGCAAAAATATGGCATCCATCTTACATGATCTTTCCTGTTTTGGCTCAGCACAAAACTATATATTTTGTGAATGAATAGTACATTTATGATGAAAAATTATTTACTGTACTCATTACAGTACTGTACTGCAATATTAATGAATAAATACAGCAAAATGCAGTAATCATAGTGTATTTAAGTCATTTGATTATGCTCTGAGAATTAGCTAATGACGCTTATTAACAAAAGAATTATTTAGGAAAATAATTTAGTTGCTATAAGAAACAAATTACTGGGTTTTCCAAAATTAGAGGCCCCCCTCTCCACAGAACAAATTGAAAGTCATGAAGTTTTCTGCTATAGCCTATCTCCTAGTACATTATCTTAAGTTTCTATTAAGCTATTTTTCTTTTTACATTTCTTGTATTTTCAGACTGAGTGACGGAGTTAGACACAGCCATGGCTAACAACTCTGAAGAAATCAAATGGATTGACCGAATCCGGGCTATAACCTTCAGAGAGGCCAGGAATGCTGGCACATCCTTTATTTCACATTCCTGGATAGCTAAATACAGGCAGTCCCCGGCTTACGACATTCCGGGGTTACAATGCTTTTCAATTATATTTATCAGAAATTATTTCCAGGTTTACGATGCATGGTACAGGGTTACAGCGCCTACAACGCTGATATGGCAGAAGAAATATGACTCCCAAAATGTAAAATAATCAATATTTGAAGGTTTTTTTATTTAAAATGCAATAAGAATGCAGTTTACATAGTTTTTAATGCACCCAAAACATTAAAAGTAAGGTTTTCTTAGGATTTTTAACGATGTTCCAGCTTACGACGATTTTCAGCTTACAATGGGTCTCAAGAACGGAACTCCTGTCGTAACCCAGGACTGCCTGTACATTAAAAGAGACGAATTCTTTGTTAAAAGAAACGGGAACAAAAATCCATATGACTGTCATCACGAAAAGAGTGAGAGTCTTGGAAGACCTGAAGTCCTTTTTCAGGAGTCAAATGACATCATAGCTGAGGCAGTGGGTAGACCAAGAAAGTCTTTACATAAATTGCCGCTTGAACTATAAGCAAAAAAGGGGAAAGAAGAGAAGTTATAAATTTGGTATCAATCCATTTCATGTTATCAGCAAGCCCAACATCACTCGGCAACAGAGAGGAGACCGTGCATGGTTTTGTGGTTCACTTTTTAAAGATTGGGATGAAGTTGACTTTCTCCATGGCGCCCGATTAGATGAATTCTTCATTTACACAGTCAGGAAGCCAAATCATAAAAATGACATCATTTGGGCTGCAAAGTTGGATGATATCAGCGATGACGTGCGCTATCACCAAGTTGTAAAATTTCCTGAATGTTTGAAAATTTTCTCTGGTTCACAGCCAAAAAGTTAATGTGGATCATCAAAGGAAAAGGACAGACATGGAATGGTGAATACTTCAGAGAAACTGTGCTTATTGGTGGAGTATTTCCTTTCCTAAAAGATCCTGAATATGTGTTATCTGTTGAAGAAGTCACATTTTTGTATGATAAGGCACCATTCAAGGCTCTTCAGACACGGGCTGTATCGAAACAGTGGTATCGATTTCTTCTCGTCACGTGAATTTCCAGGTAGCTCCCCTGACCTTAATGTTTTCACATCGTTCTAAACTACCCACACATTTTAGATATGCTCTATACAATAGTACAATCCTAAGATATGTACTTGTTCAGTAAATATAATTTCAAAACCGTCTTACACCAGAAAATATCAGTATACATAAAATGTAAGCAAAGAATGATGCGCCAAGTTATGTAGGCCAAAGAAAATGTGCGTCTGAATGGTAGGGGATACTTAGGAATAAGTTATTGGCTGGTTCATAATTTTGCAACATGACTGAATGTTATTTGGGTGTTCTGGGATGATATTTTGAGGTATATTTTTGTCTGAACTGTTAAGTTTGGTGATGAACTTTTAAAATACGCAGTTATAAGCATTTTAGGGGTGTATACTTAGTAACAGTAGTAGGAGAGTACTGTAATGTAAGGATACTTTGGGGTGTTTTGCAGTGATGGTGTGTGGGGTGTATTTTTATTTGAAATATCAACTTGTTTTGGTGTGGGGTGTATTTTTATTTGAATTATCAAATTGTTTTAGTATGATAATTTAAGGTATATTTTTGTTTTAACTATCAAATTAGGCAGTGAAATGTTAAAATAGACATTTATAAGCTTTTTAGTTTAAGTTGTACTGGGTATTTGGCAGTTATGAGCCAGTTACAGGCAGTCCCTGGGTTACGACAGGGGTTCCGTTCTTGAGACGTGTTGTAACCCGAAAATAGTCGTAAGCATCACCAAAAATACTAAGAAAACCTTACTTTTAATGCTTTGGGTGCATTCAAAACTATGTAAACTGCATTCTTATGGCATTTTGCATCAAAAAACCTTCAAATATTGATTATTTTACATTTTTGGTGTCATATTTCTTCTGCCAGATGAGCGTTGTAGGCGTCGTAACCCTGGAAATAGTTTCTGATGAATATAATTGAAAAGCGCCTTAACCTCGGAACGTCGTAAGCCGAACCCGTCATAACCCGGGGACTGCCTGTAGAAGCATTTGTAGAGAGGATTATTTGCATTTCTGCGGCAGGTTCTGGAACCTGTTTCCGCATAAAAGTGGGGGTGCACTAGATACCTCCAAAAGAGTATCAAGAATATCATTCAAGCAGCACCCACTGCTACTGGAGGAGGGCAATGGGGAAGGGCTGAGTGAAAAACTTCCGTTTATTTTGTTACTTTTCATCGACAGTCCAATATGGAGTCCACCAACTTTCACATACTGAACATGTCATGTCTCTCAAACACTCATGATTTCAGCATGAAAGAACGCAGTACCTCCCATCACTGGAGGCCTGAACTAGGAGTAGATGTCAGGAAGCTGTACCCAATTTGAAGCTTGATGGTCTGTTCTACCAGACTTGGATGATGTAAAGTTTTTTGGAATTATTTTTCATTCCAAACTCACTCGGTCCAAGCATATTGAACATTTACAGTGCAAAGTAAAGAAATCTCTCAATCTTCTGAAAGTGATCTCTGGCTTTAACTGGGGTGCAGATAAAAAATCTTTGCTACAACTATATGATGCACTATGCCAGATTTATTCATCAGCATGCAAAAGTAAACTCCACAAACTGGGTGTAGTCCAACATATGGGTTTACATATTTGCTCTTGGGCTTTTCCAACATCTCCCATCGAGAGTCTTATGTGTACATATACAAACTTCCACCTGATTTACAATGAGAAGAGGATTAACAGTAATGCTAACAATCCATCTAATAAGGTTATCCATCAACTTGATGCTAGAAAATTCAAGCCAAGATCTTCCTTCCATTCCAGATCCGGCTAAAGGCATCTGTAAATGATAATTCTATACAGACTTCGAATGTTGATGAACTGGTCCTTTCCAAAATTCTGCCTTGGCTCATACCAAAAGCTGAATTGTGAAAGAAAAATATAACGAAAAAGAACTCCCCTAATGAAGTAATTGTCACTTTTTAGAATATGAAGAAGTGCATAATAATGACTATAAAATTTATGCAGATGGCTCGAAGTCAAGCAAGGGAGTAGGTTCAGCTGTGGTCACTGATAATTTTTGTGAAGTTGCAAAGCTGCTTCCTGCTGCTTCAGTATATAAAGCTGAACTATCTGCCATTGTAAAAGCCCTAGATATATAGCGTATCATTTGAAGTCTTGTGTCATATACTCAATGTGTAAAAGTGCTCTGGAAAGCCTGAACAATTGTAATTCTTCCCATCCTTTAGTACAGAAGGCTCAGGTGTGGCTGTTTTGCATTTCATGTAGGCATAAAACAGTGTTTTTGTTGGATTCCTGGTCATGTTGGAATCCCAGGGAATGAAGAAGCAGCCCGAGAAGCAAAGAATGCCTGAACCCAAGGAGAAATTGATACAAATAGAGTGGCCCACTTAGATATGAAAATCTCTATTTGTAATTATATACTAAGCAAGTGGCAGGAGCGATGGTCATCTCCCCTTCTTGCTAATAATAAGAAGTTAAAAACTTCTTTGGCAGTTATCTTATCAAAGCGACAGGAGGACTAAAGTTATTTTAACCCTTAAACGCTGAAGCGGTATTTTAAAAATCATCTCCCTTATGCCGGCGGCGTTCGCGAGTGAGCGCCGAAGCATAAATTTTTTTATTTTTTCTTAAATCACAGCACGCTTAGTTTTCAAGATTTAAGAGTTCATTTTTGGCTCCTTTTTTTTGTCATTGCCTGAAATTTAGTATGCAACCATCAGAAATGAAAAAAATATCATTACCATATATAAATATTGGGATATAAGACAGCGCAGAAAAAATTTCATATATATTTGTATACAAATCGCGCTGTGAGCAAAACGATTAAAGCTAACAAGTTAATTTTTTTCATTGTATTGTACACTAAATTGCGATCATTTTGGTATACAACACATTGTAAAATGATCAAGGCAACACAGAGAAAATATTATCACAAAATGATGCATGAATTCGTAACGCGCGGACGTAAAAAAAAAGCAGTTTTCAAAAATTCACCACAAATCGAAATATTGTGCTAGAGACTTCCCGTTTGTTGCAAAATGAAGTTAATTGATTGAATATTACTAGTCTGTAAGTGTTGTAGCTTACAATTGCAGTTTTCAACCATTTCGGTCGAGTTAAAGTTGACCGAAGGACGAATTTTTTCTATTTATCGTTATTTATATGAAAATATTTCGAAACTGATAAAAGCTACAACCATGGGTTGTTTTTTTTATTGTGTTCTACATGAAATTGCACACATTTTCATATAAAAACTTTAGGTAATGGCCAATTTAAAATGGTACAAACATTACGACAATTGGACGAAAAAATTTATGATTTTTTTCGGAAGAGTTACCGCGCGGACGTAAGGAAAAAGTATATTTCATAAATTCACCATAAATCGAAATATTGTGCTGGAGACTTCCAATTTGTTGCAAAATAAAGTTAAATGATTGAATATTACTAGAATGTAATAGGTTTAGCTTACAATTGCGTTTTTTGACCATTTCGGTAGAGTCAAAGTTGACCGAAGGTTGAAATTTTGGCACTTAACGTTATTTATATGAAAATATTTCAAAACTGATAAAAGCTACAACCATGGGTTGTTTTTTTATTGTATTCTACATGAAATTGCACACATTTTCATATATAATACTTTATGAAATGGCTAATTTAAAATGGTGCAAACATTACGACAATCGGATGAAAAAATTTCAGATTTTTTTCGGAAGAGTTACCGCGCGGACGTAAGGAAAAAGTTTATTTCATAAATTCACCATAAATCGAAATATTGTGCTGGAGACTTCCAATTTGTTGCAAAATAAAGGTAAATGATTGAATATTACTAGAATGTAATAGGTTTAGCTTACAATTGCGTTTTTTGACCATTTCGGTTGAGTCAAAGTTGACCGAAGGTTGATATTTTGGCACTTATCGTTATTTATATGAAAATATTTCAAAACTGATAAAAGCTACAACCATGGGTTGTTTTTAGTTGTATTCTACATAAAATTGTGCACATTTCCATTTATAAAACTCTATGTAACGGCTAATTTAAAATGGTGTAAACATTACAACAATTGGAAGAAAAAATTTATGATTTTTTCGGAAGAGTTACCGTGCGGACGTAAGGAAAAATTTTTTTTCATACATTCACCATAAATCAAAATATTGTGCTAGAGACTTCCAATTTGTTGCAAAATGAAGGTAAATGATTGAATATTACTAGAATATAAGAGTTTTAGCTTACAATTGCGTTTTTCGACCATTTCGGTAGAGTCAAAGTTGACCGAAGGTTGTAATTTTGGCACTTATCGTTATTTATATTAAAATATTTCAAAACTGATAAAAGCTACAACCATGAGTTTTTTATTGTTGTATTCTACATGAAATTGCGCACATTTTCATATATAATACTCCATGTAACGGCTAATATAAAAAGGTGCAAAAATTATGTCAAAGTGACGAAATAATTTCTGAGATGTGTCGCTGATGCTTTTTAGTGCGAGAAGAAAGAAATTTGCGCTTGTGCGCCTGGGTAACGATTGTAAACAAGACAACGCCTTGATCCGTTAGCTCCCAGCATCCCCCAAGGCGCGTGATTCAAAAGTTTTCGCCTAGTAGGCCTATAACTATTTTTCAGCTATTTTTTTTTTATTAGTTCGTCGACGTACCATACGTCCAATCAGCACCCGACAGAACTTTCGTCAACATTTAATACGTCCAATCGGCGTTAAAGGGTTAACAAGGCTGGAGGATTGGTCGCTGCTGACTGACAGTTTTCTTTTTGTTGGTAGTAGTGCTCCAGTGTGTTCACTGTGATAGCCCTTTGACAGTAGAGCACATTCTGGTTCACTGCACAAGGTATGTAAATGAAGATGTACCATCTAGATTGTAGATGGTAAAACTGTAACTGAAATTTTAGGATAATTTGTGTTAGCCCTGTTATGAATGTTTTAAAGTCTTGTGGATTTTACAAAAATTTCTTCTAATTTTATATAGATATAATTTGTTTTTCATATGGGTTTTTAATAACATTAGAAATAAAATTTCTTGATTTTACCATTTTAAACATTGATCGTTAAGGTATCTATTTTAAACTCATTACTTATATAATTTCCATTAAACTCATTACTTATATCATTTCCATTCAACCCATTATTTATATTTCCATTTTCATTCGTTGTCATCACAGCGCTGAATGACTGTGGGTCCCATTGCTTGGCTAATGCCTAAATCACATATTCCATTCCATTCCAAACAACAGGATTCTGGTTTCCCTGCCACAGTAGACATCACAAGAACAAATGGGGTCACACATGGTACAAACAAGGTGAACTACAATCACTGAAAACACTAAAAGTTCAGGACAGAAGACCTAGATTTACACGAGATAAGCGTTTGTTTTTTATTCAGTACGCAGCTGACACATGCGATTTGCTGGTTAACTCCACTGATAAAAAGCAGTTTTGAATCCCCGCAGGAACAAGGAAATGCATATGTACCAACCATTTGAATGTTATAGCTAAACAAGATCTAAAACAGAAACTAATATTAATGAACTGGTTAAAACCAAGATTAGCAGACTAATTAAAAATTATGAAAATCCTAAAAAGGAACAAAAATAGAATGCCAGTTTAATATGAATTTGATAAAATAGTAAAACATCAACTTTCTGTACCCCATAAAAACTATATCTCATAAAAATATCACCACTCTTATGTAAGACATTCAATAATTATATCCAGTAGAATGGAAATTGTTCTCCACTCAGAATATACTGACAAATACAATGTCTCCTGAAAGACTGTGAATCCTTAAGAGCTACTTTTTAAAATTGAAAACAAAACTACCATCAATATGCAAATATTTACTAGCAACACTATCATAGGAACTGCAATACTTTAAATACACTAAGGTCATTTATGATAAAATAGTTTTGAAGAATTTGTACTTTTTTACAATTTTCAAAAATCAAGTTACAAAGAGCAAACAAGACTTAGACCCTCTGCAACTTAAAATCAACCAAATAAAAATTATAGTTGGAATAACTTACAAATATTTGTAAGTATTTTCCAAAGGCCTTATTTAATAGCTGGAAATTTTAAAGCCCCTCACCCTATTTGGGATGATAATTACAAATCACCTGATCTTCCAGGGAGTGTAGTAGAAACTATCATTAATCTGAGCTATCTCAATTACAACTAAACAAATGAATATTTCTTAATGCACACAAGACTTGAACATATATATTAAAATATTCATATGGCTGACATGAGATCAATGACAAGCATGACAAATACCTCCATTTTAATATTTTGGAGACAACAATGGAATAAATGTTATTATAGAATTTAACAAAAACACCATAGATACTGCCATAATCCCATCTATTCCACCTTGATGGCCTGATAATCTACAAGAATTAATAAAAAAAATTATTCAACCAATAAAATATTTCTAAAAACAAAAAGTTCAACATGCAATATCACAGCTAACAAATAACTTAATAAATACCTGTAATCGCTTGACAAATGAAACAGAAGCCAGTCAAGTGCCATTCATAACGCATAACAATTTGCAAGGGCCATCTTACGAGAATCATACTGACGGTTACCAAGGTTGTTACGCTTGCAAGCAGGGCTATGGTCATGAATGCTTGAACAGACATGAACCACGCTGCAAAGATAAAATTAGGCCATTAGGAAAGAGCATTTAAATAAACAGACTAGGGCTAGGACATCATTAGATTGTTCATGTACTGTATTATATTTATTCACAGGTCTTTGAATTAATTTTTATGTATTTTCAAAGAAATATCAAATTTACAACTGAAAGATAAATTAAGGTAAGAGTTGGAAATCGTGTATTGCGACCTTTCTTACAAGAAGAGGGAGTCCCCTTGGGTAGTACCCTTAGTATCACCCTCTTTGCTATTGCCATTAATCATGTATTAGAAAATATACCATCGCCAGTAAAAGGCTCTTTATTTGTAGATGATTTTGCTCTGTACTGCACAGGATATGATGCTGTTTCTACTAGCAGGTTCAGGCAAGGATTTCGATTTTCCGAGTAAAAAACTGACGCCGTTCGGTTCTGCAGGTGCCGAACTAAGGAAACCATTCCAACTCTTGCCTTAAATGAACTATTTTACCTTACTCCACTGAAGTAAAATTTTTAGGAGTGGTCTTCGATGAAAAGCTCAATTGGAATAATCATACTGACCAGTTAAAAGTGAAAGTGAAGAGATCACTAAATATTTTAAAAGTAGTATCTAGTTTTAATTGAGATGCTGATAAGATATTGTTAAAGCTTTACAATGTAGTATGTTTGTCTAAGTTAGACTATGGCTGCCGAGTATACTCATCTGCTTCAAAGACTAACTAAGGAATTGGACATTGTGCATAATATGGGGCTAAGGATCTGCACTGTAGCTTTTAGAACTTTACCCATTGAAAGTATCTATGTACACTCCCATCAGCTACTATTGGATGGACCAAAGGAGGCATGAGCTACGTCTGTGATACACCATGAGGTTGAAAAGCACCAGGGAGAATCCCTCTTTTGAGATCTTGAAACAGTGTGATTCAGCCTTTGTAGATTTAGTAGATCTTCAACACCATTTCAAATCAGACAGCAGGGTGAACTGAAGGATGAAAATATAAAAATACAGAAGATCCTGCAAGTTAAACATCCAGCTATCCCTCAGAAACAAGATTTTGAGCATGATGAGAGGCATATAAATGACAGGAAAATCTATAATGAATCAAAATCAGAAGATGGAGTGGGCTGTGCAGTGGTGTGTGAGTAGGAATCATATATAAAAAAAAGTTACCAGACTCCTCATCCATATTCACTGCTGAAGCAACAGCCATAGTCGATGCTTTAAATCTTGCATCTGATAAGAAATTTAAATTCACAGTAATATATAGTGACTCTAGAAGTGATTTAGAAGCCCTAAAGAAGTTTAACCCTAACCATCTCTTAATTCAAAAGGCCCAGGAATGGCTGTTTTCTACCTTTCTGTTCGCCGCAAATCAGTTAAGTTTTGTTGGGTTCCAGGGCGCACTGGCATAGAAGGGAACAAACTGGCTGACAGAAGCAAAGGATGCTGCAAGATGTGATTCCTTAACTAATAAGGTGCCACATTTGGATATGCATCCAGTTATTAGAAGCTACATCTGCAAGAAATAGCAGCAGAGATAGACTTCCCCTATTTTATTCACAATTAGGAAGTACACAAATATTAGGAAAAGTATTGATTTTTGGAGTTCGGGTTTTAATCACATTACAAGATTCGAGATCATCCTAACACTGCTTAGGATTAACCATACCGCCTTCACCCATAGTTATAATTTAGAGGGAGCCAGTGCCCAGTTTGTGCTCATTGTGATAATCAGTTATCTGTTGAGCACATGCTGGTGCACTGTCCTAGATTTAATTGCTTTAGCGTAAAAGTACTTAATAGCTGGGAAGACTATTTTAGAAATATTAAATGATGGTGTTGAGTTAGACAACCTTATGGGTTATCTGAAAGAATCCGGTTATTTTAATGAGATATGATTCCATTATATTTAGTAAAGATTTTAGTCATTTTGATTATATAAAGTATATGTTTTTAGATATAAAATTTTGATGATTTTTTTATTTTTTATTGATTTTATCTATCATCATTTTTCATTTTTTTACTTTCATATTTGAACACTGGTATCATTCACTTATTCATAATTTATCATACTAATATACATATTTAATTTTCATTAGGATGCTGAATAATCCTGATGGGTTCTGTGCTTGGTCTTCAAGACCTAAATTTCATAATCAATCAATAAAAATTCACAACTGATAACATTCTTCATGATGGTGCTTGTATTTCAGTATACTTAATATCATTCATAATATATGTAACCTGATTCCTTCTCATGTTATGCATTACAAAACTAAACAGGTAAAAATGAAAAGTATTGTATTTTAGCCACCTTGTAAATAATATTTTTACTTAAAACATATTGAACAAGTGGATATACTCAAAACATGAAAATAATCACATTGTGGTTCATTGCACCAGGTATGTAAATGAGAGGCGGATGTACCATCTAGATGATAAAGCTATAACTGAAATTTTAGGAGACAACATTGATATTGGCCTATTTTGAGTTTTATAAAGGCATATGGATTTTATAATATATCTTGTAATTTTATACACGTAGATAAAATTTATCTTATTTACGGCAGTTTTCAATTCCATTAGAAATCAAATTTCTTGATTTTACCGTTTTAAACATCAATCATTAGGGTATCTGTTTTAAATTATTTATATTTCCTTTTTCATTTATTGTCATCATAGTGCTGAATGGCTCTGTGGGTCCCAGTGCTTGGCTCTATACCTAAGTCACATATCCCATTCCATTCCTCAAAAAACATTAACAGAGCATTTCTAACCTAATTTTCAAACATTTATTGGCTGATACTGAAAAGGCAATAATTTCCAGACATGAAATGCAAAATGTGAAACTTAGAATCATACAGTAAATGGTGGAATGATGATAACAAGTTGAGTATCAGAATAAAAACAATAAGGAAAATATCTATAAAGAGATATTAACATGAATGTGTTTCTACATGAGTTAAAGATAAAATGCTGTTAAGCTAAAGAGATTGGACTCGAAGTGTAGGAAAAACTTTACAGTAATGACACATAAAACAAGAAGTCTATACAGGCAGCCCTCGGTTAGCGGCAGGGGTTCTGTTCCGGGCCGCCGACACTAAACGATTTTAGACGCTAAGCGATTTTAAAGCCTACGGCCGCCACTCACCTTTCGGAATACTAGACCAGTTAACAGCGCCCTAGACCAGTCAAACAGCGCCGTAAACCCTTTGGGTGTGTCTAGTACGTAAAGATATAATAAAGTTTTATACAATGTACAGGTAAATGTAGTGTTCGTTACGATAGTTCGTCTTACGATAATTCGATTTTATGAAAGACCAAATTACAATAGAATAACTTTATCCCATCTTCTAGTTACATAAGTTCAAAAACAGCTAAAGAGAATGATGAAAGTATGGTTTTAACGTTATACTAGTTGCGTAAACATGCACAGCCATGATCAACTGAATGTGAAACAACTTTTGTTTTCTAAGTACAACCGAACTGGATAACAACATCCATTTGGCTTGTACGTATTTCAATCATCTTACTATAGTACACTATTACCATATTTGTTATAAATGACGTTATATAGAATAGGACTGAGATATCTTAATGTAATAACTTTGTTCGCTATAGATCAAAGGTCAATCGAGAAATTTACTGTTAAATTTAAACCCAGTTATAGCTGAAGCTGAAAAAACTGTTCAAGCTGCAAATGACCATTATCGTGCATTGGCAACAAGGATAAAACGCCAGTAAACGTATGCCATCAAACACAACCGTAGATAAAATAAGGATAAAATAATTTTAATCAAAACTACTGTGCTTGAAAGAACACATTTTACTGTTGGTTTCACGCCGATATAAGATAAATAACGTAAAGTTCGTATTACAATGATATAAAGGAAAATTGCGAACGGAATCACATAATGATTTTTACTCAATAAACATGCCGCCAACGTATTCTGTTAACGAAAAAAAAAAATTAGTTCACAATCACAACGAGACATATTCAAGTATATTTTCACCTAAAAACACGTCATATAAGAAAAAATAACCTTGTCTCATATGAGTCAAGTATGTAGATATTCGTTCATGCTAACTAGAAGCAAGAAAATTTGCTCAGAATTGCATTAAATATGGCGAAACAAACTCGTATTCGCCATAAGGCAACCCCCTACTCATGTCTGGTGGAAGGGAATTGCGACCCCTCAGTGACTTCCTCCCTTCCTGCCCTTGGCTGGGGTTAGGAGGTTAAAAGAACTGGAAGACTTACCTTCCTTCAGAGAAAGAAGATTGGGCTCCTAGCCAGGGTTTGGGGATAGCAGGCTTCCTCAAAATACAATACACCAGAGGTGCCTTCCCCCCAACAACAGGTTTGAAGGACACCATGTAGTGAAGCAGAAATTCCCAAGAATCAGTTCTTCTCATCTACACTGCCTCCTCCACATTACTCTTCAGAAGCAGTGGTGCAGAGCCCAACACCAAACCTTTCCTCACCAAAAGACAACTCTCTTGAGAAAAGAGATGCAACCAAGTCTCTCCTGTACAAAATCAGGTTCACCCATAGGTTGATACCCTAGTGTGAAAGGAAAGCCAACACCATTTCCCCCTAAAACAACTTCCTAAATGTTACCTCTTGTAGCAAGCTATGACACTTGTCATGGCGAAGTCGGCCAATGTGTTTCACCAGAGGTTGAGTTTTTGAATTAGTCAGGAGAGAAGGCATGTTACCAAATTCAGGCCTCTCCTGCTTGTACATATAGAAGGTAATGGTCTGTATTTTCATAGGAACAAAGTGAAGTTAATCTACACAATTATTTTGCTGGCACCTACCTGGCAACATCCAAGTCCAGATGATTCTGTACTCTTCAGAAAACACATAATTACAACCCATAAACTTGTAGTCAAACTGATACTTTGGGTAGCGGAATCCATTAAAACAAAATTCCCATAAGCCCATGTTACTGAAGTCATTATAAGTGTAAGCATAGGACTGCAGCCAGTAGGGACTGAAAGAAAAAGAAAAAAAGAATTTCATGTGCACAGACTTAAATATCTCAGAACACTGTGTTGAATTGACAGTAATACTACTGTAATTCCAAGGAAAATTAAAAAAAAAAAATATATGATTAAACCAGTGTAGTATGAGCAACACACTTGCTCACATCAATAGATTGACAATTTGTATATAATATAGTGCACTTCACCAAATTTGTTTCAAAACATGCTAATATTTATGCCAAAACTTGCTTAGCAATCTTATATAAAAGTTCTGTAAAATATTTTGCTGAAATATAGTAATGCAAAAGTCATCTTAGAACATGGAGAATCATTCAGTATACAAAACTGTTTACAAGAGTATAAGAAATTTAACATACCTAGTGAAAGAGATGATGAAAAATATCATTGCAACAAAGGTCACTATCCCAGCATTGACCATAGAAGCTGCAAAAATAAAAACTTAGATGTAACTATTGCACAAACAATTTTTTTAAATAGGAGACATTTAAGTTGTCTGAAGTAAGATTAAAATATAATTCTGTTCATTGAATGAAAAAAATAATTGAAAATGCATCGTTAACAGCTAACTGATTGTTCTTATGCAACAAATACTAATGGAAAAAAATATGATTCCTTGCAAAATAAAAAGATAAAAGAAGATTAACAGTACAGGGTAATTGAATGTTACATTTCCTTAGATCATTGTCATCATTATTTAGCTAACAAATGTATATGTATAGTCAAATATGTCAAAGTGTTCTGCTTCATTCTTATACACGTATCATAACTGGGAGTTGAATATTAAGATTAGCGAACTAAGCTATTCGCGGATTTCTCTAAGGAACATATCTACCCATTATTCACAGAGTACGTATTCACCTATTCGTGGTATTTTTCAATGAAAAATATTCACAAAATAATGTATTTTCATATCTGTTTCATGACTAAATGCACTTGTGATAAAACTATTAAAATATTCAGGTATAAGTATTTTAGAGGGGGTTTCTTGTGTTTGAACTGTCAAAATAGGCATTTCTAAGCATTCCTAGAGGGTTTTAAGTATTCACAGGGGTCTGGAACGCATTCCCCGCAAATAAGGGGGGTTATATAATGTACATGTACATTATATAAGGCTGAAAAAGAATCAAGAAACACCTGTAGTTCAGTAAACATATTCATGTTAAGTTACTTTACACTCCCTTTTTGAGTTTTACTAAGTATATTATTACTCCTTTGTTGATGCTTTTATGATTAATACTAAATAAAGGTATAAGCCACGAAGGAAAGATAAACAACAGAGTAGCTGCAAGATCTTTCGATTTAACGTCCTTTAATTGTCTGGTAAGTAAAGGACGTTGAGTCGAAAAATCTTGTAGCTACTCCGTTGTTTATCTTTCCTTCGTGGCTTATGCCTTTATTTATGCATTTATCACGTTCCAAACTTTCGTGATTCAGTTATAGATTAATAATAAGTATGAGCAGTGTATACAAAGAATAAACTATGTTAACTGTTTGAAGGAAGTATGCCTGACTTCAAAAAAAAATCCTGAAGTATGGGCATAAAGAAGTAATGCACATTAACAACCTAATCATTCACACTAGCTAACTTTCATTTCAGAACTTAAACAAGAATTTAAACAAGAAAAAACCATATACACGCATTTACTGTGCGGTAGGGTAGGAGGGGAGAGGGGCCAGTTTGTAATAATATTGTCCTTTTGCAAGTTGGTTTTGGTGATATAATGTTCACTTAAGGATGCATTGAATGTTCATATTGCAATTCAATTTCACTACCATTTGCCATCAAGGGGCACTCTGGATATTAAGTTCTACTCATATAATTCATATACACCAATCATATATTGCCTGGGTGTGATTACCACTGTAGGTGAATAACCACCAGGTACATTATTTGTTACTAATTTGGTACTGTGTGTGTGTGTGCGTGTAAATATTAGTGATAATACTTCTAAGACAATGACATTACATGATGGCCTCGTGTATCCGTAAATCTTCTCGAGGATTGGTGGGAAGTAGGAAGACGTCAATGATGGCCGACGGCTAAGGCGGCTGGAATAAACACTTGCTCCAATTTCAGATGGCATTATGATCCGTTAAGGTGTTAATGATGAAACTATAATAATTATATATTATATAATTATGTAATACTGTTGTTGCCTACTATATCTACTTGGACTAGTTTCAGTCTTTAGTCTTATGACATACTAGTAGTACATTATTAAGCGTATTTTGTCATTCTGAAAAAGAAAAGGTTACCAATTACCATTGCTGCATTCTCATACACACAGTTCATTCATAATCATACTCATTCTTGAGAAATGAAACTACCTGTAAGACCTTAGCAAATAAAATAAACTTTTCTGAGTTGATGCAATGATTGTAGCTACTGGAACTACCTAAAAGTCAGTGCAAGAGCTTACAAACTTTTTAAGACTTTCTCACTAATAACATAAAACATGGCTGCTTTTTTTGGCTATTGCTTATGTTTACACCTGAACTAATTACTGAAACTATTATTGAGGTTGCGTGTCTGGCTATGAAAGAATGAATTCACTGTAAGCTACGCCTAATGTGTAGCAATCGGAACAAAAGACCTAACCTAATGAATTCAAATTACTAACTACAACTACGTATGGGTCAGTGATATTTGATTACTATGCACATATTCTTCAATGGTCCTATGTGGATTAATTTCGTTTCTTGTATAAAAGGCTCACAGAAAATGTCTAGGTGATGTCGCGGACATACTACAGTTCCTACACAACACAAAAGCAACCAACCCCCTTATCTATCGTATCACAAACTAAGTCAAAAAACCGCACTGCACATCCACGTCACTGGAGATTTCAACACAAGCATCTTCTACGGGTTCTCATGTACAAAGCAAACGAAAGAAAATTGACGTTAACATTCGAATCGACACAAAATAAAGTAAATCGTCGGGAACTGATCGGCGTGTGTCGGTTCATCCGGTCTGTACTGCATGACGATTGGTATATAAAGTCGACTTGGCTGGGTGGAGCGAATTTACAACGACTCGCCGATGGGTCATTATTCACGCAATCACTTATTACGAACGGATATTCATTTAAATTTAACCAAAGAGACTGACAAAAGGCACCATAAAGGATTTATCTTGCAGCAAACCCCTAAGTATTTCCCAAAGTGAACTACGATAGGTGATAAGGGTTCAGACAAGCAGGTGGGGTTCACCCCCAAAAACATTCATCTGTAAACAACTGTGTCGTGTCCCCCCTCCACAGGTGAGATGGGGTATGCTGACGCATTCGAGATTTCCGCTTCTACGAATTCCACTTACATGAGGGCGGTGTCGGTTTGATCTCCTTGTGAAAAGACTCCCAAGATTGCCCATTTTGTAGAATGCCCACAGAGCTCCTCCAGGAGCGTTTTTCGTCCATGTTACGTTCACTTATGAACCCCGACTACTAGTCGAGCGACCACAACACTTCAGCGACGCACAACCACACCTCAGGAATGAGCGTTCGTATGTCTGGTCAATGTAGGAAAACGAACTTATTTGTTCTTCCCCGTATTGCTTATATGGCT
>NC_087200.1:187653026-187803026 GCF_015104395.2 Macrobrachium nipponense | reverse complement strand
ATTCTTTGCAGTGTGCCTTCGGCCCCTAGCCGCAACTCCTGTCTTCCTTTTACTCTACCTCCTTTTGTATTTTCTTTCTTCCAACTGACTTTCTACCCTCTTCAAATTAGCAATTGATTCATAGTGCAAGTATGAGATTATGCACTAGCTGCTCCTTTCAGACCCTTTACTGTCAATTTTCGTTTTAGCACTTAATGACCTCGTAGGTCTCAGTGCTTGGCCTTTGACCTAAATCCTATATTCAGTTCAGTTCAATTCCCATCTAATTACTCCACCCGTAAAAATTTAGGCAGCCATGAAAACTTAACACGGCTGTTGGAATCCCACTTACACCAATCACTCCTCCACCTGCAGGCTTCGACAGACTCTTCACTTTCACCCTGAAAAGTGGTTATTGCTCTTCATAGGTTCGTTACCTTCTACGCTAAACACCGTCAAACTCTTACATCTTTATAGACTCTCAGTATAAAAATTACTTTTTTCGGGTCGCGTACACCGCATATAGCTTGTTTGTTTTACTCTTCTCTCAAATTCTTGTACGATTGTTCTAGAAAGGCCAAATCCATAAACCATTTTCTTTGCTTAAACCTACCCTGCTCTTCTTCTAGTCCCGTTATCTGTCTAAAGTGTTCAGTCAAAACCATACCATTCACCTCATGTATGCCAAAGTAAGGCATATACGATCACCAATGTTACATTTCCCCTATAACAGTCAGACTTTTCATCTATAATTATCTTTCCTTCTTAAAGACATGCCTGGGACACCGGGATCAGCTGGTGCTTGATTATGCTATGGCCACCATAATGCAGCATCACACTTCACGATTCTCTATTCGTTAGCCTCTGAATAATATTGACCTCATCACATCACCTATAAGAGTCATTGCCAAAACCTTTCTCAAATCCGCATCGACAGTTCGCAAATCTTTTAAAAAAATACATCAGTGATGGTACTGATTTCCTTAGATAGTATCCGTCTATTTGTACCTTCAATTCTAAGATACATTTGCTCATTAATCTCTCTTATTATCTGTCCATTTCTCTCCGTCGCTACTTTTACTCACAACATGAAAATTAACCTCCGTGCAAGGCCGTGTAACATTGTGTTCGCAGATACGAAGGGAAATTTTAATGGATGAGCGACATTTGAAAGGTATCATCACACCCAATCATTTCCGTCTACGAAAAACTTCTATTTTTAGCCATTTCATTTTAGCCATCCAAAATTTCTTCATGATGGCCCTTCCAGACCAGAGATGGTGTCCGGTTTGGATTAGGAGAACGTTGTCATGGTCGTATTTTTTCCCATTAGTGCCTTTTGACAGATTTTTTTCTTCCCATAGCCAGTTATCGATATTGACTGCTTTTTAAGAGAGCATAGTTTTCTCGTCGATGATGTGAAATAAAATTTTACAGTCAGAAAGAACAGTTCCACTTTTCCCGAGAGAGAGAGAGAGAGAGAGAGAGAGAGAGAGAGAGAGAGAGAGAGAGAAGGTACATATACTTTTGTTTCTGTTGGCTGTGAATGGTACAGATTGGCCAGTGACCACAGCGTTTGTCCCACATACCGGTTTTTCTTCTCACGACACGAGTGTCCTACTCCACATAAGAGCGAGACATCGCAACCTGGGCCGTTGTTTCCTTCGTGAAGTGAACGACGTTCTTCTCGTTGTTGTTCGTAAAGATAGTAGAGCAGGTTATTGCGATGATATGAATATCATTCAAGGAGCGTGTGTGTGTGTATAAACTCCATCCATTTGTCAGAAGAAATATGGAAAAATGATAGATTTTAATGAAGGAAGGTAGTCTGTCATCGGCCTACAGTAATGGCTTTAGCAATCCCCTCCCAGAAAGGCAATGTTTCTAGATGGAGCGCTCTCTTCAGACGATAATGAGCATACTGCCCCTCCATCTGTTTTCCACTAATTAGGTCTGAATACGTGTTTGTTTGTAGTATCACTAGCATATATTATGTGAATTTCTACTACTGTGTCCTTCCTCTTGAAGCATATCCTTATCGAGTGCATACTATAGGGCGTAATCTGTAATTTTAGATGCTTATCATCCAGTCAAGTTTGCACTAACGCGAATTGTGCTTAAAGTGTCCTCTCTAGATCGTGGCGTCTGTTTCAGTAAGGTCCATAAGAAAACACTAAATGGACTTTTTTTTTTTTTTTTCTTTTCTTTTCCTCCGTTAATGGACTGCACCATGTCTGGGAAATTCCTGCTTAGTAGTATTATTTTTCAAATGCTGACACATAAATGAAATATTCGATATTGTATTTCTACTTAATTCCCTGATGATTTGAAAGATGATATTATTATATATATATGATAATGAGGGGCTTCACATAGAGACCGTTTTTTTTTACTCTCTCTCTAACCTTGGTTCCCAACCACCTTATTCTATATACCTTGATTACATCATCGTCAGGTTTATAATTTGGTCTAAAATTGCTTAACCTCAAACCATCTTACGAACCAGTGTTACTGTTCACTTTCTTCAATGTTTGGTTTTGTGTACTACAGCCCTCCACAGGGATGATTCCCTCTCTGGTGGGCCCTTGTATGTTTTCAAAATAAGGTGCTTCTTATATTTTATAAATTATCGTCTTAGTGTTTCCGCGTCTGTATCATAGCTCCAGCAGAATAGGAGCGTCTTTAGTTTTTTTTGTTTAATTTTTAATTTGCTCCTTTTTATTTGAACTTCACCTCAGGCTGTATTTTGTTCTATAGTCTTGGAAGATTATTAGTCAAAGCCATGATCCCTATTATTCTCCGCCTTTGACATTTCTTCTTTATATATACTGTGCATTTATTGCCATCATATTTTTCATGTTTAGTATCACTGTGGCCTTTCTTTACAAAGTTTTTACACTTTAAGGTGTTGTTGGCACATTTATTTAATCTGTGACTTTCACCGCATCTAGGGCAGACTTGGTCATTTCTAAACAATTTGTTGCGCTATGACCAAATTCCTGACATTCATAGCATTGATAGGGCATGTAATAGTCGGCTATACAGTGTACATAATTTGTCACCTCTATCATAGATATATATATATATATATATAGTCTTTCGTATTTGTGGTCTGCATTTAATGATATAGTGCATATATTTGTCATCTTTGGCTGCATTTCTTTTACAATTTTAAGGTACATTACAAAAAGCGGTTATATAGTTCAGTTTTAGTAATGATGGGTTTAATATTAAATGTTTATGCTAGTAGTAAACGTTACTTCATATCTTTTGATAATGTCTAAGCAGTAGTAATAATGGAAGTGCAGTAATAGTGGTAAATATTCTTGAAATCTGAGTGTCACAATTTGTACTTTTATTGCGTGATACCGCACAGAACCTTCCTTCCGTTTATGTGCGTGGGATTTTAGCCTGTACCAAAGAACGTTCATTCTTTGAGTCAAAGTGTTAAGATAAAAATTATCGGAAATAGACATTGCAATTCACAAGAGAGGATGGGCTTTGATTTTGGAGAGAGAGAGAGAGAGAGAGAGAGAGAGAGAGAGAGAGAGAGAGAGAGGAGAGAGGATGAGAGAAAGGAAGAGAGAGAGAGAGAGAGGATTCAAAGATTACCCCAATAGCACTTAATGTACTACCACGTGAGCAGTTGTATTTTCAAGATTTATGAATTATGTTAATAAAATCATGATAGTTTAACTAAATATAGCACTTTTAAATAACATTTTAGTTTCTTGCCGTTGGTATTTACTGTAAAATCATGATAGTTTTGTAAACTAAATATAGCACTTTTAAGTTTTGTTAACTAAATACTATAGCACTTTTCAATAACATTTTAGTTTCTTGCCGTAGGTATTTACTGTAAAATCATGATAGTTTTGTTAACTAAATATAGCACTTTTAAATAACATTTTAGTTTCTTGCCGTAGGTATTTACTGTATCGTACTGATATTCTGCACAGCAATACTTCAGATAGGATATGTACCGAAATATTTACTTTATATAGGGTTAAATAAAAAGCTGAAATGTAATAAAAGTTTATTTCATGATCACAATGGTATGAAAATATACCCTATTGAAAATTCAAGAGTTTACTTTCTACACTGGATGTAACAAAATCACTGTCAGGTTCTGTCATATTGGCACTGAATTTCGTTATTTGTGCTTTTGATAATTATGGCCCGCCCGAGAACTGAATATCACCACAAGTAATTTGGACATAGAATTGTGATGATGAAAGCCTTACTACAACCAAGATATATATATAATTTGAAATTTTATTGAGCATTTAGGTAGCGTAGCATATACGCACAGGGTCTAATTATTACGTTTTTAAGCATACACACGCAGTACGATACCCTACTTTTACTTTTATAAGTAAAAAGTTCTTGCAAGTTCCAATTTATACTTATGTAATGTTCGTTGTCAGACATGGCAGACCTTGATAAAATTTCAAAGAATAGTTTGAATTATAACGAAATACTTCCCCTGACCCCACTCACTAGATTCATTATTAAGAATAATTCGAGATATTCATCTTTAAGTAGTTGGGCTTGCAAAGTCTGAGTAGAAAAGACGGGCATTTTTCATACAGACGGACGGGTGAAAGCTACATCATGGACGGATTAAGTTACATATTGGAATGACTTTTCAATCACATTGCAACAACGCATTGCAACAACACAGTGCGACAGCGCAACAAAAAAACTTACCTATGTACAAGAGGGTTTACTAATACTATATCGTCTCACAAACACAATCAAGGAGAGAAGACCTCTGAAGTATATTATAAGTCACTTCTGGGTTAAGTTGTACAGCTGGTCCTGTTAAGGTGCGGCCATTATTGCAAACAATAATGGTACGGGAATTATAACCTCATCTTTGGCTGATTTTCCATTTAATTAAATGTATGTGGGAGCTATACGCCAAGACGTGTGTGTATATGTATAGTATGTATGTATGTATGTATATATATATATATATCTCTATATATATATACTATATATATATATATATATATATAGTATGTACGGTTAAAAACAAATATCCTAATATTCGCCATATCTTGAAGTCTGTTGTTAAATAGGACATGATTCTTAGGCACAATGGGGCTTGTTCCTCATTCTAAGAGTGAGTGAGTTTCAGTAGAAGTAACATCTAGCGTAGAACGCTGAAATTAATGATGAAGAAACTCTGGTCCTCTGAGGTTTGTTCCCAATTAGGACGCTATTTATCTTAGTTAAGGGTTGAGTACGTGGATAAGATTAGTTTTAATTATTTAATTTAAGTTTTTTTTTCTTAATTGACCTGGCAGTAGTGAGCCACAGGCAATTAGACTTGTCTATTCCGGTCTCATGTAATAAAAAAAAACAATCCGCAAACTATCATCAACTGCCTGCACTCATTAAGATCACACGGCATCCGCGTCTACAGCTAAACGGAAAACAAGATGGAAAAGTGGCAGTGTCTATCAGAAAAGAAACTGAGGCCGAAAAGGGGAACAAATGGACTTAATAATCCCCGTCTCTCACCCAGCTTAAGTTTTCGGAGGCAGCCTCTCAAAGCCTACTGAGCGAAATTCCCTGGCAACAAAGCACGCATTTTTCACGTTTCCTTAAAACACTGGACCCGTCATCAGTTGTGGGCTTTGAACACTTGAAACCTTTTCATTTAAACTAAAAAATAGACAAAACATGAGAAAGGGAAAACTTGCGACTGTAAGATAATCTAGAATCCTGTATAGCGTTTAAACTCGAAAAAAAAGAGAAGTGAATGAATGCTAGGCAGTTCGAAAAAAGGACAACGCAACTGCAAGCTAGACAGACTGTTAACAACACTAGAGTACTACTTGAAAAAAAATGCACTGGAAACTTAACTAGACGTAATGGACGTTGCCATGTTTTAAATGGGCTTCTTAGCAACATGAATAAAGTAAACGTAAACTAAATGAAATTCGTTCAGAGGGTGAACGACTGCGCCATTGAACACAACACTAACGCCACTGGAAGTCCACCACACAGGAATGACTGGTACTGCTGCTTTGGTGGGACGTGCATTCCCAAAGATAAACATGAACACTTCACGTGAAAAAAAATAACCTTACAGCCCTTATGAAATACTGTTATTAAAAGTGGCCTCGTGGAATTTTCTCCAGATTTTAACGAGTGCTTTTATGAGTTAAAAGTTTTCTTGAATTGTAACAAGTTTTGAGGAAATACAACGTTAATACTGAGGGGTTTGTGGTGATTCTTGTATACACGATACAAGCTCCTGACTTTGTAATTTGTATAAAATTCTTACTTTTAATTCAGTTACCTTCATGGAGCACGAATCAAGATAGTGCAGTGCGTCATCCCTCACCCTAGTTGTTATATACATTCTATAAATCTATTCATGTTAACCAACAAAATCTTCTGTAACTTGGAGTTTTCCAGTTCGTGAAAACCCTTTGAGGCAACAGACATTATTTTGACGTATTGCAGAAGTGGATCGCTCATATCCGCGAATACTTTGAGCTTCTTAGTGTTTGGCCCCTTCGAGGGTGAAGACCCCGTGGTTCTGTCTGTAGGAGTCCTTTCTCTTCTGAATACGATATTCCACCAGGAACAAGATGGCGGCCACGAATTCTGCCACTACGCCAACAACAGCTGAGAGAAAAAGGCAAAACTTTTGTTAGACCGTTACTGACACAGCAGTGATCATTTTTAAAACATTGTTAAGGTTACACATTGTTAAGGGCATAATAATCTAGGTCGCGTCCTGCATCTTCATTTGTAACAAGGACTCACTCTCACGTCTTCCTGTATCTTGAACCTTGAATTATACTATCAAAACCGTTGTAGTGCTTGTATAGTCATGCACAATATGGCAAAGAAAAAAAAAAGTAACGAATGAACTTCTAAAAGGTACATTTTCTCAATTGTACCAGGTACCTACTACGGCCGTCATGCTTACCTAAACCAAATGACCATGACAGATGGTTATGATCCCAGTGGGGCATCCAGTCTCTGTTGTCACCCATTGCTCCGAAGACAATGACTGCTATGAATCCAAATACCCCTATGAAAATAAAAAAAAGAGATGCATCGTAGTTATTTGCAAAGGTATTATAGAATACATATTACCTTTAAAGATAAATGCTTAATCTTTATTCTGAAACACTACATGGGAATCATGTTACCCATCGGTCTTACTCCAAGCCAGAAATATTCAGATCATCAAAAACTACAGTAAATGTTATTTTATCTTATGTAGAATAATAAGAGATTAGATGAATCAGCTACATTTTACAGCCTTGTACTTTCAAATCTTGTTTTTAATATTTTCAATATCAACACAATCAGTATGAATTTACTCTGTAAGCCAATAAGGCTTCAAATGTTTAGGTGAACACTAAGCAAGGCGATACAGATACCAATGCATCCTCAATGATTTATGAGTATAATGACGGACGCATTTGCAAAGATACAGAAAGAATAAAACATTGCAAACAGCGGATGAAAAATTGCTCCAGTAAGAAGCTTTCTTGCTGTTGTACAGTGTTGTACATGACAGATGAAAGATGGAGTAGTCTACAATTGAATTGAGCAAGTTTCATTTCATTTTTAACACAGACCACTTGAAATGGGTATCAGTAATTGATCCTTACATGAGATGAAGAGATCAATGTAGGCCAACTTCAGGACAGGCCTCTCAAAGTCTTCTCCTGGGCAGAAGACCAAGATCCCCGTCAGACCAGTTCCAATCAGTGACAGAGTGAAGCAGAACGTGTAGAAGACTTGTACTGTGACGAAGAACGCTGTGGACAGAAGAAAATGGGAACTCTTTTAATGCTCCTACACTTCCAGGATTACAGGAATCAGACCAAAGGTCAAATGACTCAACTAAGAAAACTTCATGAAGATGACCTTGCCTGAAGAAAGGCTGAAGACTTTTAGAAAACGAAACTGAAGTTCCGACTTTACATGTTTGCGTAAATAATTGTTAAATAATCCCGATTTATCCGAGAAAGTAGTTATAAAGAAAAATAGCTGTTTTTTGTTTGTGAATTACTGAATATAAATTAGAGA
This sequence comes from Macrobrachium nipponense, assembly GCF_015104395.2. Lineage (NCBI taxonomy): Eukaryota > Metazoa > Arthropoda > Malacostraca > Decapoda > Palaemonidae > Macrobrachium > Macrobrachium nipponense. The sequence goes on along the minus strand of NC_087200.1, from coordinate 187,794,980 downwards.
ACGCAACGTTCGAGGCATAATGTAACGCATTAAGTAAATCGCACATACGCATCGAATTGTGCTTTCACACAAAATACACTTTTGGGTACTTTAATGTTTTTTTTTTGCCCAGACTTTTAACGTAGCGCTTTGTTTGTAGTGTGAGATTTTGTAAAGTTATTCGTTTTATTGTAAACAGTAAGGAGCAGTTCTAGATTATGATGCTAACGTTTTTGTTTTCTCTTTTTAATAGTCACGACTTTGGGGAAGTGTTGGTACATCTAAATTTAGTTTAATGAAGCCGCCCTTATTGAGGTGGGGTTGGGCTTTCATCCCCAAAATCAGTTAGAATCTCGTGAAAACGGCCTCTATTCTATCGACCATGACTGGCAGTGTGTTCGAACAGGATCACAAGCTTGCCATAACCTTTTTGAACAATGGTAAACATCACACAAGTAAAGAAATTAGGTCAAATATTTGAAATAAAAGAAAAACAGAAATGAGATAAAACACACACAAAATCTGGATGTGACTGGAGCAATGTAAACTAAATGGAATCAGCTGCATGAAATTGTATACCATGCACTAAACCCAAAAATTATGTAAAACGCTACTCTGCCGCCCCTGACCGTCACAATAATAGTATGGTTTGAAAGCAGAGTTAATTTGACTAAGCTGAATCGCAGCGACAGACCCAATCTTGATTCGTACCTCCAAAATCAGTAGACGAAGAATTAATATAATAGGGTCTATATCTCTCCATTTGTGCTTCAGGAATGGTACATAGAATTTTGGCTAAAGGCCAAGCGATGGGACATGTGGGATTATTCAGCCCTGAAGGGAATCTTGATATAGAGAGGTTTTAAAGTCGTAACAGGAGGAAAACCTCAAAGCAGTTGCACTGTGAAACAGTCGCTAGGAGAGGGTGGAAAGTAAGATGGAAGAAAGAGAATATGAAGAGAAGTACAGTAAAAGGAATGGAGGTGGTTGCAGCTAGGGGTCGAAGGGACGCTGCTAAGAACCATGAGTAACGCCCACAGTGCACCGCATGAGGTTCACTGACGGCACTACCCTTTGCGGGAATTTCTGCTGTAGGGCAAACAGTAATTGAGTATTTTATGCTTATGTTAATACTTTGACTTAATATACTTAATAATGTTTATACTAACATTCACAGCATGCTCATAGAAAATTTGCCTCAAAAATTATAAATTTTCTACTAGGTCTTCAATAATTAATGGAATATGTATGCTGTCTCTACAACAGTCTGTAATAATAACTATTTTTTTCATTTTGAGGTACTGAGTACCTCAAGGTCTCTCTCTCTTTTTTTTTTTTTTTTTTTTTTTGTAGATAACTAATTTTGAAATTAAATGTGGCCCAATTTCTTAAACCTTATCAGTGTGCAATTTGATTTTGAATCGTGGTTGCGTCATGTTAAGTAAAAATAATAAAAAAAAAACTGACAGTTTATCCATTATATTTGATATTTCCTAACCCTTGCAAAAACAATGATATATATATATATATATATATATATATATATATATATATATATATATATATATATATTATATATATATAATTCTTACATAGAAGTCTACGGCATCATTAATTCAATAGTTCCGATTTTAATGTTCATTAGGAACTGTGATTTAATTCCTAAAACATAAAAATAAATCTATAATAAAAATACGAAAACCCTTAAGGAGTTAATTGAATTTTAAAACATTAAACCGTTGAAGTGTTACTTAAACTTATTCTGAATCTTAATGTATACCATTTAGTGTGTATGTATGGAAACATGAGTAAAAATGTATTTGTGTGTGTTTTACCTATTTGGTCCCAGTGCTTGGGCCTCAGGCCAAGACCTGGTATATTTTGTTTTAATCCTTCGGGCCAGCCCTGTGAGAGCTTAAAGTCAGCTCAGTAGTCTGGTGAAACTATTTTGATTAATAATAATAATAAAAGAGACAAGATTTTCGTTGTGAGAGAATTCAGTCGAAACCATTTCATTTTCGCAAAATGAAAACAATGAAAAATTTTAGTTGGAGGAAATGACATCAGGTGGTTTCATTTTCGTGTAGCTGTGATTGCGATTGCTCGTAACCCATAATCTCGTCAGCGATCCATGACACAGTTTTTAACTCGTACAATTCTATCAGTATTTCAATTAGCGGTGTCTCTGTGAAAAGCACCTCGGGTTCTGCTTCAGTGATGCCCAAAGGTCATTCAAGCGGTTGGGCCGGGGGCGGTGGGGGGAGAGGTGGGTGCCACCTTCCTCTGCCCCGTGTGGCAGGTGGTTAATTATTTTCTTGTATATATATATATATATATATATATATATATATATATATATATATATATATATATATATTCTGAGAAATCTTACACTCAAAACTTTCCCAAATGAGTGATTGTCTTATCCCTGCCGATGATTTGCTCCCCAGCTCAGGGGCTGCTTACTTAAGGGGGGGGGGTTGCCATTTTTGCACGTGCCCGTGCTTACGTTCAACGAGTCTGCATCCCTGACTTCAACCGTTGTACGTACTAAAACAGCTATGTCAAAACTTCATCACACAGCTCGTAACGTCTGAATGATTTCTGTAACATCAAGATGCTCAAATAAAGTATTTCCTCGTCGTGAAAGTTCGACTTCTGCACGTCCAATTAGACTTACGTGTTTGCAACATTTCTCTGACATCCTCATATCCTGTGGTGAAGGGATCGAAGAGCCAGCGGCATCCTACGAAGAATCTTTCCCTTTGCACGTCCTTCGTGACAGTGAGGCTCCTGAAGCACTGCGTCCACAAGCCTATTCGGTCCATATTTGTCCCGTAGGCCTTATTCTCGGCCTGTAGCCAGTACGTGGTGAACATACCGATTGTGATCAGGGTGAAGGCTAAAACGTGGATGGCTATAGCCCACCATCCCGAGGTGGTGCGTCTCTCTCTGGGTGGAACCACCATCTCGTCAAAGTCTGTTTCTTTCTCTTAATTTAATCTGTTATTAGTTCCGGCTTTTTATTGTCTTGCTTTACACTACACTTAAAATTTAGCTATTTATTTATGAAGGCCGCTTTTATGGAAGAACAAAATTTGGAAAAATCTCAACAGTCGGTATTCTCAGTTACTTCCAGTCCTGTGGAACGCAGGCTAGCCTATTCACGAATATTCATCCGTATTCACCATGGAAAAACTCTTATTAGGCTTTCATTTTCTATTTCACGCAAGGCCTTTACGTATAAATATGAAGGAGTAAAAGCAGTAACTGTTGTCAGCGCTGCTTACTTTCGTCAACCAAAACACAAGCACAACACGGTAATTTCAACACGCAGCCGTCTACAGGTGGCAAGGCTACTAGTCTTAACAAGACATTTTCTTCGTCTGTCTCTCTCTCAACACAAAGTAACATAACGGTATCAGTCCTGGGTGCTTTCACTACCACTCTGAAACGCAGGAGATGTAGAAATAGTCGAAGGAGTATCCACGTTACGGTAAATGGGAGAGAGGTTTGTTTGGGCGTGTTGTGCTGTCTTCGGTCTCCCACCGTTTACCTGGGTTTCTACTAGCCTCGCAGCAGACCCGCCTCACCTGGCCGGGAGGTACAACACGAGACCCAAGCCAGTAAATACCGACTTAAAAGGCTGATTTTATTTTACCACACACTAAAACTAATACGAAACTTTTTTTTATCACATTCATTAACATATTAGCCATGCAGGTCGAGTTTCTGCAGAAATGATGTACCTTACGAGCATTATGAGTCATTGTTTCGATAGTAATCAATCGAACATTGATTATCGTCTTTTTGCTTATTTTTAGTAAAACCTTTCAATTTTGTTAGTGATATTTACGTAAAAATGTGTTGGTCATTTGAACACTTTCACTCAGAATGGCGATGGAGAATAATTAAGAATAGAACAAAAGACTTTTCTCTTTGTCATGTGGCAACGCTGCATGGAGGATATACCTGGGTGTTGGCTGGGGGAGCGGGAGTATTTGAATCAATGTTGTTTTTTTCTTCCTTCAGCTTATTCTTGGATGAGAAAGAAGGATGAGGTCACTAGAGACGCATATGTGGCAGGAACAGGAAGGCCAGACTTAATTTGGGCAGTAATGCCAAATATATTGGTTCCTGCTACGGGATTTAAATTTCTTTCTTTGCAACTCGCAAGAAAGATATGTAAAATAATGAAAATATTAGGTCTTTAGAAAACTTGTGTGAATAGATCTTCAGTGCTTTCTTACACTTGATCGCTACGTCATTTTTTTTTTTTTGGGGGGGGGGGGCGGCAAATGAAAAGTAGGTTTCATACAAGGTCTGTATACTGGTTGTATACATTATATTTATGCCTTTTCTGTCGTGTCTTTTCTCAAAGTAGTTTTGAGAATATTTCAAATGTACAGATTTCCATTTACAGTGAAGTTGAAATCTCGAGCAGTAGTATGCATCTACAGTCAGTAGAATACAAAGTACGCGCTTCTTTGTCTGTAAGGTGGTAGCAGCAGCATTTGATGGTTATGTATGCTCAGGGAGGTTGAATATTGCATGACATGACATCACTGATCATGAAGCAATGATTCCTTTCCGACGCGACGCAAACATCTACGTTCCAAGCGAGTCAACGAAAACAGTCGATGAAAGACAGTAGAAAACGGAATCATTGATTGCAAAATATCTTGGCAGAGGTGAAGGCAAAATGTCACCGCTGCAACGGAGTGCCCTTTTGTACACGATGCCACCTCATTTGTCCAGTCCATGTAAGGCTGTAACGGATGAAGAAAGACATCCGGATCGGTAACGCCTTTGTTTGTGAGTGTTCTCTGGGCGTGAGAGAGAGGTTCCATTAGTTTTATTGACTGGGAAACCCCACGAAGCAATATAAGATTTCTTACAATACTTTATTGTCGTTCTGAATCAAATTCCATTAATTAACGAAAAAGAAAGAAGATAATATAATATAATTGTAACCAGCGCTGTGAAAATACTGTCAAGTATTTATTATGCAATATAGAGGGGTCTGTGCATTGTCCATACAGAAGCAGCTTACAGAAGGACGAGTGTCTGTTAAGAATGTTCGTTATACTCACTACTGAGCTGCCCCTTTATCCAGTCTGTTCTGCTTAAGTAAAGTTTCAAGTGCTTTAAGTTGTTGCAGGCTCTCAAGGAAATATGCCAGTTTTATCTGCTGAATTATGGAACAGAGTTACTGAGATTTTATGAGATCCTTCATCATTTATTCTTCCGTTATTATGGGGAGGTGCAGGATATTGAAACTCATGCCTGAGAGAGAGAGATGAGGAGAGGAAAGAAGAGAGAGAGAGAGAGGAGAGAGACGAGAAGAGGAGAGAGGAGAGGAGGAGGGGGGGGCGGGAGAGGGAGGGAGTGCGGGGGAGAGGGAAGAGGAAAATTGAGGACAGAGCGAAGTGCGCGGAGAGGGATGAGAGAGGACGTGGAGAGAAGAGAGGATGAGAGAGGACCAACCAACTTGCTCTGCCCGTCGAAATGAAGATAGAGAACTTACTGTTTGATATAATCATATCCCTTTTCTTGTTTCTGTTATTTAAACTGAGAACTCGGGTAAGAAAGTTCTTAGATGTAAAGGTTTATATAATATATATGTGTAAACAAATGAAAAATCAGTATTATATGTATATATAAATATAACTAAACGTGAAATTTTACCTTAATCACATTATCTCTGATGGTGGCACAAATTTTGCGATGACACTGCTGGCCCCATATAACGCCCATTTCTTTGCTTTTAAAATCTTGCAATTGAATTGGGAGACAACTTGGAGTGTTATTAAAAGATGAAAAAAATGTAACAGAACCCTGGTTATTTTCGCCAGTAAGCATAACCACGGAAACCGGTTCTCAAAACCTGCCTTTTCAAACAAGCGGGAAATAATCTCATCTTTTAGTCTTTGTTACTTCGATCCATGTACTGTTTTTTCCTGGTTGCAATGTTTCTGACGTAATTGGTCGCTAAATGAATGAATGAACATATATAAATATGTGTGTGTTACAAGCAGATTGCGAAATGCATTTATATTTGATTCCCCAGGGGCTAGTACTAAATACGGCGAAACAGTGACGCGCCTAGTGTTTCGCTGCATTTAGTACTAGCACCGGGGTGTCAAATGTATTTCGCCGTGTATAGTACTATGTAGCGCGTGTGGTATCAAATGTCCCTTAGTATGTGCATTTTGCTATTTGCATGAAAATTTATACTGGCAGCTGGAAATGTAACCTGCCTACGTGTAACACCTTACTTCATCCAGTTGTAAGTAAGTGTCTAGGTTCTCAGATTGAGAAAAGCAAAGTTAGCGAGTAGCTAAATGAGTTTCTCAGCTCAGTCGGGTAAAATGTCACGTAGCGTGTGCGTCCGCAACACACACACACATACACAATATATATATATATATATATATATATATATATATATATATATATATATTAGATATATTACAAATATAAGTATTTAATTGCGTTTTACAAGTTTTTAAGTTGATAACGAGGAAAATGAAACTGCAGCTTTTTCGCGGTCAACCTAACACGTAATTAGTACTATGTACCTCGCCCCGTGTTATATAACCGAATGTTGGACACGGTGTGGAATAAACTCACAATTATGAAAAGTGAACTAAAAATGCCAGCAGGGACTTCTTGCATTCGGTATCCTACCCCGCCCCTCCCAGCGTCTACCTGGAACGTGTTTGTAAAGGGGCAAATGAGACCTTGGGTTTATGGGAGGGAAAAAAAAGCCATCGATTCGTATGTTCTGCACGAATCTATGGTTCTGCATTAGTCTGTTTTCGTTCGTCGCAGTGTCCAGATTATTTTGCCAGGGGAATTTACTTGTCAGGATAATGTTGGTCTTTCCGTTGTCCTCCATGACATTTTATTTTTTTCTTTTCTGTCCTACTCAAAAAGATGGTGGCAATTCTCGGCATCAATTCAAGGTTGAACAGTTTTCAAGGCCGAGGGAACATTCAACTTCGTCGCAGTTACTCATTTTTATTCATCGGCGTCGAGTATACACACACACACACACACCCCAATCGTGAAATATCTCACTTTGCAATGATGTTTTAAATCAGACAGTAGGTACATAACTGTATGAATGACAGCCATAACTACTCGTGGTATGGTTAACATATCTTCTAGAAAAAAAACTTCTACTTTTACCCTTGTATACATTCTTCTGTGATTTGTTTTACCTGAAAAAAATTCAAGGGTATTTTAAATGATCTTTCAGAATGCAACTGAGAGAAGTCTGCTAATCATATGACCTACTTCCCTTTCGTGCCTTATTTTTTCATATTCGAAAATAAATTCCCAAATTAATTTTAATGTATTTTTACATTCATCTCTCTCTCTCTCTCTCTCTCTCTCTCTCTCTCCTCTCTCTCGCTCTATCTCTTCTCTCTCCTCTCCAAAGTACGTGCTTTAACACAAAAACAGAGAGTTCCTTCATGAGGTGTCCTTATAAGTAAAGGAACTTGTTTCCGCGCGCCTTTTGAGATGCAGGAAGAAGAAGACGTCTTTGTCCTCTGCTTTCACTTTCTGTGATACGAAGCCTTGCACGCAACTCGCCTGATACTGCGCTCGCTACTCTCAGCTGTTTATGTGTTTAGTAATTAATATATCCATATTTTCTTATGTAAGTTTTAGCAATTATAGCAAGTGTAAACAATTCCATATGTTTGGTCGTTCGTGTATAATGAGATTAAGTCCTGTATCTGCATTTAAAGGTATCTCACATAGAAAAAAAGGTTTTTATTATTTTTATTTTTTGCCAATTTGTGTTGGTTTAGGGTTTAAATCAACGCAAGTGTAGTTTAAAAAAAAAAAGATTTCTTCTCCGTATTAGATACCTTTAAATGTAGATTTTGAAAGCATGAAGAAGTAACAAGCATTAGACTAAACTTCGTAATAGAGACGGCCTGACATTACGTTTCTTTTAAAAAAAAGCGTCATAATCCGTTGACACCCGAGTTGGGTACATATTCACACAGTCCAGACAACGCGTCACACAGCGTGGATTACATTAAGGACAGGTCCCCCCTCCCTTCCCAAACCAAAACATATGTGGGGCAATTCCCCAACCACTGGTGAGCGCTCCCAGACGAAAAGGCCAACGACTGTACTTTAGAATTATTTGCCTGTAAGAGTCACACACACTCACACACACCTCCCCCCTTAAGCAATGGAAAAAAGACTACCCGTCAGCCTTGCCTCGCCTGCCAGGTAGTACCTCACCCTTAACATATTCAACCCAAACTCCACATAGGCCTAGGCCACGAAGGAGCTGGTATTGTCGGGATGATGACTCACGACTTCATGACAGTAGCCCTTTTAGACGATTCAAAGAATCATGAATTTATTCCCGTTCTCCTTTTTCCTTTGAAATTGAGGTTTTGAGGCAGCTCAGGAAAAACAGTAGGCCATGCTAGCTTGAAAGAAGGTTAAGCGTTGCCCAACGGCACGAAGCTCCTGTCGGAAATACCAGACTTGTACACGAAATCAAGAAAATATGGTACTCCCTAAATGTATATATATTAGTATTCGTTATTACTTTGGTGGTATATATTGTATATGAGTTCCAGTCTTATCTTTCACCGTTCATCGGTCTGTAAATATGAAAAAAAAAAAAAAAACTGCAAAATACCCGTTTATGAAAATCAGGAGAGCGACAGTGGTGAGGCAGTAGTACTAAAGCTCTTGTAAACAGTTAACAAGAGAATGGCGAACCCGGGTAAACGGAGATGACAGTGGTCAAAACTTTTAGACCTTGAATGCTATCAGACTTAGTATTCGTAAAAAAAAAGGTCGGCTGACTAAAAACAGATTTGCACGTAGATGAATTAACTATACATTTACGTCATATGACAAATGGGATCATTCAAGCCTTGGCTAGAGTTTTTTTTAGCCTTCTGATACTTGAACGTCCTAGTACGGAGGACGACTACAATGATTTGGAAGTCATAAGGGTTGTGCTTGACACTGCATTTGAATACACATGGGAGTAATGTATATAATGTAAATAAAAAGTAGTAACGCAGGTATAGTGATACGTATATATATATATAATATATATATATTATATATATATATATATATATATATATATATATATATATATATATATATATATATATATATATCCCTTACTCCATAATATAACTCATCGTAATCAAGTGTCAGAAAGCTCCGCGATCACTAAATTAGGGCACACAAAGCTGCCACCATTTTATTTCATGTGTGTGTATATATATATATATATATATATATATATATATATATATATATATATATATATATATATATATATATATTTCATAATGACCGTGGGGGGTGGGGGGACGTCGGATTTAACAGACGTAAAACTTTAGGAAGGGAGCCAGTCTTCAAAAAAAAAAAAAAAAAAAAAAAAGACAGGTCTGCTCTCCTCTCCTTGTCTCTGAATCAGTTCGTAAAACCCTGCCACAGCACTGCGAGGAAAGACGGAATGAGGGGCGGTGGTGAAAGAGGGAGGGGAGGGAGGGAGGTAGTGATTGGACCTGCTGCAGGAAACCACAACCTTCCACTCGCCCACTTTCATCTCCCAGTTGTTTGTGCTTCAGCCTCTATTATTTTCTTCAAAGATTAGATGTTTTTCACCGAGTGCTGCCGTTCCAACAACATATATCCAAAGATTTTTTTGTTGAAATCCAAGAAACGTTATATATATAATATATATGTATGAATTTTTTTTATAACAAATCGTTCAGGAAACATTCTCACAAACCACGGCTACACAGAAATACACAATCATTCAAATCCTTCAGTCACATTAAAACATGTTCAAATTAGAACACACAACTATTTACAAGACCGTCTCAATATTTAGTGAAAACACCCTACAGAATCTGCAAACAATTCGTTTGAAGAGTAATTGGTTGATCACGTGACTAGTGACGATATATACTCCCTCAACCCTCTAGGTCTAGGGGGGATTCTTGTATATTTAGACATCTGCAGGAGCTTTCTTGAGCCGTTACGTGTCTTCAGTGGGTGAAAGTAATTTATAGATTTAGAAATTTAAATATTTATTTTCTGAAGTGTAAGTGAATAATATATATATATATATATATATATATATATATATTTATATATATATATAATAATATTTATATCACTTACACACTTCAGAAAATAAATATTTATTTATTTTCTGTCAAAAATCTTTTGATGTTCAACGATTTAGAAATATAAATATTTATTTTCTGAAGTGTAAGTGATATATATATATATATATATATAATATATATATATATACATATATATGTATAGCCACGAGGGAAGATATACAGTGGAGTTTCCGCAAGATCTTTCGACGTCCAAACGTCCTTTACTTAGCAGATGAATTTTATCAACTAATATTTGGCATGGCAATGGGAAACCAACTAACAACTTATGTTCATTTCTATTCAGGCCACCATCTTAACATCAAAATATCAATTTTTTCTTCTATGTTTTTACGAGCATTGCGCATTGTCAGTCCCCAATATTTGGATCAAGAAATTGAATACATAAGAAAAATAGGGAAAGATTTATGTTATCCTTCACATATATTAGATATTTGTTATAATAAAGCCCACAAAAAGTTTTATAGTGTAAGTAACACGGAGAAAGAAAATTCTAAGAACATTCTCAGTCTGCCTTATTTTAACCGATTTGAAACCATTAAATCATTGTTAAAAGCCTTTAATGTCAACCTTGGTTTTTTCCTATAACACACTAAAAGGAATGTTAATAAAAAATGGAAAGTCAAGCAAGGGCTTAGAAGTAAGATTCAGCCAGCATAAATATTCTGTAAAAACTGGGCAAATATCTAATGCAATATTCATTCATTTAAGTGAAAACAACCACCGAATAAATTGGATTGGTAGTTCAGTAATTGCAAGGTCAAAAGATGTCTTATCATGAAATCTTTTAGAATCTGCTTTAATACAATTTACTTCTCATTGTAATTTCAATATTAGTCGTGGCCTGTTTCATTTAGACCCTTGTATTTGTAACATGTTTAAGAATGACCTCAAAGATATAATTACAGACTTAAATAAAAATTAGTTGCCTTAGAGATATCTTCGTTGTATATGTATGTTTAATATGTATTGTGAATATGTTTTTGTTTACCAAAGTTCTGAATAGCTGTCACCTATAATAATCCTTTAATTGTCTTGTCCTTGGGTCTGAGCAGATTGTCTTAAGATTTTTTTTTTTTTTTAATTGTACCCATGTTTATGCTTGTTTGAGAAGGTTACTCTCTTCCAGGTGTGTCGGATTCTAGGTACTAATCTCTTTATAACCCCTATCTGTCAGTTATATGACCTTTCTTGTATTGTCAATTCCTCATGTAAGTCAGTTCATCTGCTAAGTAAAGGACGTTTGAACGTCGAAAGATCTTGCGGAAACTCTGTTGTTTATCTTCCCTCGTGGCTTATACCTTTATTTATAGATTTATCACATTCTTAACTTTCGTGATTCAGTTATACATATATATTATATGTATATGAGCCATATCACATTACCGTGATTCATATACACACATCGAGCTACAAATGTCCTTTAATATCTAATTCGCTCTACCTTGGAATTAATATATTTTCATGTATGTTAACCGGATGGGAATTTTTTAGTCGATAAGAAATTTGTCGGCTCACGGCAATTTTTAATGCAATATTTATCCCAGAAATAATATTTTTATAAGTTATAAATGTATACTTTATTGTATAAAGAAACATTATATTGTTCAGCTTGAAATGTTTAGTACATCACTAGCTTCTGTTAAAACAGGTAATAAACATAAAAAAAAACACATAGGCAATTGGACATGTTTTCTACAGGATCGCCAAATGGGAACTCTGGTAATGCAGGCAGAATTATCTTACAATTAGGATGCTTTGGAAAGACAAACTATTAAAGAGAGCCATTACTTGCTACTACCCGAACTTCTTATGATTCTTACATTCTTAGAATGTAAGAATTGTTGAAGTTTCTTAACTTCAAAGCCCCTTTGAAATGTGTAAATTAAGAAGGAGGACTAACCTTATGAACTTGTGACAAGTATATTTTTCAATAGTTTTATTTCACTGATAGAACCGATGGGAAATCGTACTTGTATGAGGTAGAATTAAATATCAGACTGGTACCGAATAAAGCTTCATACTTTTCCATGCAAATGGAAGGAACACGAACGAAATACCAGGCACTGGGGAACTTTCATTTACATCTTCCAGACGAGTGCATTTTTAAAGATTAATTTATACAACTGGAATTACCTATTGCAAGATCCATTTTTTTTAATGTCAGCAGGCCTCATAATCTAGTTGGCATTGAAAGGATGTCATAAGCCACTGGATTATATAACTGGATTGTAAGAGTTTCTGAACCGCAAAACCATTAACTATAGAAATTAATAACTATAGCAGGTAAGAGGAGTATGTTAAGATTAGTGAAATTTAGGCCCTGCACTGTAATTGACTTCGTGTTTCGAATTCTTGTCATCCATTTGATCTGAAACCTTTCGGAGGAACATTTTTCATTTTAGACCACTCTTCTTCTTTTTCCCTCCGTCGTTTCCCTGTCTCCATCAGGACTCTTCAGATAAGGCCAGTAATGTATGTATACATCTCGTCGGACTTTTCCTCATAAAGAAAGGAGATATGAAATGAGGAGTTTACTGTTAATACCCTAATACCGCAAGGCAGAATGAAGTGATTAGTATTCTTCAAATTTAAGATGAAAAGGGAGTTTTGAGAGCGAGGGACAATTGTTTGAAGAATATTCATTGCACAAAGAGGACTGAGATATAGTGGAGAATAAGGGAGTAAAAGAATAAAGGAAAATATATTTTTTTAGGAATTAGGCGAGCAAAAAATTGGGAATTGTTCTCGAGGACGTGAAGATGCAAAGGTTGACCCCATGGTCTTATGACTGAAAAGTATTTTCCTACAGACTGGTTTAAGGTGGAATGAAATGTCATGATTGTTTATGAAAGTCTTCACCAGTAAAAGATCCGGGGAAACCTGTAAAGCATCGAGATCGAATGCCGTGAGAAATGTATACTAAAGTAATTTGTGGTGAATCATTTCATTATTTTTCTGACAAAAGGGCGAAAGTTTTGGTCTAACACAGAAATAAGAAATGGCTCTTATGCATCTGTGGTCAAGACATTTACTGATGACGCAATGGGACATGGAACTGGTGCTGCTATTAGTAGACACTAGCGGACCCAGAACCATTTCTTGGAGGGGGGGCCACCAATTTTCATATACATACATATATGTATGTATATATATATATATATATATATATATATATATATATATATATATATATATATAATATACATATATACTAAACGAATATATATATATAGAGAGAGAGAGAGGGATAATGCATGCATTTTATTTAGAATTCAGTTGTGATATCTAGACAGCCATCGCCTGTTTTATCAGGAAATACCGAGTCCGTTATTATTGTCATTAATGTTATTGTTATTTTTTTTTCTAAAAAAAATTCATTATTTCTGTAACAGATTTTTCTTGTTTCCATTTTTATATTTCTCATGTTATTATCTAAATCTTCCATATCATTATGTTGTCCTTATTTTTCATGGGGACCCCAGGTGCGGCTCCCCCTCCCCCCGATCCACTAGTGTTTGCTGACGAGGTACTTGTGGCAAAAATAACCTGTTGCTGAAACTGTTTGAATTTTGTAACAGGAAAAGAATGGGTGAATATCTGTAAGAGTTAAGTTGAGACATGGAAAAAAAAAAGTCGAAACATTTTTGTTATATTGAATAGAAGGGTAGAGGATTGGAAAAGGTTCGTATGCAAAAAGAGCCAAAAGGAACAGGAAATGCAATTCAGAAGTGCCCTTGTCTGGAAATATATAGTCAAGAAAAATGTGAACTGAATAATTAATGTATTGGTAAATAAAATGCTCCAAATGATTTCTTGTGAGTTTTCATCGGTGCTAGTTAGAAGAGGGACAGATCACTGATGACAGACTTGCTATTGTGCTGTCTTTGCCTACTCATCCACACACTTTTTTGTCCGCCCTCAAATCTTAAAAGCTACTGAGGCTAGAGGCCTGCAAATTGGTATGATGATCATCCAATCTCTAATCATCAAACATACCAAATTATAGCCCTCTAGTCTCAGTAATGTTTGTTTTATTTAAGGTTAGTTATTCATAATCATGCATCTGGCAATGATATAGGCCAGGCCACCACCGGGCTGTGGTTAAAGTTTCATGGGCTGCGGCTCATGGAGCATTAAACGGTGACGACCAAAAGGTAGATTTGTTTTCCGTGGCCTTGATTATACGCTATACGGAAAACTCGATTGCGCTGAAGAAACTTCGGCGTGTGCTTTACTCGTTTTTGTTTTGAATCCACTATGATCCAGAGGAAATCGTTTTTAATTACAAAAATACGCATGAAGAGGTTATATACATCAAACTAGCCGACATAATAGCACTTACGCCTCTGCAACTGATCAGCAATGACGTGCATTTCCTCGTCGAGAGTCCAGTAGCAGCCATCATATATTCTGTCGTAGCGATACGTGTAGTCGTGGTAGTTGGTGAAGCAGACCTCCCACAGACCTGTAACAAGAGGGTCATGTATATTTCAGAAGGAATAAACATACTTAAACCTTTAGGGCTGCTTCATTGTGTAAGTTGTTTGCTTTTTGGCGGTTTTGTTACATTTTACAAAAAGACTTGATTTACTTTGACTCATACTTGGGTTAAATTTATACCGAGGTCAAATGAGCAGCAGAGGGTTGTCGTTTTTTATGAATTGAGATACTCGTAGTGGGTCCTGAAATTAAGATACTCTCCTCTCTCTCTCTCTCTCTCTCTCTCTCTCTCTCCGCTCTCTAACTCTCTTCATCTCTTCTCTCTCTCGTCTCTCTCTCTCTCTCTCTCTCTCTCTCTCTCTCCTCCACCCAGTAATTTTATTTCAGGTGGTAAAACTAATGATCAAAATCAACTACAGGCTGTCCCCGGGTTACGTCGTTCCGGACTTACTGCGCTTGCCTCATGGCACCGTTAACCACAATTTTTCAGCGTCGCAAGTGGATTTATGGCGCTGTAACCCGGACTTACAGCGCTGCAAGTACTATTTATTCCCATTATGATTATGTTGATTCAGGTTAAGGCAATTTTCGGCTTACAGCGCCCTGCCAGGCAAAGAACCCCCGGCGTATCCTGGGGACTGCCTTAATAAATTGAAAAATAAGATGAAAGGTTTAGAATGATGTTTTTTCCATTAGTTGAGCAAAGACAGGAAATTGAGTCAGTCCAAGACAATTTTATTTTTAATATTGTACGCTCCTTTTTATAATACCAAAAATTTATATTGGAATAAAAAAAATTAATTTTAAGGGTTTTGGTATGAAAGCTATTGGGAAAAATTATTTGCTACATTGTAACGAATTGTATCGAAGTAAATCAGACAAGACTCTGGACCTTCCGCAGTTCTTTTTCACTTATGCAGTATTAATCCGCACCAATCAAATCAGAAAGTGAAGTTGCATACAATTTTTTTGATTTAAGATTAGTTTTACATTCTGCATTTTCTTTTCGCGACTTCTCACGAATTCTGCAAATTCTGCAATCAGTGAATCAGTTTATGAATTAATCAGTCCTCCGAATTATGTAATTTTATCAAGACGAGTTTCCAAGCACATGAGTTTGACGCTTTCGTATTTTGACATAAATAAAATAAACTCATTTGGGAATATCCTTCTCGATTGTTGGCAGTAGTTAGAGCAATTATTACATGGTGATTTAAATATGATGTGTCAGACTAATGATGATAATAATATAATAATAATCACAATATTATATATATATATATATATATATATATATACATACATACATATATATATATATATATATATATATATATATATATATATCTATATATATATATATATATACACACACACACACACACATATACACACTCGTACATACATAGGCTACATACAAACACGCACTCACAACATTTTTAACAGTAAATATTCTAATTATTTAATGATTAACATAAATAAGCACTTTTGGGCTTTTAATTTGTCATGTTTTCTGTTGCAAAACAATATTTTGATCAATATTACTGCAATTGTAAAGTAAAAAAATGTGATTAAAAAATTTTTCATTTGATTCGAGGAAATTTTGATTTTTGATAATGATAAACTTTTGGAAACTTGAATGCCGCCGTTCTTGGCTTAACTTCTCCCGTAAGTCAATATTGCATCGAACTTTAGGAGTATTTTCAGCTTTCCTGAAGCATAACCTTCTCTGTACTACATTATTTCTGAAAGAACCCAACGTAGTTTGGTTGAATGAATTTCCTGGCCACTTGTGGAGTCACACATGACACTGCTCGTGGTTACAAGCGTGGTGCTACTGCTTATCACTCATTTACTCGTACTGGTAGTTTTCTATAACTGGAGTTAGCTGATGTTACACTCTTTCACATAGGAATTTTCACTGATACTAGAAAACCTGCAATAATGATTACCTGTATTAAGAAAGTGACCTCCCTCCATATCACCATCGTTCTGGAGCCAGTACGGAGAGCAGAAAGATATGACGATCGCCAAGAATGAAATCCCCGAGATCACTTGACCCCATGGGGAGGTCGTAGGTTCGTACGTTTCGTAAGTGCTCATCGGCATTTTTCCACCGAATTTTGATCACTACAAGGGCGTTTCACAAGCCAAAACACAAACACTCACCAACACCGCTAACCCAACCCTAAAGCTTTTCATGCCACCTTCGTGGTCCGCCTAGTAAACTGTTTTGTATATACTCATCCCAAGAAGAGTTGCCATGAACCGTGCTCGGAAGGTTACAGTTATCCAATATTGTTCGTTTCTTCTATCATAACATATTCCTTTACTACTGTTATGAACTGCCGAACAGGTGTACGAGTTTTAAAAAGCAAATTTTTAGTCGTTGTGAGTCGTTCAAGGGAGGAGGCCGTAGTGCAAAATGGGTGTAGTGGTATCTGTTATACCTGTGCGACGTTGCCAGTTCTCACCACTTCTTGCCAGGTAGTTGGAGGTGGGAGGAGGTGGTGACCAACTGTTGTCTGATACGATGCAGAAATTCCCTGGGCGGGGACGGACGCCGAAGAAATATGTTTTTCTTTTTCTGAACCGTGTTTAATAGTTTTGAGTCCATGGCAGCGCACAGTGCAATTGCTTGATGAAAAATATTTTGCGAGTTTTCCATGAAATGGAAGCATTATATACCTAGCTACCTACTGTCAAAATACGTCATGTCACATTCACTTAACCAACGAAGAGATGGCTATTGTTACGATAAAATCGAACTCGCCTTAACATTCAAGAAGAAAATATTTTTTAATGTTTTATATTCCAGATACAAGTATAATGTGAATTGAAATATAATTTCTTTATCCTAAATTTAGTCGTAATGAATGAAGTTCATACTTTTAAAGATTATTGTTGTATTTTCATTGATTGTGAACTATAAATAAACTTAATATTTGCAGTATGCTGTTGATTATTAAGAATTCTCTCTCTCTCTCTCTCTCTCTCGTAACAATTGAAAAACACGAGAGGCAACACTAAAATGAAATCGCACACTTCGTCGAGTGAATCATGCGGACTCGCTGTTAATACGAGTGACGTCACCGTAATATGCTGCGACTGTATCGATGTTTTGGATTTCGTCTTCGGCTTCCTTCCTCTGTCCTCCACACTGGGATGGGTAACTTCGTTGCTCTTCTCTATTGCTGGGTCATGAAATAAATGCATTACTAATTTTTTTTTTTTTTTTTTGTAGATTAAAGGACACTGCAGAGGAGTAATCAGTGATAAATTGGTATCTCTAATTCTCTTGTATACATTTTGATAATATAATGTATCAGTATTAAAAAACCCTTGACTCTAAGTTGGGTTTTAGCACTTGGTATTGTTCAGGATTTCAGCCAGAACCAAGACAAAGTACCTCATATCAGAAGGAAATTCAAACTTTTTTTCAGTTAGGTATGTGGATGATATTTTCTGTATTTGGCCACTTCACGAAAATCTCCAGGAATTCCTTATTAATCTCAGAAATTTAGTCCCTTCTATAAAACTTTCTGTAGAGGAAAAAAGAAATTGTAATTTGAATTTTCTTGATGCAACTGTCTATAGAAATGATAGAAATTTCACCTTTTCAGTTTTTTGAAAATCAACTAGCAATGTCTCTTTTGTTCATTATTACTCCAATCAACATAAAAATGTTAAATTCTCTGTTATTTATGATATTGCCTTGAAAATTAAATACCCAAGGACTTTTGTAAATGTGGCATGGAAAAGAGCTAAAAAAAACATTTTATTTATCTAATGACAAAATTTGAATTTAGAACAAATTTAGTAAGTGTAACATTCTCAAATTACCATATGATGAAAGGTTTACTATAGATATTCCTAGGATTTTAAAGCTTTTTTAACATAAATGTTGTTTTCAGTAATATTAATCTTTAGAGTTTAACAGTAAAAAATTCTCCTAGAGATGTTCCAGGTTGCATATATGAAATTCCATGTAAAAAGTTTGATAAGATATATTACGGACAAGCCGGAAAATCCCTTTCCCAACAAATCAAACGGCACCAATATTCTGTGAGAACTGGACAAATATCGAATGCATTATTCGTGCATACGAGAGATTTAGATCATCCTATTAACTGGAGTCAAGCAAGCACTTTAATCCTATTTAATGACACAGTTAAAAGGAATATCATTGAATCTTGTTTCATCAAGTCAAATAATTGAAATGTTCTAAATTTAATTCTTGGTTTATTTAAACTCGATGTCTTCCTAATGAAAAAAGTTGTAGATAAATATAAGCAGCAAAATCAATATATTCAGTTCTATACATGTTTTGGACTTTGTATGGCTACGTTTTAGTTTCTCCTATGGTTAAATCTGTTTATGTTTGTGACCTTGTGATATCAGATAATCCTGGAATATCTCTTTGATCCTTTTGTTGACCTGGTAACTTTCTTTCCAACTATATTTCATTTGTTCTTGACAATGTTTTCAATGTTTTAGTAAAGACGAAAGCGCTTGGATATCTGCCTATCTTTTTCCTGTGGTATTCGCTTGCTTAATGAAGCCACGTGCATCTACTGTGATTTCTAAAGTATATATATATATGTATTATATATATATATATATATATATATATATATATATAGATATATATATATATATATATATATATGATATATATATATATAATGCCAAACATAACACTCAACTTTTAGTGGAATTTTTTTAATAGGCTACATGTAGATTTCTTCATGACGGTTATTTCACTCAAAAGATTTGTTTGCTATGAATAATTAAAAATCATTGGAAACTGGAAAAAACGTGATAAAAACGATACATGCTTACATTTCATAATATTTTAGATTAACTTGCATTTTTTATTGGACATCTGTGGGAATGAAGCCCATGGGCTAATTTCCTAATCTTAGGGTGATTTAGCTCCATCTATTATTCAGATTGAGTGTTGAGTAACGAACTGAAGTATAGAATAGCAAAGGGGAATTATATGCCAGAAAGAGGAAAGGAAAACGTGCGGGAAATTCCACACATCTCTCTGAGCTCCTTTCACATACCATTCGTATCCTGGAAACCCCTCTTGGTTCGTGAGAAAATAGATAATGTATATTTTCCTTGGGTAGCTGGTAGTCTTATTGGCAGGTCGAAGTCTGCATGTGCATCTCATCTCTGTTAGAAAAGACCTTGGAAATTTTGTTTGACTATCGAAATCTCATAACAGTGGCAACACAGACATACTACTCATACTCCTGTGAAATGGCTTCTCTTGTCATATATTTTAGCTCAACTGAGCTGAAAGTTCAAATTAGCCTTCTGATCAAAGTTTGTCTGGCTTCTATTAATATATCTGGTGTAATCATTTCACAGTTTTTACTTTTCTAGAACCACTGGATCAATTTCAAACTTGGAACAAAGTATCCTTGAGTTAAGGGAATTCAAGTGTGTTGCATATGGAAATAATCAAAAGATGGTGAACAGAAGGTCTTTGTTGACTATCTAAATAGGAGTCTAAATAGATTATCGTCTCGCTTAGATCTAAATCATTATGAGTGTTTGAAGATCGCTAATTTTGGCAGTTGTGTCGAGAAGATATCTGTATAAGATGAAGATATTTTCTCGACAGCATCCCTCGACGATGTTGACATTGAGACAGAATAATAAAATAGTTTCAGATTTCAGCGTAAAACATTCGCTATAAACCCTTCATTCTCTTTAGCTGAAGCTCAAAGGCATTATACTTTTAAGGTGATGTAACAAATGCTTGAAAAACGACTACGAAATATCAACCTGGTCCTTCCATTTAAACATTATTTTTTTTTAAAGATTACTTATTTCACAATATTATTTATACCTGAAAGAACGTATGTGGCTTTGCTTTTCATTGACGTCTCTCTCCTTGCAGTGTGGTACGAACCAACAGACATACAGAAAGCAACGAAGCCTTGGCTGACGGGACGAGGACATTCCGTTTCGTTCTCGTCACCGAACCTCAACGAATTACGCGCCCTTTGCTCGCATCTTGACTTAGGTACGTTAAGTGCATTTTATGTTGCATTTTAGCCGGAAGCGAATGATGGTTTGTTCATTTGGTGCTGAATGTAGAGGTGAATTTGACATGTATTAGTATGAGGTATCAAAATGTCTTTTCCAATAACTGTATATTTTCATGCAAAGAATAGAATTTTGATTTTAAATGTGGGCATATATTGCGTGTCTCATATTCACCTTCATTTCTTTAATCAGGTGATTTTATGTCTTTATCATGTCATTTTTCTTGATCCTGCCTGATCTTTTGAAGGACAATTCAGATTTCAGTGAGAGTTTACATGAGTAGCCTGCATTGTTTGTTTCTTGCTTTGAGATAAATAAACAAGGGTCCAACTTTACACGTACTTACGTGGTTCTCATTACGTGGTAAACATTTTAACACTATATACTGGTGTCCCTTGATACTAACTCAGTGAGAGAGAGGGAGAATTCTGTTACTTCTGTTTTCCATGTATGATTTTTTTATGCTGAATTTATTTACCATGTCGATAACCACTTATTATTTTTTTTAATTCCCAAAATGAAAAGACATTCGAAAAGAGGTAACTTTTCCAAAATCCCAAACAATCTGACACTGTGCCCCTGTAGGCTTACCTGGTGAAATTAGGTTACTGTAGATATTTCCGTCTATAAACATAACATTACAGAGAACAAGTTTGCGTATCACGGAACTGCGTTGTGAACTGTTTTTATCCATTGCAGTTTACTGATATACCAGACTTTTTTATTTTTGTACAATGGTATTTGAATTACAGTACATTACGAGTAGAAATTTGGTTTACCGTTTGGCGTATGTGATGTTAATTTGAAAACATCTTGTGTCTTAGTTAAGTTTACTTTTTAATTGCAGTCTGTATCCATGAAATTTATCTCACGGTTTTTTTTTTAACAGTAAGTTCATTTCGCCAGCCAGTGTTTAAAAGAGAAAAAAAAAAGTTGTGTACCACTCGAGAGGGCCATCTGGAGGCATTTTCCCGAGATTTCACCAAGTATCGAGACATTTCCCTGAGAAAACTAACCATAGAATTTTCTTGAAAATAATCTCATTACGTTTCTCACACCCAAATTAATGATGAGATACTAATCTGACCTAACCTGACGTGACCTAGGAGCAAGGCAAAAAGAATAGGGCTGGTGCAATATGTAGCTACTATAGATTCACATCAACTGAGCATGTGATGTCTAGGCCAGTCCCTTGAGCCGCTCCTAATTGGTTGTTGATTAGCCATTCACAGGACTGGAAAAACTCAGTCTCATGAGAGAGTTCACATAGGCAGGATGTATGTTCCACCTCTCCTGAGGGGTACTGGTGAAAGACATATCCCTCAGGAGGGGTAGAGTAAACATCCTGCCTATGTGAACTCTTGAGAGAGACTGAGAGTTTCCAGCTCTGTCATTAGCTTATCCACAGCCAATCAGGAGTGTCGTAAGGGACTGCCCTAGACATCACATGCACAGCTGATGTGAATCTACTATAGCATATATCTTGGCAATTTGCAGCTGGAGTAGAACCTTCAGAAACTGCAAGGGGGAGATACCTAGTAAAATCAGTCATAATCGGATATTTTTAATACAGCATTGTGAAGTGTCTATGTTGATTTAATCCTTTTTATTTGGCTATACTTGTCTGCTGAATAGTATTATATATATATCATTATATATATATATATATATATATATATATATATATATATATATGGGATACAATCTACAATGAAGTAAAATCCTTCTGTAGTTTAAAATATATATATCTTGTACAGGATTAAAGCATTTTAATGAACAAGACCAGAGCTGATGGTCGTAAGCTTTAATCCTATGCAAAAAGTATATTTTTAACCTACAGAAGGATTTTACTTCATTGTGGATTGTATCCTCATTTACTTAGAGGTACGACATAGTACCTGGCTTCTGCATAAATATATATATATATATATATATATATATATATATATATATATATATATATATATATATATATATATATATATATATATATATATTGTTACGAAGTGCCAAGTATCTGGTTACCATTCATCAATTGTTACCTCACAAAAACCAGACACCTGAACCCTCATCACAGGTATTAAAGGACTGAATACTCTAAAGGCAACAGTGATCCCTTAACAACTTACCAGTATTGCAGAAAATCAGACCAAGTTCATCAAAACAGGTGTGAGGTAATCTTGTAAGTATTTAAATTAATCAAAGGGCATCACTCCTTCAACAATTTTAAAAGTAAGTATTTCCCTGATTTCAGAAGTCTAAGTACTTCCCTGGTTCTAAGTCACTTCAAGTAAATTGAAGGAAAGCAGATCAATTACCACTCTATGTTTCTACCTAACATCAATATAATCAAATGCAAATATACTGGTTAGAAATGAAATACTTATAAAAATTTTAAATACAAAAATTTATTATGAAACTCAAAATTTATAAGTGAAATTCACAATATCAGGGAAAATTACTGTTACTTGAAAACAAAGTAAAGTTTAATTAATTCTTGAATCAATTAAGTAAAATTAAATCAAAATTAATTTATCACAAAATTCAAGAAAATTAATTCAATTGAAATTCAAAAGTGTTAGGCAATAATTGAAAATTTGAAATTAATTCACAAGTGCTAAACAATAATAAAACTTGAAAAGAATTCTAAGTAAATGCAAATTAATTCACAAGTGTTAAATTTAATTAAATGTGCCATGATTAAGCAATGAAAATAACTAAGTCAATTAAATTGTGAATGCAAATGAAAATATAAAATAAAAAGGCACACTTCAATAAGAAAATGAAAAAAATCCACAAGATGAAACAAACACAAAACACAAAAATTTGCAATGTGTAAAAGTGTAAATCTTTTCACTCAAAACATTGTAACCATCAGTTTTTACCAAAGCACTGTTCCTATCAGTTATTAGTTAACCACTGTTCCTATCCGTTATTAGTTATTAGTTGCAACTAATAAAAATATACACACTTTATCTTTTTGGTATACCAACTTCTTTCTTTGCTGCAGTCTTGTTTTACACTCTCACAAAAACCAGGCGCCGTTACAACAACAATGTTTATTCAGATTCCACAAAAAACACTATTTAACGCTAAATAAACTCTAAGAAATATCAAATATGAAATTCTCAAGTTACGAGTGACCAAATTACGTTACGTTAATATAATCTCAACGATGTCTATGGAGAGAGAGAGAGAGAGAGAGAGAGAGAGAGAGAGAGAGAGAGAGATCTGAACGCCTCGAGTATCTAGGATGTAATGAAATTCTTCTCCCTTGCGGAAACTGGACAGGGGAGATGACAAAACTTTTTTGGGCAATAACTTTTTTAGAAGCTTCAAAATCTTATGCAATTTTACATAAAAAATGTGTAATCTGCACGTGGCACTCGGCAAAGACATACGCGTATGAGACCAGTCTGTTAAAAAAAACAAGACATTCTCGATTCGATCGCTCGAAGCAGAAGTCCCTTATCTTACTTGATGACAGATTCTCGAGCTCGCTTATCAAACGTGTTGACAGATTAGGAAAGCAAACGGATCTCGCAGTTCCTCTAATCTCACAATGCTGATATAATAGGGAAACAATCGTAGTTTCAAATGGACAGAGAAAATCCCTCTCTTTCTACATTCTACGTTATATAAATATCCTTTTACAATATGTAATGCGAAATCTGAACATACATTTTAAAACATCCTATCTCTAAGCTATCTAGGATTCTGAAAAAAATGTTGCACAATTCTACATAACATTTTATACAGTCACAGAGGAGATATATGCATTTTGAAAGTAGCAATATATAATAAATATATATATATATATATATATATATATATATATATATATATATATATATATAATATATAGATATATAGATATAGATATTAGATATAGTATATAGATATCTATATATATATATATATATATATATATATATATATATATATATATATATATATATGTATATATATGTATATATATATATATATATATATATATATATATATATATATATGCAGAAGCCAGGTACTATGTCGTACCTCTAAGTAAATGGGGATACAATCCACAATGAAGTAAAATCCTTCTGTAGTTTAAAAATATATATTTCTTGCACAGGATTAAAGCTTACGACCATCAGCTCTGGTCTTGTTCATTAAAATGCTTTAATCCTGTACAAGATATATATATATATATAAACTACAGAAGGATTTATATATATATATATATATATATATATATATATATATATATATATACTTATGTTTTTCAGTTTCATTAATGATTTTTTCAACAAAAGTAAACTAGAATAATAGTGAATAGATGAATGGAAAGCTAATTTTTCTGGCTTGGAAAATAGAATGAATGTGAGAAATTTTCTACACTCAAGCTATTATAAATACTAGCTGAGTAACCCAGCTCTGCTTGGGATAACTCTGATCTCTCTCTCTCTCTCTCCTTTCTTACTCTCTTTTTCTCTCTCCAACCATCACTGTCTCTTTCCCTCTTCTCACGAATACCAACTCTCTCTCTCTCTCTCTCTCTCTCTCTCTCTCTCTCTCTCTCTTTTTCCCTCTGTCTTCTCCCTAACACCCCGTCTACTCTTTCACTTCCTCTCCTCATTCTCTCTCTGTCAACCCCCTTCTCAAAATCCACCCTCTTTGATGTGATTGATGTTTACCCTATAGTATTCTTTTCTAAATGAGAAGTCATATTTATACAGAAATTATGTATGATAAATTCGGATAGTAACTAAGTCTATGGGCATAACCAGCCCCGTTTTGCAGGCAGAACCAGCTCCATTCCAGGGAATCCCATCTCACCCCCCACCCCTTCACAGGGGGGAAGGTTGGATGAAACCCCATTATTAACCTTTTTAGGGGTCCCCACTATAACCCTGCCAAGTTTCATGCCCATCAGACCAACCGGTTGGCAGTGATTGAATAACAGACGGACGGACTGACAGACAGACATAACGCCCATTATAGTGAGATTGGTGGATAATGATTTTTTGTAAATTCCAAAAAGTATGGAAGAGAAAATTAGAACTATAAGACCATTTAGTAGTTTAAGTCTTTTAAGTTCAGTAATAAAACCTGCTTTTGTGTCTTATTTTCTCTGCATTCAAAACAAAAATAATGGATTTAAAAACTGGAATAAAGCCTGTGAGTATGGTTGAAATCTGTGCCAGGTATGGGCGACAACCTTTTGGCTGCATGATGCTTCTTCAAAGCTGCCTTGGTCCACATGATTTTATTAGTGTTTGTGTGCATTTAGTATCACGCTAGTCTCAATGGTTTATTAACAAATGATGAGTGGTTAAAAAACACAATACAAAAAAATTTTTATTTAGATTTTATTAATATAAATTTTTTTAATACCTTTATTTATGAGATGACTTTATAAACACTCTTTATCAGTGTCTCAATTCTAGGAGACACTTGGTTGAGTGGGTGGTCAACAGTCACTCATCCTCTGTTAGAGTGAGTGCATAAGTAAATGCTTCCAAAAATATTGTGTGCATAAGTAAATGCTTCCAAAAATATTTTGTGCTTAAGTAAATGCTTCCAAAAATATTGTGGACATGATGCAGATTAGGGGTGGGAAATTTGGTGGTTGTGGATGAAGTGAAGGATTTACCTTTTCAATGTTGGTGTTATTAAGTATCTTGTCCACAAAGTTTTCTTTCCATTGGCCTTCTTGTCCATTAAGATCATTCTTTTATTTGAAGACAATAGTCTTGATAACGTTTCACTTTTAAGCCCAAGAATTTTATAACATAAACCAGTGATTTCAGTTTGCTGTAAAATCACTGAGTGTGCGCACAGACACGTTGCGGGTCGCTGGTTGCCTAGGTGTGGTCTGTACCCGTAGTTCACAACCAGGGGAAAATTTCAGAATTTTTTAGAGGGTGGGTGGGATTGTGACTACAGATTGGCAGGCTCAAACTGGCTCTATGACCACACAAAATGCAGTGTGCATCAGTTCGCACTACAGAGAGGTCGCGCTGGGCTTTCTCTTTGTTAGCTTGTGTGTTTGGTTTAGTATTTTGTTGCATATTTTGTATTTGGAATGCTCTTTTTAAGGCAGACAATTGTGTGAAAAGGAGGGGTTGGGTGAATGACATTCTGACATGGGCAAAAAAATGGTTGAGAACCATTGGCCTATACCATCCTGTTGGGGAAAGAATGAAAACGAGGTTTTAAACTTTTGTAACTGTTTTACAGGTGAAATTGCACTGATTCCAGAGGACAAAGATGAAATGCTGGAACATCTTCCGAATATTCTGAAAATTACTGCTCCTCTTCTAGAACACATGGAAGGACTAATGATTACAATGGGGAAATTTGGTTTTATGGTAAGTGTATTACCAGCCTTACCTAGGTAAGACTGAAGTTAGAGGTTGGGACCCAATTTCGCTTTTTCTGTGCTTGCTTTTGGATTATTTCAGAGTCTCACTGCACAAATATATGGTTTGCATAAGGTACAGATGCCAAGAAAACAAGAAAAGTAAATACTTGAGTAATTAATCTTTTTGTAAAAATTATCAGTGAAATTATAGAAATTACAGTTTACTTAACAACAAGTCGAATATTAAAGTAGTAGTGTTGTGAAATAACTTACAGTAAAATTGATTAAGAATGACAGTGTGAAAGAAGTAACCGAATTTTGAATATTGGCGGACAAATATTTCCATTAAATAATTTTCTTGATGAAATTCCAAATACGCATGTACCGTACTGCTGGAATACTGTTATGTATATTCTCTAGCTTAACTTGCTGTGCTACTGAAAGCCCACCTAGCATAAGGAATAATAAGGAATCATTTGACAAATAAATATTGATGTAAATGGCATTCTACATTATGTATATGAGGAAGTGTCTGTGCTTGTTGATTTTATTATTCAAGGGAAGACTAATAAGTTATAGTTGATATGTCCAGCTCTCACCCTGGATGCTTTTTTCTTTATAGTATACAAATTCCTCTTGGAAGCTTAATGTTTTGGAAGAGGGTGGGTTCTTGTAATATAACTGGTATGAAAGAGAAGAGTTTGGGGTAATTTTTTGTTTTAATACAAACTACCCTCGTAGAACCTGTGTACCCACTACAAAACAGAGTTGTAAGGCTGTATTATCCATTAATTGTTAAGTCTTGGAATAATCTTGGAAAGACCAGAGGACATTTTTGGGGGAAAAAAATTATCTCAAAAGATATAAATACTAAGACAATTGATATGGAATATTAACTCATTCAGGTCACTGAAATATTGATTTCACTAGAATTTCTTTCAGTTGTTCCCTTTATATCATATGAAAACGACAGTGATGAAGGAAATGTAGCAAGAAGGTGTCATAATATAACTGTTCAATTGTAAAAGCTAATGACTAACTAAATAAAAAAAATAAATAACTACGTTTTTGGGGGTCTTTTAGTCTCACAATACTGAAGGGACCTCTTGATGATGGACTGTACTGCAGATTGTCAATGCTCCTAAGAAGATCCTGACATTTGCTGCCAAGTAGTTCTTAGTTATTTCACTGTATTAATGTTATGGGAATGATACTGTACATGGAGGCAAATGCACAGAGATGAAAGTTGAAGGTTCGCCACACTAAATATTGCTGATAGTATGAAGGGACATTAATTTCTTTGATGAGGACATTAATTTGACCATTTTCAGCAGGAGGAAAGTTACGAATTTGTATATCACAAATAATTTAGGAACAGCTTCAAAGCTTTTTGGAACAAAAACTGTGACTGCGTATGGACGTGCACTCTCATCTGGGAATGTGCGAGGTACAAAAAATCAAACTAGGTTGCTATAATTACGTCATGAAAGTTTTCTATTTCTCTGAAAGACCAAGCTGATTGTCCCTAGCTTGCTCAAACCTGTAGTATAGTTTTGCAAAATGAAGATTACTAACTAATGCGGGATTTGGACCCGATTGTTTTCTTATTGTGTGAGAAGTAAGACATTTCTTGTCCAGGTTTTTTTTTTTTTTAGCCCCCTCCCCCTCCAAAAAGAATAATGATTATCTATGTATGTACTGGAAAATTGGTGTTATGTTTTGGGTTGACTTATAAATAGACTTCATTAATGAATGAGAAAGAATTCTCTCCATTTTGGGTAATAGCTTACTTATATTTGGGAATATTTTGAATAATAAAAGTATGATGATGTGTTGGCCCATTTGATTGCATCTGATTTAAGTATATTTCTTACAGATAATAAGAAAATCCACTGCTGAAGGAATAAATGAGCCGCTGCTGCTTGCAAATGATGACAAAAAGAAGTCTGAAGTCTTTGGATTGTATTTTTCAGGAGAACAGAATTTGAGTGTGGCATCAGTGTCTGGTGCAGGAGATTGGTAAGATTATGATAAGATCTTTTCTTGCATTTTTAGGAGATACATGCAGTACTTACATACCTATCAGCTATGTATAGTATATATTATGAAGCATATCTATTCATTTTAAAGTATGTGTAGTGGAGAGATTGCTTTCCAGTTCTAGGGAAAGGTTCTTACTATTGCATTAAGAGGTACTGTATCCACTGGAGTTTGTAAATGGCCACTTTCAATATGGATAAACGGCTGGCTTTAGATGTTTACTTGTGATTACTTAGTTATGTAGTAAAGTTTAGTCACTGGCTGCCTAGTTAAGGGTGTCTGTCCATTTGGTTATATCTTGTACTTTTTTCCTGATAACTGCTTGCATTTATGGAATAGTATTCTTATTGACTATGTTTTTTCAGTACAACCTAGGAAGACATTTGACCCGGACCTGAAGGTATTTCTGTTCACAAATCATATTTTATTCTGATAAGTTTGCTTGGATGTCATAAGCTATTATGCCAACTTTTCTCTTCATGGGGATTAAACGTGAAAGTTCTCTCCACGTTCTTTTGGCACTGGTGCTGCAGTTTTTCCTCCTGTGGCTATTAGGAAGCTTGGCTTGCTGTGTTTAAGATTGTTAGGGATTAGTCTGGATCATCGGCTAAACGTTCCACATCATCTTTTTCCCGAGATGCCTTGAGGGTTTCTTTCCCTCAGAAAACTTCATTATTTCAAAGAAGATTTATCTGATTTGGGGAAATGACTATTCCCTTCCATGATGCTTACTATCTTCCTGCTATTACGGAGTAGTGGATTTTGTCTGCATTTTTGTTTATGCAGCCTTTTGAACTTCCAATATCCCATTTTATGTTATTAGAGGTATCTGGCAACAAAGTTTGGATTTATTATCTTGCCATCCCACTCCACACTTTTCCGAAACACCCGCGTTTTATTTTCAGCTTATATTAGTGATTTTGCTGATTAGTGCATCACAGTCTGTGGCATGAATCTTTTTGGTCACCAGCTTTGCTTTCTCTTCTATTCATCTGTTTCCTTTAGTTCCTTCCATCTGGGCATCCAATGTTTGTGCTCCACTGTGAACCTCACAACATTTACGGTACAGGTGCAGCGAAAAAAAAAAAATTACTTGGCCCATGCTCTGTAATAAACTATTCTAAGCTTTAATAATTTACTGTTTTCCATTACATTAGGTAAATTTGATATCAGAACGTATAAGTCTTGTGCCCTTTTGAATCCTTAAAGGCACAATTTCTCCATCATCCATTTATGTTTTTGATATTGCTGTTAAGATAGGTAGATCTTATCCTTCCCTGTATGGAACTTGAGGCTCGAAGCAACCTTTCTAAAATAAGCCTGAAAACATGAAGTAATTCAAGATAAGATAAAAGATTAGTTTAACCAGACCTCTGAGACTATTAAAGGCTCTTCTTAGGCCGGTTGATTGATTGATTCTGAAATTTAGCTCTTCCCAGGAATTAACCTGAGAAAAAACTAGACTGCGTATTCAATAAACCGAGATTGCTTAGGAACATGATCATTTTGTCAAGTGAGAAATCCCTGCCTTTAGTGAGAATTGCTAACATTATCGGATCTCGAAAATAAATGCGTCTCGGCTGAATGGAATTTGGGCATTCAACGAGTAAGTGCTAGACAGTCATGGGAACTTGGCATCCATTACATTTCATTGGGTCAGAATGTGGGGTTGTCATTAGATGACCATGAGAAAATCTAGTATGACCTGCCTGTGTGGAGTCTTGCTAAGATAACTACTTTAGATCTTGCTTTTAGAGATGATGAAACCCATGGGTACACCTCAGATTTTATATTTTTCAGCTTCTTTGATATTGGTACCGAAGAACAATCTGTTTGCCAATCTTGATATATTGGATTTTACAGATACAGGGGGATGTGAAATTGTTGGGGTAATAGTGCATGCTACTTTAGTGGCAGAATCTGCATTTTCATTCCCTTCAGTTCCTGATAATCCAGATTGGAGAAGTTGATGGATTTTTATTTGGATTTCTTGGACAAATTGATTTGAAGATTTGTACTTGCTTATATCATCAATAGCACTATATGAGTTGCTGAAAATTATTGAAGAGATTGCTCACCTTCCAGATATTATGTCAAGTGCTGCTCATATGGCCGAGTGTTCTGCAGTAAACACAGATGATATTAAAGGAAGGCCCAACCCGTTGCTTAATAACCACTGGTTCCATGCAACGTTAAAACACCATGCAGACAGACAAAGGAAGGCCTACTTAGATTAATTTACCATTTGAGAAAGCTGAAGCTCCTACTCCAGTGGTGTTTTTTGAGCCATCTGTATATACCAGAACTGGTTTCCCATTCTTCAAATGGGCTCTAGAGCATGTTGGCGATACATCTCAGTATTAGTCATGTTTTATTTAAAAAAATAAGATTTTTATTAATTTCAGAGTCCAAGGTGATGGGTGTTCTATTGTTGGAGGGAAAATTGGTGTTATATTATAAGAGTTCATTAAGGAGCCAGCAACATGATATTCAATCCTAGGATTACAATTCAGGAAACAGGCAACTGCAAGTTAGTATGCCTGCCTCTGCTAAAAGGCAATTGGTGCATTTCATCTTTTGTTATGAAATGCACCAAGAGTTTTTAACGTTGTTTCAGATGCTGAAGAATATATAGGACAGCAGTAGTCTATTATAAATAAAACTGTTGTCCTACATGACTTTAGCATGATGTTACGTCCTGATCCCCCCGTAGAATGGGATAGTTTCTTTAATAGGGCAAGGGCTTTTATGCCATTGGCTTTAATATACTTGATGTGTGCTTTCGTTTAAATGTTGATCAAACGTTATTCCTAAATATTTAAAATTTGCACAGAACTCAATTTCATTGTTTTACAGTTGGAGTTTAATTTCTTGGTCTTTGAGCCACCTTTTGTCTTCCTAGAAAATAATTGCTTTTGTTTTATTGGTTGAAAAATGAAATCCAACTGAATTTGCCCAATTTCTTATATTTGTGATGGCAATATTGAGGACTCTTTTGGCATGTCTGAAGGTGCTGTAGTATATGGCAAAGTCATCAACATGCAAACTATTTTTTAACTCCATGTGGTAATTGTGAGGTGATGTCATTAATTACCAAGGCAAACAAAGTACAACTCAGGACACTTCCCAGAGGAATTCCTTTTTCTAAATTAAAGTGTTCTGAATACAAAATTTTCTACTCATTTGGGAAGTCCTATCCTAAGAAAGTTTTTAATGAAAATTGGCAGGTGACCCGCATTCCTACCGAGTGAAGTTTTTGCATTATTTTAAATTTCCATGTTGTATCATATGCTTTCTCTATATTAATTAAAACAGCTAATGTCAATATTTTCTAATCAAAGCCCTTCCTGATATGGTCCTCTAGATAGGTTAAGGGATCGAGGCTTGATCGCCCAGTTATTGAACCTGATTGTGTTGGAGTTAGTGTGTAGATTCCTTGATGATGACTTAGGTAGTCATGCATTGACCATTTTTTTCAAAAATTTTATAAACAGCTCGTGAGAGATAATAGTCTGTAATTAGATGGACTATGTACTTGCACCTTTTCCTGGTTTATTGTCTTCGACATTATGGTTCTTTGCTTCTCTCATAGGGAGGCCTCATCCTCCCTTCATAAAATGAAGAAATAAACCCTATAAAGGGCCTTGAACCTTGGGGTCTTCGCAGAGGACTATCTGAGGCATCCTCCCATCTCTGTTGCTGCTTGGCGAGAAAAGCCTCTCGCTCGCAAGAGATGGGGGGGATAACCTCCAGCTGTGAAGACACAGGGAAGGCACTGCCTGATGGTACTGTTCAATGTGCTGTTGATACAGAAGGTTGGGATACCAAACGGCCTGAGGTCATTCCAGAGCCACCAGAATCATCCTGGGATTCAAGGTGGCCAACACTCAGTTGATCACCATGTGAATCATGCAAAACGGGGGAAAGGTGTACACTTCGAGGTTGTCCCACGGGTATTGAAACGCGTCCACTGCAGCAGCCCATGGGGTCTGGTACAGTGGATCAGTCTCTTAACTTCCTGTTGTACTGGGTGGCGAACAAGTCTATCACAATCTAGATCGCAACAAAACTCAAGAAGGCTATCTCTGTCCTGTAGCAACTGCGAGCCAGGATGAGCCAATTTTTGAGATACTTCACCAAGCGTATCCTGTGCAAATGTGCCTAAGCTGGCACAAGGGTGAACACTCGTGAACACCTGGGGAGTGGCAAGAGCCTGAAACTGAGCCCCCTGAATTGGTACACCACCTATCTAAGAACAAAGCGAAGGCACTTGCAGGCAGACATGGATGGGTATTTGAAAATATGCATCCTCCAAGCCCAACGTAAGCATGAAGTCATTCTGACCAGTGAATCAGTTCAGGGGAGAGAGGTCTATGAGTGGACCTCAGCCCCGACTAAAGTCTTCTCTATGAGAAAGACTCAGCTGTAAAACAGCATCTTTTGCACTTCTTGCTTCAGTGCTAGGTCCTTCTGCACTGTTGAAGTATGACTGGGATATGGACCAGACAGTTGGTGAGAGGTGGCTGAGACTTGAAGGGGAGTAGATATCCCTCCCAAAGGGTATCCACTACCCAGGTCTTGGCTCCATATTGCTGCCACATTGCCCAATGACTCGATAAGCAACCCCCCACCAATGGCAGCAGCTAGAGGGGAATGCCACTCGTATGTTCCACCTTCTTCTTTCCTTTGCCCCCTTTTCTAGTCGAAAAGAAGGACTGAAAGGTTTTGCTGGGAGAGAAGAAGCTGGATATTACCATGGACACCCTTCGAAGAAGTAGACTTCTTAGGGGCCAAGGAAGAGCTAGCTAGACTCAAAGGTCTAGCCACAGTGGACCGCGATGACCCATAGGTCTTCGCCACTGCCTGGTGAACTAGGCGGTTGTTTTCATCCACCTGATGTTTGTCCACTGCAGTATCTATCTACTCTCTAGAGAAAAGAGACGTAGAACCCAGCAGCAGTCAGTTTCGTAAGGTCAGCACAGACTTGGAGCCTACAGCCCTGGTGATCCAAGAGAGGAAGGTGTCCCTTCTCTTCAACACCAGGTTCGCCCACAGGTTTGCTGTCTGGTGGGCCAGGTAGGAAATCGCCCTACCTCTAGAAAGGCACAGTTTCCTAAAGGCCGAGTCCTCCCTTGGAACGATTGTCCCAGCAGAGCAGCAATTTAGATACTATGAGTGACCGTAGATAGGAGACTGTCTGGAAAGCTGCCGTAGTAGAGCCTCCAGGTTTGCTGCTTCCTGCTATGTGAGACACACGCTCTCTGCAGTGAGGTGCTGCAGTGAAAGACCCGGACCTAGTCAAACCAAGTCTGGGTCAGCCTGTTCCTTCAGAAGTGACCTCTCTGTGGGCATGTAGTAACACCTCTGGCTAGCTAGAGAAGGAAGTACCTTGTCCTTGTGATTGTAGCGGAGTTTATTCTCTTGTCCTGAGACAAGATTGTTCACTTGGTCTAGGATACGGTCAGCAAGAGCAGACCATGGCAGCCTAGTCGAAACCTTGGGTTCCTTCTTAGGACCCGAAAAAGAATTCAAGACGAGAAGGGCGATCTACTGCAGAGGCTGTGGTCGCTTCCCTGAGTTCATCAGCACCACGATCTCACCAAACGTCCTCTGTGTATCTCGGGGGTGTCTGCACCTCGAGGCAGAGGACCCTCGAGACCTTCAAGAGTGCAATCCTCCTGAACAACTCTAAATATAGGAGGGAGAACCTCACCAGACCCCATAGATCCATCCTGAACAATGCGGGCATACATCTGGTGTGACCCTAAGGCCTCACCAGGAACATAGGCCCTCGCTGCTGAACTCTGGGGTGAGCACTCTGCAGAGTTCCTCCTGTCCGCCTCGCCCCTCCCAATAAAGCCCGAGTAATTAGAGGGAACAGGGTAGGTGCCAGCAGCACCCTCAGAGGAGCACACATGCACACTCAGCACGTTCTTCCTCCCGAGGGCGAGATTTCCCGAAGGAGAAACAGCGACCATGGGACATTTGCCAGGAATGAGATACAATTACAAAGGATCAGCACCCAAGAGCATCATTGGGCGCGTTACCCCCCAGACGAAGCCTTGCCCGCCTTCCTCCGGTATCGCTTCCTCCCGTAAAACTTCCCCCACTGCTCAAGAGACCGGTCACAACACTCCGCACAAGTACTACTAGATTTAGTGCACTCCTGCCCCCAGCAATATGAGCAAAGGGCATGGGGGTCATCATCCACAAGTGAGTGGAAATTCCTGCACTTCTTAATGCCAACCCCAGGACACACTCACCAGGAGAAGGCAGTCTTCTTGGCCAATGGGTTTGCATTGTTGGATGTAATCAAAACACTATTACACACTAGTATCGCACAAAAACAAAGATCCCACCAGGCAGAGAGTGATGAGAAATACTTTTCTCGACAATGGCCGAAAGCAAATTGGAATGCTCACGTCCAGTCGGGTCCCTCCCAGCTGGTAGTTAACTACCGAACTACCTTGTTTGAAAGTTCAGCAGCCATGTCCAGGCTTCACCTTAAGTAATTCCTATTGTAAAGGACCAAGTGTTTGTATATTATGTAGGAAACGTCGAGGTTTGTATATTTTGTAGGAACAACGAGGGTCTGTAATTATGTAGGAACAAAACCTATTTCTATATAAGTAAATTTTGTGTATATAATACATAGGTTTCTATTTTTAATTGATTGATAATTAAATATACAAGAATATTAATGATCAAGTTACTCATAGATTTTTCTTCCATTTCAGCCTTGCAGCTGGGTTCATTTGTGGAATGTTGCATGGAAAATCTGTGAGCGAGTGCAGTGCTTTAGGGCATAGTGCAGCTACTTCATCTCTAAAATCTGCTCCAGCTGTTCCAAACACACTAAGTTTTGAATATCTTCCTTGGGGAAGTAAAAGGCCATTCATGAAAATAAGTTGTTAAAATCAGTTTCTTCACAATGGTGTTTATGCTGCTGAATTAATTTTGCCAGTGTTGTTGGGAGAAATTTATATCATAATGTTTTAACATTCACCTTGTAGTCCTACTTCAACCGAATTATTTGCTCATTTAATAATACTGAATATGAACATTAATTACAAATACATAGTGATATTACACACAGTTACTAATTACAGGCAACCAGCCCGAGAAGAGTCGTTGTTAAGCTCATAGGTCTGATAAACTAATCCTTTATAATAATAATAACTAATTACAGGCAGCCCCCGGTTACCAGCGGGTTCCGTTCCTGGGGCTTGATGGTAACCGAAAATAGTCTGTAACCGAAATTCAAAAGTCTACGGGCGCCACAATCCACCTTACGGTGACCTAGACTGGTTAACAATGCCTTAGAGAGTGTCTTGGCCAAACAGTTTGCCCTAATATGTAATAACTCTTTAATGAAAATGTGGAATTTCATTTGCCTAATCATTAACTATGGTCTGCATGATACTTCTGTAAATTTTTAATGGCAGATTTGATGAACTTACTGGCAAATCTTTGACTACAATGAGAGAGAAAAAAAATCACCTTTTAAAGAATACTAACTTTTCTCCGTCTCTATTTATCATATCTTTTAGTTAATTAAGTTTAAAAAGCAAAAGAGAATGATAAAAGTATTGTAGTAACATTATATTCGTTGCTTAAATGCTACAGCCATAAATAACTGAATGAAAACAGTTGTTTTCCTACAACAACTGAACCGAATTTGATAATGTTTTGCTTGCATTTCAGCCATCGTATGATAGTAAATAATTACCGTAGTTTTGTTGCAAATGACATTATGTAGAATAGGACTGATATATTTTTACATTATATACATTTATTTGCTATGGTAAAAATAACGGTACGGAAATATAGTACTGCTAAATTTAAGCTGCATTTGTAGCAGAAGCTAATAAAACCATATTCACACTGCTAATGACTATAAATTATCTTAGCTCAGTAACATGGATGAAACTCGACTGTAAATAATAGTGGAGAAAAAAGTATTTTAATAAAAAAGGCTGGGCATGAAAGAACAGATTTTACTGTTGTTTTCACACCAATAAAAGATAAATACACAAATCTCGTATCCTGATGAAATAGGGTAAAAATAGCGAAAGGAATCTTCATTAAAAAAAGAAAAAAACACTCCCAGAGCCTTCTATTAACGAAAATAAATAACGAAATGTAGTTCACAAGATGATGTTTTTTAAAGTTATATTTTGACTTTAAAACACTTCATATAATGAAACGTAACCTTGTCGTATATTAATAGTTTCTAAAGATTAATTTATGCTAAATATAAGCAAGAAAACCACTCTATTGTGTTAAATGCAGCGAAATAAACTATTTTATTTAAGTCATATTTAGAATTTATTTAAGTCATATTTCGAATTTAAAACACTTCATATAACGAAACATAACTTTGTTCCATTTAAATAGAGTTTACTTTACATTAAATAGAAGCAAGAAAATCGCTCTGAATAGAGTTAAATGTGGCAAAATAAGCATACCTCCATCAGGTGATTTTCCAAACCATAACATTATCAGTTTGTTTGTATTTATAATGCAACAGTAATATATGACTACATACAATATTACTATTGGATACAGCAAAGTAAAGGCTAACTTTTTAAAAGTCAAGGAAAAGATGCACAATCTTTGTTTGTATTTTGCGGCACTCTCAGCACTTAGGCTAAGCCACCAATAACCAGACAACGGTGCTATAAACCGAAATGCCAGTAGTAAGTCGTGGATGCCTGTATTATAATGAACTATGCTAACAGAATGGAATGTAGTCTCATTTCTTTTTAGGCCATTCTTATGGTCTGAGCTAAGCATGTTAATATAATTGCCAGCCTTCATTTAATGCATTAACAGGACTTTCCATTATCATTTACTTGCAATGATTTTATCAAGCTACTTTCTATTAACCTCTCCTTGTAAATTTCAAGCTTGTATTCTCTATGCTTGTGCTAACAACATTTGATTTCCAATTAACAGGATAATAACAGGACAATAGCCAGACTGTCAGTAACCATCAAAATGTTATGGAGGGATGAATTTTCTCTTGATTTAGTAGTGCAGGCAGTCCCCAGTTATCGGCAATCTGGTTTTATGGCACTTGGCTAGCGACAACGATGACTGGATTTTTGGCGGCAATATGCACCGATCTCTGCTTTTTGATGCTGATCCCCACTTAGCAGTGATGCCAATGAGTGCTGTTATTGTCAATTTTCGGTTATCATTACACCATTGGGAATGGAACACCGCTCCCCCAAAATAACTAGGGACTTCCTGTACTGAGACTTTTATTTAGAAATTATGGTGATAGCAGCAATCCTGAAATGACAAATTCATTAAATATTTTATAATTTTTCATAACTAACAAACCTGCAGTCTTAACATTAGGATAAATCTTCTAGTGCCAGCTGGAAACCAGTAAAAATTTCAATAGAAATGTATATGCAAGGAACTGGTGGCATCTGTCCTCTGTCACAAGTTGGGGGGGAACAGCCACCGACCTAAGTTGTGGGCCTCCTGGCCCCTCGGTTATTCTTCCAACCCAGGTTAAACTGTTAGAGGGGTGGTTAGAGGTAGGCCTTAAATGTTAAGACCACAGGTTTGTTACTTATGAAAAATACAAATTATTTTTAAAATTTATTATTTGTTCTTACACGGAAGAAACCTGGGGTCTTAACATTAAGATAAACTTACCTCTTGGTGGGAGGTACGGAACAAACCTGGGGTCTTAACATTTAAGATAGATTTACCTCTTGGTGGGAGGTAAGTAGTATCATTAACAAACTGGAGATTTGCCACACCAGGTCATTTATTCTTATTTAAGAGAAATCTAAGAAAGAAGACCTACACCTCTGAACCTTGGATAATGTGTAGATCCTATTTTCAGACTTGGGTTTTCATACAATGCCATAGTTCATTGCGTAAACGGAAGATGAAAAGCTATCTGTCCAAATAACAAACCAATGTAGCAAATTATGTAGGTTTGTTATCATCACTATCTTTCCTTGCTGAAGAAGGAATGTTTTGCTACTGAATGGTAACTTCATTCACTAATCCCTTGTGGATGAGTAGCTTACATATATGTTCAAGATTTGTCGCCACACAGTTTGAATGAATTTTGGGGGAAAATGTTCCTAATACCATTCATCACTATTGGCAACTCTTCAGATTGCCTTATATGAGTTGGAGTGAACTGAAAGACATTCAGTCTTGCTAAATTTAGGTGGATAAGGAGAATGCTGTCACAACCTTCCATCCAAGGACAAGTCATAAATATTTTACAATAAATATATACTCAGAATTTGTTCCTGGTTTTAATTCTTATCTGTTATGATACTTTCTGAGCTGTAATTTTAATTTGACCAAATAAAATCAAATAAAGATTAGAAAGAACACATAACTGTAAAATTAGCATCATTTTACAACTTTCTTAGGGGGAAAGAGGCCCTCAAGGGTAGGAAATATTTACTTTCAACTTCCCATGGAAGGTACAGAAATTTTTTAACATTTTTTTTATCTTCCTCTTTCCACTGATGAGTTTCTTTTTGAGTTTTTCCTTTAAATTTAGCCCCATCATGGGTGTAATGCATTAGCGTATATTACCCCGGACTGTGAGGGTTAAGGATTACTCTAACAGCATGGCCACTGCAGTCACCCTGTATCACCTGTATCATGCCCATTCCAGTTCATGATGGATAAATCTTCATACTGCCCATAGGTAAACAAGACAAAGAAGATAAGAAAAGACCCCTGTCATCTCATTTATTTCCCTTTCACACTATCATCTTAGGCTTAATACAACCTGTCCCGCCAGGGGCACTGGACAAGCAGCCACCACAGAACCCAAGGAAAAAGTGTCCAAGGACTTATGGGCAATATTATTCAGTAAGAAGGAAGTGAATG
The DNA here is from genome assembly GCF_015104395.2 of Macrobrachium nipponense. NCBI lineage: Eukaryota > Metazoa > Arthropoda > Malacostraca > Decapoda > Palaemonidae > Macrobrachium > Macrobrachium nipponense. Next base: position 187,755,032 of record NC_087200.1, on the reverse strand, counting down.
TGGTTTGGTGACGCCATAGACCAGTATTCAGTATTCTAAGACCAGGTAAATTTTTCCTGAATGCTGAAAAGGAACTCGGCTCTATGAAATCATGTGCTTTTGCATGCCTGATAATGGCTGAAGCAACTGATAATGACGAATAAGCATTCCTGATCGTTTCTCGTATCCAGAACGAGATTGTATTCTTGAATTTCTTTCTTGACCCAGCCTTAGCCAACAAAAAGTTTTATACATCTTGGTCCGAGATGTTGAGTTCTTTTTAGTAACCACACAGTATTCTGACAGGTCATAGCAACATTTCATTGGGGTCATCGTGAACAGTCTCCCACAGAAGGTATAGAAAAGGAGACGAAGCTATCATCAACTCCCAGTAGGTTTGACATCATACGACAGGGCTGGTCCATACAAGTCTCAAATCCCACTAGGGGAACAAGACTGCTCAAAGCTCTTAATCAGCATAGATATCTCCCAAGATGTAGTTATTTCTACATCCTTCATACATACAACTAAAGCTAAAGCAGCCCTGCAGCTCTTTGTAGTTGAAACAGAAAATCGTTTTTCTGTTCTGAGGAAAACCAAGAAATCAGCTAGAGGAGAGGTACCCCACCTATAACACTAATCACAGTAGATAGACCACTTTTCCTGGTACACAGATGTGGAGGACTTTCTGAGATAATGCTGTTCTTTGAGAAAAGCCTCTTGTTTGCAGGAGATACTTGGTAGTCTCCATCTGTGAAGAGATAGAGGGACTTTATCGACTGATGATACCTCTCCGCATGAAGTTGACAAAGTAGATTGTGCCAGGGAGGTTTCTCTCATGGTACCTCTCAAAGCAGTGACAGCAGACCCGGAAATCATTCTGCTTGGGACCATAAATGAGCTATCAGAGTCATCTTGAGATTGTGGAACCCCATCACTGTTCAGGACATGGCGAATCAGGCAAAGTGGAGAAACCCCATGCACATCCAGGTTGTCCCATGGATGTTGCAGAGCATCCTCTGCTGTTCAAACATGTCTGATACTACTCTAGTTTCCTGTTAGGACTACTGAACAGCAGACTTCTAGCTTCCTGCTGAATTTTGTAGCAAGGAGGTTATCTTTGGTCTCCCCATAGACAAAACAGCCTGTCTGCAATCTACTGGTGCAGAGACCACTCTGTTCCCAGGATCTGGTTTTTCCTGCTTAGCTTGTCGGCCATTATATTCCTTTTGTCTGGAATGTACCTGGCCATCAGGTCCACCGAGTTGTCTACTGCCCACTGATGTAACTAGACGTTATTGGATGAAGTTGGTGAGACACCAGTCCCCCCCCTGCTTGTTCACGTGAGCTACTATCATTGTGGTCTGACATCAGTAGAACAGAGTGCCCTGTCACCCTCTCCTGAAACTCCTAAAGTGCTAGAAAAGCTGTCTTCATCTCTAGCACATTGATGTGCAGTTGACTGTCCTGCTGACTCCACTCCCCGGAGGTCAGTAGGTCCTCTAGATAAGTCCCCACCCTTCAGAAGAAGCACCTGAGAACAGGAAAGTTCTGGAGGGGTTGAATTGAGGGACATCCCTACTGTTAGATTGTTGTCATCCAACCCCTGCCACAGTAGATCACTTCTAACCTGTGAGGACAAAGGGACCTGGATGTGAGGGGAATCTCTTGCTGGAGACCTAGACTCCTTTAGTCTCCACTGTCACGGTTGTATGGGCAGGTAGCTTTAAGGAATGAGTTTCGCCTGAGAAGTCAACAGGCCTAGAACATCCTGCCGCTGTTCCGCTAGTATTGATCGTTCAGACAGAAAGTAAGAGCTACTGTCCTGAACTTCTCATTCCTCTGCTCTGATAGAAAAACACTCAACGTAGCAGAGTCTATCACTTTTTCCAGGTTAAGAATCTTCTGACTCGGGATTAGATTTGACTTTTCCAGATTTACCACAAAGCCTAAGCTTTTCCTTGGAACTCGCTAAGACCAGCCAGTCGTCAAGAGATCTTAGAAGTCTGATCCCCTGAGAGTGAGCCCATGCCAACACCAAAGCTAATATTCTTGTGAACACCTGCGGAGACGTCAAACTGAATCAAAGAACCTTGAATTGGAACACCTTTTCCCCAAGAATGGAGTGAAGAAACTTCCGAGAAAGGATGCATGGGGATCTGGAAGTAGGTGTCCTTCAAGTGTAAAGTCAGATAAAGTTGTTGTCCCTGACTTTGCATAGACTGTTTGTGGAGTCTCGATTTTGAACTTTGTCTTCCTGACTAAAAACATGTTCAACATTGACAGATCTATGATTGTCCTCCAATCACCATTGGCCTTTGTAACCAGAAATATTCGGCTGTAGAAACCTGGCGAAGGATGCTTTACTTGCAGCACTAGGTGTTTTTGAGATTTTTAATTGTAAGACAGGTGCAGGAAAGGGTGATGTGAAAGAGGAGAAGTGAAGTCGAATGGGAGTAGATAATCTATCTGAAGGACATCTACTATCTACAGTTCTGCCCCATTAAGTCTGCCACATGGCCCAGTGGCTCACCAGACATCCCCCAACTGGTGGCAATGAGTGGGGAGAGGCAGCTGCTCTAAAAGGGCCATTGTTGAGCAGGCTTCTTCATTAAAAGAGACCAATTGAGAAGGTTCAGGTGCAGGAGCTGATCTCACAGTCTTCTTCTGTTTAGGTTGTTTGGTGTCTCCTGACATTAGGTCTAGTCGCAGCAGATTTACTTCCTGCCTGCTGTACTAGATTATCATTCGTATCTGTCCTACATCTGTCTGTGGCCACCTCCAACGTATCCTTCAGCAACAGCAGTTGATACTTGAGATATCACCATTCCTTAGAGACAATAAGGACTCTACATCTAATGTCTGGGCCACCTTGGGTAGGGCTGCATCCCTTCTCATCAAAAGAATATTTGCCCATACATTCACACTCAGATTTCTTATGTATGAGATGGCCTTAGACCCAGGTTGAAGGGCCTTAGACCCAGGTTGAAGCAATCTAATAAAAACTGTCTCATCCACCGAACTCCTTGTCAAAGCTTGCAAAAGTAATTTTGGCCACAGCTGTAGACCATAAATCCAACCAAGATGCTGTCTGGAAGATTGAAGTTGTCATCATCTCTAAAGTAGCCGCTTCTTGACTTGTTAAGAGAGGAACTTACTATCCTAACATGATAAAAAAATGGGCTCTAGATTAATATACCTTCTAAGTAGTAGAACAATAGGTGTCATATAATATCTCCTATGATGAAGAAGAGAATCTGGAAGAAACTTGAAGATCTGTTCGACCTTAACAAGTTATCCCAGTTCGCAATCAACAAATTCACCTGCCGAAGAACTTAATCCACATGACGGGAGCATGGCAACTCAAAGGAAGTCTTAACCTCCTTCTTAGGTACTAAGCAGCACTTTAATACCTATAGGAGTGATTGTGGAAGGAGTTTCAGTCCTCTTAGAGGTTATTGCACTGACGAATTAGATTTTTAACTTCTGCATTAAAGGAAAGGAATCCTGGTTATCCAAATCCTCCACTTCATGTGGGTGACCAGCCTAAGTGGAGGGCACAGGAAGATCTTGAAGACTCTCTTTGGAGACTCGCTCTGGGCAACAAAGAATCTCCCTCTCACGGTGAATGTGAATCTTCCCATAACCTGGTCGTGTCACGTCCACGGGCCGGGAAGACTAATGTCGGTCATGGTCCCTGCTCCCCAATCCTGAACATTTGATTCTCCCATGTCCAACTGTTCCACTGGATTGACGGTCCAGTGGACAACTACTAATACCATCCCCTGTAAGCCTAGAAACAGCATGGACAATCACCACTGCATGGATGTTATCAGAAGAATCTGTAACCTGGGATTCCTTGATTAGAGCTTGACATCCTTCCTCTAAACTTCTAACAGGCTGAACAGGTGATACAGGTACTACATCACATTCCATGTTAGCAAGAGGCCTTCCACATATGTCCATATGGAATTTGTAGATGCCCCAACATCATCCACAGCAGTAAAGTCACAATCCAGAGCCTTCTGAGGATGAATGGACATGGGCGAACCATGTCCATGAGCAACTGACAACTTCAGAGCCACTGCCGATTATGGAACATATCTCTTGACTGGGATGTGACTATCCTGGTTCAAAGAAGAAGAAATAGTCCTTTTCTTGGCACTAGGATCAGACACAAAGTCCCCCATTCTCCAATGCTTGACTGGAGGCCATACGGGGGAAATGGACAACTGCGACGATGACGAAGAGGAAAAAGAAGAGATTGATGCAGAAGGTACACTTCTCTTCTTCTTATAAGCACAATTACACTCTTCAATCACCAAATCCAGTCTTTCTAACACCGTCTTGACTAGGAAATCCGCAGACACGGTAGTTGAGGACATCCTTGTATTGGCAGGCTGTAGCATCACTAACGTAGGCAAAGCTGATGGTGACGTCACTAGCAGATAAATCAAGAGAGATGATGTTGGTACTACTGTCGGCAAGACAATAGCGACCTTAAACAATGCACCGTTGGTACCATGGTACCATCTGCATCCCACTTGATGTCACAGCATGAGACCCAATATAGTGGAGGCCCGGGGGAGTAGGGACAGCCATGGTAGATGGTACTGGGTAGTGTGAAGCCAAGCAGTGGGACATACTCCTGATAGGCCTAGCGATGCCCAAACACTTGCCATCTATGCATCACAGGCTGGAATGAGAGACAAAATGGTGATCCCCCTCCTGATACATCCCTCGATAATTTGTTGGAAGAACAGGGAGGGTTAGCCTCAAGAGGGGACTCAACAAAACATGAAGGAGACCCTTCTTGGAGAACCTCTTCTACTACCTAGTGACCAAGAACATTCTGAATAAGGATCCATATTCATGGAAGCTAGGAAGTGTGAACAAGGGAAACCACCTACACCGGGGCATAACCTCTGAGGTTTCCTGGATTTAGTGGTCGAGCTTGTAGAAGGGTTAAGGAAATCTGTGATAACTCAATTGTTTATCACACGCACATAAAACCCACGAAGCACAGAAAGAAACACGGGTAAACAAAGAACCAGCTTTAGGAGGAGAGAGCGAACAAGACGTCATCACTCAAAAGGTAGTAATTAGAAAACTGAGATGTCACAAGGCCCAACTTCGGTCGGTGGCTGTTCCACCTAACTCATGACAGGGGATAGATGCCACCAGTTCCTTGCATATACAATTGTATCAAATTTTTTACCGGTTTACAGCTGGCACTAGAAGATTTATCTTAATATTAAGCTCCCTTGTTTGTTCTGTGTATGAACAACTCTCATATAGTTCTGATAGTTTATGGTTATTACATCATAGTTATAGTTATAGTCGAAAGTAAATGTTCAAAATTTGTAATACAGATTTTTGTACTGAAAAACGAAGATGGCATTACTTTTACTCCATGCTTAGAGAGGTATCACACATGAATGAATTACTTATAAAAGCTACATAATTCAGTATTTGAATAATTACAAACATATTAGCATATTCATAATAATAATATAATATTACTGTGTAATATTACGGAAGGTAAATAGCAAAGAATAAGAAAAAAGAACCTAACTAACTATAAAAGGGAGATTAGTCAATTATGCGATTTGCAGGATGCTGCTCTCATCACTAGTGCCAAAAACAGGTTTGCAGCCGAGGGGTTAATATTGTTCATCTCAATGTTGTTGTGTAATAAAATTAAATATAAAATATTATAATACTAATTAGTTTTAATAATACAACACATGACAACAAAATCTGATGCAAAATTTTTAAATAACATTTTTAACAATGTTACTTTGCTTATCATCTCCAAGTTTGCTAGTATAGCACAAGTAAATCTTTGTTATTTTAACATATTTTGTTCCTATAGGGAGGGGTGAACATCCCACTCCACCATTTTCCATGAAGTCGAGGTGCCACAGTATTAAATAATACAAATTTTAAATCTTATGCATAACAATACTCTTCTACAACTGAAAGGCCATACTACTACTAATCCATTACTAATAACCAATTTTGGATGAAATTCATATCATATAATGTTGATTTATCTTATCAAATCATTGTGAACCATCACTGCATTGTCAGGGACATAGAGTTCTCAGCGTTCTACCTAATCCTGACCATGGAACACTTAATATGCAATGACATTCTATACAATCCATTTTGTGACTACGTAATATAAAGAAGCCATTAACAAAAATAAGTAATATCTTTACCTTATTTCTAGTAATCTGATAAACCAGTTTTTATAATTCTTTCATTTCAATAATAACCATAACTTTTACATATTACAATTAATACACTGTACAATATATGCTAGCACCTTAATTTCAAACAGCCCTTTTATGTATAATCTCAAAATAGCACAGCATTTATCATTTTTTGTCATTATTTCACATATAGTACATATATTAGCTGACTACATTTTTCACTTTTAGAATTATAGAAACTTTCCAACAATGCTCAATGCTTCGCAGTTTTTAAGTCTGTACCAGTTTGTATAAATACAACACAATCTTTCAAGTTTGTATCTTTCTGTATAAAAACATCTCCAAATGTGAATACTGTATAAATGTGCCACATTTATGTGAAAAATAATGTTTTATCATCAATAACTATAAGACAATGAATCTTACAAGTAACGAAGAGCAAAATATAAACAAAGTAGCACTAGAACCATTCCACCAAAAAGAATGTATTTGTCTTGTGTCGATCGTCTCTCAATCATTCGCATCACTGTATTAGAAAGACCTAGTGTATTGGCAAGATCTAGAACACGTTTATGAGCTCCTTTTAAAGTTTTTCCTTGATCACGTATGCCTTGTAGGACTGATGTGCCTACCCCTAACAAGTCATCAACATCTCTATTTGCATTCTGAAAGAAAAAGAACATGTGAAATAAATTTTGAACAAAAGTAAATGTCTGCTCAACTAAATTCCCTGGCAAAATTTCAGAATTTCAGCATGAGTCTATTTCGAATACCTTAAATCATATCCACTGAAATTTACTGCATAACGTAAAGAAGCAAAGACTTACACAAAAATTAAAACATCATTGCCTAAATATCCATATTTTCTGTTGTGCTGCTCAAAATGTTTACAAAAGTTATGTATATAATGGGCAAACTTTGTTATACGTATTTGAAAGAGCAACTACAATGCAGCTAATGTTTTTCCTTACCAAAATGAAATTTCATACTTACTTGTTCTGAACATGAGAAACATAAACCTTTTGTGATACATATATACCTGTATCAACATTTAGCCTGCAGTAAATTTGCCAGAAGTAGAATTACCAAATCAAGTAATACACCTAAGTATAAACTGCTCTTTACTCAAAATATTGATAATGATATAACCAGAATTTTCGTCTCATACCAAATCCTGGAAATTATAAAATGTTGGTCTTCACTTTATATAGTTAAGTGCTATCTAATTAACCCTTTAACGCCGAAGGGGTATAATAAAAATCGTATGCCGGCGGGGTCTGGGAGTGAGCGCCGAAGCAGAAAAAATGTTTTTTCAAAAAATCACAGCACGCTTAGTTTTCAAGATTAAGAGTTCATTTTTGGCTCCTTTTTTTTTTATTGCGTGAAGTTTAGAATGCAAGCCATCAGAACATGAAAAAAAATATCATTATCATATAAAAATAATGGGATATATGATAGCGCGAAAACAAAATTTCATATATAAATTGTATTCAAATCGTGCTGCGAGCAAAACGGTTAAAGCTAACGAGTTAATTTTTTTCCCGTTGTATTGTACACTAAATTGCAATCATTTTGGTATATAACACATTGTAAAACGATCAAGGCAACACAGAGAAAATATTATCACAAAATGATGCATGAATTCGTAACGACGCGGACGTAAAAAAAAGCAGTTTTCAAAAATTCAGCATAAATCGAAATATTGTGCAAGAGACTTCCCGTTTGTTGCAAAATGAAGGTAATTGATTGAATATTACTAGACTGTAAGTGTAAGTGTTACAGCTTACAATTGCATTTTTTGACCAATTTGGTCAAGTTAAAGTTGACCGAAGGATGAATTTTTTCTTATACATCTTTATTTATATGAAAATATTTTTCAAAAACTGATAAAAGCTACAACCATAGGTTGTTTATTGTTGTATTCTACATGAAATTGTGCACATTTCATATATAAAACTTTATGTAACGGCTAATTTAAAATGGTACAAACATTACGACAATTGGACGAAAAAATTTATGATTTTTCAGAAGAGTTACCGCAGGGACGTAGGAAAAAGTTTATTTCATAAATTCACCACAAATCGAAATATTGTGTTAGAGACTTCCAATTTGTTGAATTTCGGTTGAGTCAAAGTTGACCGAAGGTTGAAATTTTGGCACATCGTTATTTATATGAAAATATTTCAAAACTGATAAAAGCTACAACCATGAGTTGTTTTTAGTTGTATTCTACATGAAATTGCACACGTTTTCATATATAATACTCCATGTAACGGCTAATTTAAAATGGTGCAAAAATTATGTCAAAGTGACTAAATAATTTCTGAGATGTGTCGCTGATACTTTTTAGTGCATAAGAAAGAAATTCGTGCTTGCGCGCCTGCGTAACGATTGTAAACATAACAACGCCTTGATCTGTGAGCTCCCAGCATCCCCAAGGCGCATGATTCAAAAGTTTTCGCCTAGTAGGCCTATAACTATTCTTTCCGCGAATTTAAAAAGAAAAACTTTTCTTATATCGACGTACCAAACGTCCAATCGGCACCCAACAGACAATTTATATCTATGTTTAATATGTCCAATCGGCGTTAAAGGGTTAACTACCACTACATATGAATAAGCTTACTCCTCAACATTCCAAATGAAAATATGACAAAGTGACATGAATGCACTGCAACCTGATTTTAAAAAATAACAAAGCACTTAAAAAAAAAACATTCCTAAGGCTTGTGATATTCCTGTTAACTCCCCTAAGTATGTCGTATGGCTTATTAAGGACCATTCAAGAAGGTTGCTGTTAAATGATGTGGTCTCCTTACATCTCATTTATTTGTCTGTGTATATAAAATGTTGATTTATATACTTTTACTATCGCACTAGTATATACTATATAGGTCATAGGATACAAAACATGTGAAAATTTTTTTTTGTGGTACAATTACTTGTGAAATGCAGAATAAAATTTAATACATCTTATACATTTCTTGGGTATTACTGTTTCCCTCAAAGAAAACCTGGCATTTTTAGAATAAAATTATGTTTCATATATGAGGGCCTTAAAACCACAGAGGCTCAACCACCAAATTCTTTAAAATGAGAAAAATGCTCCTAAAGTTTATCACCAATAACTCCACTTCTAAGAAACATATCGATTTCAAACAAGTACCATATGAAAGCCGTGCCCTTCAGAATGTTTTGACCCAGAACTAAAAAAACGTGAGGTGTGTTGCATGCAAGCAAGCGAAATGTGGCCCCCCCCTTTTCAGTTTGTGTAAAAAAATCCAGTGCTTTAAACATACATAAACAGTGTTACCTCAAGTCAATGCACCTTCCTTGTACAGTGGTCCCCCCGTATTCGCGGGGGATGCGTACCAGACCGCCCCGCGAATAGTTAGAATCCGCGAATGTTTGGAACCCCTATAAAAAACGCTAAAAACAGCCTATTTTGTTAGTTAAAACTTAAGAAAAACCACTAAAAATTTTCATACTTGGTTTTTTTAATAGTTTTATCACAAAAAGTGCATTTTATGATGAAATTGATACAAAAACAGGAATTTGTGGATATTTCTCATAGAAAAATACTGCGAATTTGCGAATTTTCCGCGAATAATGCAGGGAAACGTTCCCGAGAGAAATCGGCGAATGTGTGAGTCCGCGAATCCGGAGAACGCGAATACGGGGGTCCACTGTATTACAGTATCAAGACCAACATTATTACAGCAATAATATCAATAAAAATAATAGTAATCATAATAATAATAATACGTAATGAAAATAGATGAACGAGGTGAAGGGGCACAGTGTATTGTAAGAAATAGTGGATACTGTTACTAGTGAGAATACTGCACACTTACCAACACAACAACCATGGCTGGGACATGATTGGTCGTTGAGACATGCTTCTCACGGAGAAATTTTCTGATTGGACGAGAGATGCCTACGTAGCAAGCATCTCGCACTCCCTCAGCCAGCACCTAAGCCTCTGGTTTATAAGCACCATGCCACTTGCATCGAGTGACAACAACTCTGGACGTGACATTGTTCCTCATTTCCTATGCTTGTACAGTAATTTTGACCATAAAGACAGCAGATACCCATGTTGCAAACATCATAGCCAGAGATATGGAGAATTGGCAGTTCTGCCAATATTTAACACTGTTATGGTGGTGGGGGCTCTTGAGCCCCTGTGGTTTTGATTAAGGCCCTCATTTACTTCCCAAGTAATTACATTGCTATAGTACATTCCAACTATACTGCAGCTTAAATTCAAAATTTCACAGGTAACACCAGTTCTGCTTCATTAGTGGAAGAATAAGAACGACTGTTGGCAGAAAGCTGTTTGTTCATGCCTTATGTCCATCAGTGGGGAGGAGGGTGGGCTCCAATTCTGTAATTACTTGGTAAGTATATATAAATCATTATTCTATAACAAAAATGTCATTTTTATATAAGTAATTTACCAAGTAGTTACTTAGCTGATTACACATTGAAAGGAGCTGGGAGAAATGGACATATCCTACAAAATATTAAATTATGTAATAAATTGAAATAGAAATGTTGCTAGCACTGAATACAATGCTTGTTTCCTTATCAGTTAAGAGAGCTACTGGAATACCGTACTGCCTCAGGTTGATGCTCATCTTAACCTTTAGTGGTGTGGCGGTATAACTAAGTGTCACATACTACATAAGTGGGAGCTTTACAACAAAGATTCACGTCCGAATACTGGTAAAGCATGATAGGTGCCCACCCTTTCCCTGGGCGCAGCACCAAATTGAAATCACCACACAATATTGTCACCTATACCGACATAAAATCACACTCATCCACTGAGAGTGGTGGGTGCCTCAGGTACATTGAACCTGGCTCTGCAGAACTCGACACCTTATTACAAGATGAAAAGATAATAGGAAAAATTCTATGCTTCCTTCCACTATACCATGCTAGTCACTAGAAATGGTCTGAACACTTTTAACTTCCATAAAATTATTGAGAAATGATGAACGATTATATTCCCAGTAGTTCGAAGACAGAATGGACGTACCTGGCATAAAAAATACGAAGCTAAGGGGCTAAGGGTAAAGGTTACTTTCATGAAGGTTACTTTCACGTCCTTAGCTTTACTTAGAAGGCAAACTGCTCTCCTAATTTTGAGTGTGCCTCAAGGTAAAAAGTCCGTAAGTATACATTCTTGTCAGTGGATGAAACGGATCTAACCATATTGCTATATGTAAAGGATAGTCCTCTGAAAACTCCAAATAGACAGGTCCCTATTCTCCCACCGAGCTGGAGAGCAATATGAATGCTCGGAGAATGATCTGGTGTCAGGCTATACTGGACTGGTGGGAGCTAGCTGGGGCTCAGAGCAAGAGATCGCACCAGGCTGTAACCAGCGCCAAACGAGCCTGCAGCTGGTGTCAGACAGTAGTTGATGCCAAATTGTAGCTGAAGCCTGGTGAACTGGACTTCAGACGAGTTAGAAGTTTGAGGTGCTGCAAAGCCCTTTGCTGGGAACTCTGGTTTCACTCCTTAAGAAAATGAAATGCAGAGGATGATTATAGTCCCTGGTTATCGGCGGGGGTTGTGTTGTGACAGCTTGATGGTACACGAATATCGCAGATAATAAAAAAACTGCAATTTCCAGTCCCCAATAACCGGTAAATGACACCTCTGTTAGGTATGTATTGGCACCAATACTCTATTATCGGTGCTGATAACAAGAAACTAGTGCAGATACATACCTAACAGAGGTCCCATTAACCGATTATCGGCACCATAAGCCCCAAAATCACAGATTTTCGGTTATCAAGCCGTCGAAATGGAACCCCTGCAGATAACTAGGGAAACTACCTGTAAAGGAACTTCTTTCCCACCCAATTTCTCCAAATCGATGGCGCATAATAACTCACAAGGAGGTAATCTGTCCACCACTCAAAACCTGTTATTGTTACTCAAGAGGTTATCTGTCCACTAAGGGTTAAACACTAAATATGACCCTAATCATGTTCCCTAAGTATTAAACTAACTTTTAAATAAAATTAAAGTTACTGAAATTTCATTTAAAAGTCAGCCTAATACTTTATCCTTAAAATAAGGATTACATGGTTGGCATAAAAATATAGGAGTGTGAAGATTATGTATACTATTTCTCTCTTTCCTCTTCTGATTGATCTATTTTTGGAAGTCTTCTCAACCTCGATTTTAAGAACGTTAATCTGTCTCTTTCTCTTTGTTCTAAAATTCCTTTTCATGAACAAACAATGTTTTTTTATTTAGTTCATAGACGGTGCAGGTAAAATTAGATCAATTTAAAATTATCTACTGTACAGGTAAAGACATACAAAGCAACATGTACTGTCGGCCAACGAAGAATTGGCGTAGTTTCTTAATTCATTGTTCGTTATGGAAATATTGCCAAATGTAGGTGCCAGATTATTTCTTTTCAAAGGTGCTATACTTGAAATAAATTACATTAGAATTGAGTAGACTTATTCAATGTATTAAAGATACTTATTTTGCAAAGTAAGGAAAATATATACCGATGGGTCCACGATTTCTAAATTTATTCTCAATTCTAGCTTCGTGACAGCATACCTAATCATTTTGAAGTTGGCTTTGCTGCCGCTCGAGTCTTGACTCAACGTATCGTACTGCACTGGGGTGTTGTCATTTCATCTACAGCCAATAAATAATACATCAAGGCATTAACATTCTTTGAAAACGATGTTTAATTAAACTAATTTTGTCCTTTGATCAATAAAATAATTTGCATGACACATTTAGTGGGCTTAAATTAGACTTCTGATTTTCACACATGATTAGCCTAGGTCTATTTTCAGCAGTATACTTTCTCGGATACGTAAAATGAATGAATATTTAAATCGACAATATATATATATTAATCTGCTTTATTTGATTATTCCTGTTATTCTTGTTTCATTAGCCATGTTTGCCTTTCTTCTTATCCTTTTCATAATTGCTCAACATAATTTACTCAGACCTAGCTATTCAAATCAAAAAGGGTTGCTCTTTGATGGCTACAACAATCATACAGGGTGTAACATGAGTGTCACATATTTTGGGGAATGAAAGATAAAAGTTTCTTTGAACAGAGAATATTTTATAAACATGCATTTTAAGGCGTCTGCTGTCGGTGCGGGTAATTTTAAATAACCGTTATCATTAGTGATGCTTTCTCGCGATGGAGTTCGTAGTGAGAAGTCGGATCTAGTCGCCTGAGATGTAGAAGAGAGCGGAGGTGGCGTATAGGAGTGATGGAGGGATTAGGCTGATGTTAATAAAGTATCTCCCAATAAAATGTATTCTTTAGGTTTTTGAAGAAAAAAATGCATGCATCATTGAAACATTTTCCCTCCCTATCCGTGGTATTCACTGGCCACCGATAAAAAACAAAACAAAAAGAGTAAGCCTAACTGAATCTCTCATCCATCAAAGATAAGTCTGCTTATTCATTAGACTTATTCATTAGACACCTATCAAAGATTTCAAGTGTAGATTTAAAAATCTCTTCCTCTCCAGCTAAAGTATTCAACAGACACCAATCATAAGCGTAGAGCTAGTCATGATTCCTGGTTCAGCAATATCGTGACGAGGCACTAGAATTCAAAATTCACAAATGAATGTTGCTCAGCAACATTTACACTACTGTATTGTCTTGTTCTCGTGTCGCTTCGAGGTGTTCCACCTCTAGGCCCATGTTCTAAATTTTGCCATTCTTTAAACAATTTGATTCATCTATATACAATTCCCTTCGGTTCATTAACCCTCTTACGCAAAAAAGAAAGGATTGGACGTATTAAACGTCGAGTCAAAATGTCTCCTCCCGTATGCCGATTGGACGTATCATACGTCGGCTCAAAAAAGTTTTTTTTAAAATTCGCGGAAAAAAATACTTATAGGCCTACCAGCCGAAAACTTTTGTATCACGCTCCTTGGGGATGCTGGGAGTTCACGGATCAAGGCGTTGTTTTGTTTACAATCGCTACGCAGGCGCGCAAGCGCGAATTTCTTTCTTATCACACTAAAAAGTATCAGTGACACATCTCGGAAATTATTTCGTCACTTTGACATAATTTTTGCACCATTTTAAATTATCCTTTACATGAAGTATTATATATGAAAATGTGCGCAATTTCATTTAAAATACAACAAAAAAATACTCATGATTGTAGCTTTTATCAGTTTTGAGATATTTTCATATAAATAACGATAAGTGCAAAAATTTCAACCTTCAGTCAACTTTGACTCTACAGAAATGGTCGAGAAATGCAATTGTAAGCTAAAATTCTTATATTATAGTAATATTCAATCATTTGCCTTCATTTTGCAACAAATTTGACGTCTCTAGCACAATATTTCGATTTATGGTGAATTTATGAAAAAACTTTTTCCTTACGTTCATGCGATAACTCTTCCGATAAATTTTTTTGTGCGATTGTCCTAATGTTTGCACCCTTTTAAATTTGCCGTTACATAAAGTTATATATATGGCATGTGCGCAATTTCATGCACAATGCAACAAAAAATAACCCATGGTTGTAGCTTTTATCAGTTTCGAAATATTTTCATATAAATAACGTTAAGTGCAAAAATGTCAACTTTCGGTCAACTTTGACTCTACCGAAATGGTCAAAAAACGCAATTGTAAGCTAAAACTCTTATATTCTAGTAATATTCAATCATTTACCTTCATTTTGCAACGACTTGGAAGTCTCTAGCACAATATTTCGATTTATGGTGAATTTATGAAAAAAAAAAAAATTTTCCTTACGTTCGCGCGGTAACTCTTCCGAAAAAATCAGAATTTTTTGTGCGATTGTCGAAATGTTTGCACCATTTAAAATTAGCTGTTACATAAAGTTTTATATATGAAAATGTGCGCAATTTCATGTAGAATACAACTAAAAATGATTGAAGGTTGTAGCTTTTCTCTTTTTTCGAAATATTTGCATATAAATCACGATAAATAGAAAAAAAACCACGTTCGGTCAAATTTGACTCTACCGAAATAGTTGAAAAAATGCAATTGTACGCTAAAACTCTTACAGCCTAGTAATATTCCGTCATTTTTCTTCATTTTGAAACAAATTTGAAGTCTCTAAAACAATATTGTGATTATTGTGAATTTTTGAAAAATATATTTACCTTCACTACGCGCGCCGATTCGCGGCCGCAAGTCTCCGAAATACGTACATCGCATTATCCTAATATTTGCTCCTTTTCATATTAGCCTTTTTATAGAGTTTCATATATCAAAATGTGCGCAAATTCATGAAAAATACAATAAAAAATAATTGAAGGTTGTAGCTTTTTCCATCTCCGAAATATGTGCATATAAAAAAATATATATATAAAAATTTCGACATTCGGTCAAATTTAACTCGTCCGAAATGGTCGAAATCTGCAATTCTAATCTAAAACTCTTACAGTATCGTAATATTCAATCATTTGTCTTAATTTGAAACAAATTGGACTTCTAGAACAATATTTAGAATTACGGTGAATTTTTGAAAATAAAATTTTTTTACGTCCGCGCGTTACGAATTCGTACATCATTTTGTGATAATATTTTTCCGGTGTTGATTTTATTGTTTTACTATGTATTATATATCAAAAGGATTGCAATTTAGTGTACAATACAACGAAAAAAAAAGTAACTCGTTAGCTTTGACCGTTTTTTGCACAGCGTGATTTGAATACAATTATCTATGAATTTTTTTTTTTCACTACCATATATCGCATTATTTACATATGATAATGATATTATTTTTCATTTCTGATGATTGCATACTAAACTTCAGGCAATGGAAAAAAAATGAGCCAAAAATGAACTCTTAATCTTCAAAACTAAGCGCGCTGTGATTTTTTGAAAAAATTATTTTTTCCGCTTCCACGCTCACTCCAAACCGGCGCCGGCTTACAGGAGAGATTTTTGATTTTTAGGGTTTCGGCGTAAGAGGGTTAAGCTTTCTTGATATCTCTCCAACAAGAGCTTGCACTGGATTTTTTGTACGTAGGGACTTTTGTATGTAGGGGTATGACTGTATTTTCATCATGGGCCTTAAATAAAGTGGCCAGCGAGATCTCTCTCTCTCTCTCTCTCTTCTCTCTCTCTTCTCTCTCTCTCTCTCTCTCTCTCTCTCTCGTCTCTCTCTCTCTCTCTCTACTCTCTCTCTCTTTTATGGACTTTTTTATCTATTTTATTTCCAAAATTATGTATGGTTTAAATTACTTTTAGCATAACGACTGTTGTAACTTCTGAAATATTAGCTATTTCACTAATAATGGGATAAAAATTTTGCAAGTCATGGGGTTTATCAAATGGAAATTTAAAAAAAAAATGAACGAAATTTACAATAGAGGCAGTCCCTAGTTAACATTGGGTGTTCTGTTCCCAGCCGAGTGCTGACAACTAAAAATCATTGTTAACCGAAACATCACAATACGTAATTATGGTAATAAATCTTATTTGAGAGGTTGTAAGCACTGATAAATTGCTCAATGGTGCTGCTAACCTGGTTATCACCGTTTACCAGCGCTGAAAATCTTGTTACCAACATCATTAGCCGAGCACTGTAAAACTGGAACGCCATAAACCAATGGCGCTAGTAAGCGGGAACTGCCTGATAATATATTTTTCCTAAAATGTTAAATTCTTCATCAATAACACCTGTAAAAACTGCCTTCCACACTGAATAATTAATCTTAAACTCATGACGTACTCCTGAAATGCTGAGGTAATGAGTGAACACTGTCTAGTTGGTCAAAACATTTTTCATACATTTTCAAAATCTAAATTAAATTAAAAACAGTAAATAAATACTAACTTAGTAAGTAGTAAGTTATACCAAATTTTGAGTACTTAACAGAACTTACACTTGTTACTCTGTTTAAACCCATAGTATGCTCTCACCGTTAATTTATCATGATGTTGAAGTTCATGATCAAGAAATATTGAGGTTTCTTGCTGATCATTGGTTGTAAACTTCCTAGACAAAAGGGCATCTCTTTCTTCAGCTTCATGAAGTCTAACTTGTCTTCGATGCTGAAGCATTCTAAAGGAATTCTGGAATTTTAGAAAGAATGACTATATACTCCCAAAGTTATGAAAATAATGACTTACTATATATCCAAATTTTCCTTAGTCTACCACAGTCATGCATTGTCCTTTATTTTTTAATGTAACCTCTTATACCATAGAAAAATACTTCCTCTGGGTCTCCCTCCAGTAACATACCTTGAAAATATGTAACTTATAAAATATACTTGTATGTCTTATCATAAACATATTGATCATCATTAACATCTGAGTCAAATTCTCTCATTACTGAGATTACGCAGATGTAAAACCAGTTCTCTCCGCTCTCTCCTGCATTGTAAGTTCCATCTGGTCCATGGTCTTCATGTACAGTATGCCCTATTTCCAATATTATTTGGACCTTCACATTGCTCTTCATTCTACTAGTCTTATCACCCCCACTAACCAAAATGTGGAGACTTTTTAATCTTTAGGGCACAAATGGGTAATAAATGAACTATTATCTGGTAAAGATATGAATTTTATCTCACACTGAGAAAAATTTATATTAAAGTACAGAAATTTATATTTTCAAAACAAGTCTGAGCACTACATTGTATAAAAACTATGTGTATTTAGTCAATTAACTTTTACCCATTCTTCCAACTATTTTTCTTATAGCGTAGCTGTTGTGTCCTCAAAGGAGTTATGGTCCCACCCAGGGCTCCATCAGACAAACCAACCAATATAAATATTGTAGTTGTTCTTGGCCAAAATTATGCTTGTTGGCACACTCACTGAGTATAAAAGGACTCGAGGCAGAGGGCTGTCCCTTGCCTACAGCAACTGCTTCTGTTTTTACATGTGGCAACAGTACTTAGGTCAGTCATTTTCTCAACTATTAGACCTTTCATGAGATGGAAAACCGCTCAGCAGCTCCAGAAAATTCTGCTTCATTGGTACTGTTCTGATTAAATGCCTGTGATATCATCTGAGGAATGTTATGTGCATGGTCTGAAGACATAGGTAAAAGTTTTAGTGCATTAAAATTTTAGGGAGTAAACATCTAACAGTTAAACTTGCTAGCCAGCGTATCCTTCGAGGCAAGGACTTTGGATTAGGTTACTAGGCTTTACATACACTTAGTGCTTTTAGTCTCTGCTAAAAAAAAGTTATTAATAGCAATACAGTACTAGAATGTTTATTGTTCAAGCTCATTAGTCAATGGTTTTTATTATATGAAGATGATTCTAGTTAATGATAAAGGGGTATTTAGATTTTTTAACTAACTTCTTAGTAATAAAATGATAACTGTGAACTGCAGTTCACCTTTGTCCTTGACTTAAAACTTTGCTGTTAACTAGTTTCTTTTTTCCTTTATATGTAATAATTTACAACAAATTTAAATTGATTTGGCTACAGAAACATCCCGTAATCTTTAATATCACGATGAATTTTCAGTAGCATAAGGATAGAAAATATGTTCAGGTGGGTTTACTTTTAATATGAATTACTCCACCAGTTAGTGACATTACACCCTCTCCACAAAATCTCATGGCGTTTTTCTATGTCTTACTGGGATATAGAAATACTCTTCAGTAATGATCAGTTATCAAAATAACCAAAATCTCATAAATACCAATTTTGATTAAAACATTTAAATATATTTGATTTTTGTAATATAATTCTGATAACTAAAAATATTTTGAAATATATAGTACCAATTAACATAGCCTCAAACCTTTACCTGGTAATGTATTTCAGGTTTGAACTGAAAAAATAAAAGCCCAACAACCTATGGAAACAGATGGGTTATGAATAGACATAACTGAATTTTCCTTAACCAATGCAGTTAGTAGGACCTACAAAGAAATACTTTAAATAAATTATTAGTGCAATAGTTGTAAGGTAATAGTACTTTAATACAGTACTAATGCTATTGGGTATTACCCAATAATCATAGCATCCAACAGGATGCTATAGACACATACTTGTGATCAAGTCTGTCTGCTTGATCCTGAAGTGTTTGCCTCTGGGGGATGGCTAATAGTACTACTTACTTGCCACGGTCACAGCCCTTGTAGGAAATATGTAACATGGTCCTGACAACGAGCTTTAGTGATGAAAAGGCTAAATTTAAACTAGTCCTTTGGGTCAAAAGTTTCAGGAGTACAATAGATTACATATTACCAGCAAAACTCTGGCATAGAATATTCCCCTCCCTTTCCAAACCGAATCCGACCCCTGGCAAAATGCCCAGACACTAGATGCTATGACCACCCATTCTGACTCCTCCAATGGAAAAGAAGTCATTCTTTGGGAGAGATGCGACCCATAACTATCATAAATCGAACATTTACACAGAAATTTCCCTGGTGAATCCAGAGGGCCCAGTGACGCAGTCTTATATTTTGCATGAGAAAGATGCCTTGAGTGATAATCAAGGCTCTCCCAGTTTTATCTGGGACTTCCAACCTGCTGGCCAGTGGTGATACAGCTGCCTTGACCCAATCATCCCAGGTAGGTGTCCCTAATGTGGAGATTCTGCCCAAGACTTAGAATTCTGCCAGAAATTCCTGTCATTCTTGGATACAGGGTTGAATGCTGTCTCTGAAACATGGCCTCCCTGGTGAACAGAAGCAGTTCCCATTGGATGTGGCTACCCAGCAGTTTGAGGCCCTTATGATACAAATCTCAGACAAGACAGCTATGTCTGAATTCCATACGAGGATTGACCTCCCTAACATCCTAGCCTCAGCTTCTATGCTTGAAGTAGTTATGAGGGAACTTCCTGATTCTTTCAGGACCGTCTTAGCTGCAGTTTCAAAGACAATCATGCAGATCCTATGGGGAACACACTATGACTTCATTGTCTGGTGGCTTAAGGTTTGAAAAGAAGCATTGGTGGGCTCCAAAATGTCACTTTAACGTGATATTCTTCCACCTCCTGTCAGGACCTCTTTGAAGACCCTGCTGCTACAGAACTCACTGCACGAGGCTGACAACAGAATTACACAATATACAGTCGCTACCCAACTTACAAATGAGTGACCTGCAACATTCACTATGATCTTGCAATGGGGTACAATCCCATCCCTTTACAGGTGCCATTCAGTATTCCATCCCTCCCTATTGTGAACCCCTTAACTGACCGCCCACCAGCTGTAAACAGGGATTTTAAGAACCGACAGAAAACCAGATACTTTTGCGGTCAATAGTTCAACCAGCAGATGCCTTACTTTGTACTAACACAAATTGTCAAAATGACCACCACAGGAGAGCTCTGAATGAATTCTATTCAAACATAATTTCTGCTATGCTTGCTTCCAGCAGGATTACCTTTGATTTAATCAAGGTAATTCTCGTAACATACCTGGCTGGAATGACTTGGTTAAAGATCTATATTCATATTCACGAGAAATGTTTTTGCTGTGCAGGTAAAATGGTAGCCTGAGGGAAGGCCACTTTGCATTGCTAATGAGACAGGTAAGAGGGCAGTTCAAACTTGTTCTTAAGCACTGAAGATTAAACGAAAAGCAAATAAGAGCCGATGCAATGTCTAGAAATTTAGAATCCAGTGATTATCCTCGTCTTTGGAAAGACATTCAATCCCTAAATCCTAAAATTAAAAAGCTATCACAAAGATTAGGAGAAGCAGTCAGTGACAAGGCTACCGCAAGTATGTAAGGTGAACACTTCAGCAATATCCTGAATTGCAAGACTCCCAAAGGGATGTAGATAACCTCCTTACTGATAACATTCAATTTAATTTTGCTGATCATATTACTCCAGGTAACATCAGCGATGCCACAAATATCCCATCTAACAATAAATTGCCCGGGTCCAATGGTCTTCCTACAGAAGCTTTCAAATTCTGCAACCCGACAATCTACATTTTGCTAGCTGTCCTAGTCAATGCATGTACGTATAAACACTCCTCGCTACTGCTCCACCATACAGATGTTCACAGAAAACTGCCAGGACAACTTAAAAATTATTGTAAGGCGAATAATGTCCAGTTTGATAACCCAAGTGAGAAACAGCAGCAATTCGCTCTTACAAAGCTTCCTAAGGAGTGAGGCAAGAGGAAGATCTAAATTGTGGGAAAGATGGGAAAATGAGGTGTTTGTTCTCTAAATGACTTAATCTCTGTCTTTGCAGTGTCATTTGCAGAATCTGTCATTATTATTATATATTTCTACGGTTACTGTTATTACTGGTATTTTACTTTATTATTATTACAGTGAATATTATCAATTTAGTTTTTCTAAATTCAATGTTAACATTTAGCCCTCTGAACCTGACTACTGTAACCACCTAAGGTCTCTCTGGCTGGAATTTAATTACATACAATATGCTCACTAATTATAAATTTTAATGCTTTTTTAACTATTCTCAATATTATTACTCTTATTAGCATTATTATGATTACTATCTTTTATACTACTCCAAAAACTGTGTGGATATTGCTGATCATTCTTTTTTCATCATGTTATCTCATGTATCTAGATTGTGTATGTTACTGTGTACTTTGTATACTCCATGTATATGGCCTCGAGCTGAAAATAAAATTTATAATTATTATTATTATTATCACAGTCCTCCAATTTGACTGGGTGGTATTTATTGTGTGGGGTTCCAGGTTGCATCCTGCCTCCTTAGGAGTCCATCACTTTTCTTACTGTGTGTGCCGTTTCTAGGATCATACTTTTCTGCATGAGTCCTAAAGCTACTTCAGCCTCTAGTTTTTCCAGATTCCTTTTCAAGGATCTTGGGATTGTGCCTAGTGTTCCTATGGTTATGGGTACAATTTCCACTGGCATATCCCAAATCCTTCTTATTTCTATTTTCAGGTCTTGATACTTATCCATTTTTTCCCTTTCTTTCTCTTCAACTCTGGTGTCCCATGGTATTGCGACATCAATGAGTGATACTTTCTTCTTGACTTTGTCAATCAGCGTCACGTCTGGTCTATTTGCACGTATCACCCTATCTGTTCTGATACCATAGTCCCAGAGGATCTTTGCCTGATCGTTTTCTATCACTCCTTCAGGTTGGTGCTCGTACCACTTATTACTGCAAGGTAGCTGGTGTTTCTTGCACAGGCTCCAGTGGAGGGCTTTTGCTACTGACTCATGCCTCTTTTTGTACTGGTTCTGTGCAAGTGCTGGACATTCGCTTGCTATGTGGTTTATGGCTTCATTTTTCGTATTGCACTTCCTACATATGGGAGAGATGTTATTTCCATCTATCATTCTTTGAACATATCTGGTTCTTGTGCTACTGTTATCATTCCTTCAGTTTCCTTCTTGAGCTCTCCCCTCAGTAGCCATTGCCACGTGTCATCGCTGGCTAGTTCTTTAGTCTGTCTCGTGTATTGTCCATGCATTGGTTTGTTGTGACATTCCTCAGTTCTGCTTGTCATTTTCCTGTCTCTGTATATTTCTGGGTCTTCGTCTACTTTTATCAGTCCTTCTTCCCATGCACTCTTGAGCCACTTGTCTTCATCTCTTCACTGGTTTTCCTATATATTGCCCCAGTGCTCTGTTCTCGATGTTGACGCAGTCCTCTATGCTTAGTAGTCCTCTCCCTCCTTCCTTTCGTGTTATGTATAGTCTGTCCGTATTTGCTCTTGGGTGTAGTGCTTTGTGTATTGTCATATGTTTCCTCATCTTCTGGTTTATGCTGCGAAGTTCTGCCTTCGTCCATTCCACTATTCCTGCGCTGTATTTGATTACTGGTACTGCCCATGTGTTTATGGCTTTTATCATATTTCCGGCATTGAGTTTTGATTGAGTATCACCTTGAGTCTCTGCATATATTCTTTCCAGATCGTGTCCTTCATCTCTTGGTGTTTTATATCCCCTCCTTCCATTCTTCCCCAGGTATATTTGTATCCTGTCCCATCTATGTGTTTGATGTTGTTCCCATCTGGTAGCTTTATCCCTTCAGTCCTTGTTACTTTGCCCTTTTCTATTCCAAATTCCATCCTGATGTCCCCAGATACAATCCTATTATTATTATTATTAGTATTATTATTATTATTATTGTTATTATTGTTATTGTTATTATTATTACTATTGTTATTGTTGTTATTGTTATTATTGTTATTGTTATTGTTATGATTATTATTATTATTATTATTGTTATTATTGTTTATTGTTATTATTATATTGTTATTGTTATTATTATTATTATTATTATTGGTTATTTTATTGTTTATTATTTGGTTGTTATTATTGTTTTTTATTATTGTTGTTATTGTTATTATTGTTATTGTTAGTTACTATTGTTATTATTATTATTATTATTATTATTATTATTATTATTATTATTATTATTATTATTATTATTATTATCCTAAAAATGTTCACCAGTTACTTATGTATTTCTTTCTGTATTTCCTATTACCTTTTAAATTTTTCAAGCTTTGGCAGCTTGAATTTCAAGTCAATGGTCCCTGTAGGCTAATTCCATATGAATAAGGTTCATTTTCTGAATCATAATAATAATATGTAATAGTAATAATAATACTGAAATGTAGCATTAAATAAGATAAAGCATAAAAATTCCATAATGGTTCAACAGAAACTTGATACACCATGCTGCTAATACAAAATCAATTAAAACCAACGATGAAAAACTTTTGTCTCACCTCCACATGCTGAAAATCATATTTTAGTTGGTCAACTCGATATTTGGCATTAGCTCTCCTGGTGGGTGGTTCTTTATTAATCAAAATATCTAGTCGACTGCAATTCCTGAAAAGAAATCCATACGTAATGAAAATTAATTTGTAAGGAGGACAAAGTGGACAATTCACAAAACAATACGCAAGGAAAATGCCTCATAAAATATTCTTCAGGGGTGAAATATTGAACCACAAGATTTCATCTCCAACCCATGGATGTAAAGACTAAATGAGAACTGTGATTTGGGCGACAGAACATATGAACAACAAAGGTTATAGCAAATGGCTATAATATAAATTTTCATAATAAAATTTATCATTTAGATACTTACCTACTGCTAAAGATAGCTTATATTTCTGTGCCTATAGGAGAGTCAGCATTCCAACAAAAGATCACATGGTTGACCCCAGATGACTGACTAGTACAGTACACCTCTCCTCCACCAGGTGTGTTTCAAAAGTTTTAGTTTTTGTCAGGTTTCTTGACAGCCCACTAAGTAGTAGGGAGATTGGCTGGGGTCTACTTCAACATTAGTTAAGTATCCAAATAATGCTACTGCAAAATTTACACTGTCTTGGATGAATCTTACCTATAGTTCAAGTTAGCTCATTCCCACACTGAGATGATGGTGAGTAGTGCAGTTAGAAAACATTCCACTCCGCCAATCGATCTAAAGGTGTCTTGCATGAAACCCAAAGCATTCTTATACCAGATCTTGAGTCCTTTCTGGATCTTACTGCCACCAGAGATTTGATTCCATTCAGGGAGCAAAGCTCTCTTGTATGTGTGCTGTAGAGTGCAGCTTTGCCTTGCAAGGATAACCACTTTAATTCAGCCAGAATTAAACAGAAGCTGAGTGAAGGGACCCATGTGTCTAGCTCTGAAAGTCCCGATAATGACTGTCAGCTAAAATTATAAACTTTTATAATATACAGACAGTCCCCAGTTATCGGCAGAGTTCCGTTCTGGTGGCCTGATGACAAGTAAAAAATCAGTGATAACCGTAAATCAGCAATTTCTGGCACTTGTTGGCGCCGATACCTAGAGTTTGGTGCCAATAACCAGTTAACGGGGCCTCGGTTAGGTATGTATTGGTGTCAATACTCTATTATTGGCGCCGATAACTGGAAATTGGCACGATTTGGCACTGAAAATCACCCATTTTCAGCACTATACAAGCCCCATAAAACTGGATCGCCAATAACTTGAGATAGCCTGTAAAGGTATTTCCATACATTACACGTAACATCATGCTCCTCAAAATATCAAAACCTGATATTTAAAACAGAGCCTAAAAGACTGCTCTTTCTTTGGTTTAGGAAAAGATTAGAGGCGGCCCTCGGTTAGCAGCAGGGGTTCCATTCCTGACAGCCGACGCCAAGTGATTTTCAATGCTAAGCGATTTTAAAGCCTAAGGCCCCCACACACCTTTCGGAATACTAGACCAGTTAACAGCACCCTAGACCAGTTGTCTTCTTGGCTGGTCAAATTGCACGGATAATGGTCCATGAGCACTGTTGATACTTGCCACTGCCTCACTGAAAAGGCTGCTGTGGCAGAGAAATGGCCATTCTAGGTTTAAAAGAGACTGAAGGAGCATGTCCTGATTCCTTAGGTCCCTTAGAGGAGGCTGCCAAAAGGGTCCTAGGTGGACTTCTTTTGAAGTTACGCTGTGATGTGCTCTATGGTGGCAAGGGGAAACAGGCTTCAGCGATTGAACGGTGCATAAAGAAGGGCTGATCTTTGGGGTGGTGTTACCCTTTTAGTCGCAAAACATCATTGATCTCTCTTCTCAGGATTCTGGTTGCAAACAAGGATGCAACTACCTGAGAACCATCCTGAATTGTTTTATTGGCAGAGGAGAGCACACCCAACCAGTCGGCCAAAAAGTTAACTTGCAGAGAGGTGCAATCCTCAATTTTCTTCACTAATGTATCTATAGTCCAGTCTAAAAGCTGAACACTTCAAAGACTTTGAACATATTCTTAACCCTTAATGGACGGATTGATCCTGTAGATAAACAATATTAAGCGCCATCGATTTCGAAAGAATCAGGCGGGAAAGAGGTGCCAATACTTCTATAGCCCATAAATTCACTAATGGCAACTTTTACACTGGCTAAAACCACGAATCGGCCGTCTCGGGACTTCAGTTCTGCTTGTACCTTCCAGGGGAAATGTATTACATCTCTGTCTCACATGACGCCTTTTTGTAAATTTGCTCGTTAATATACCAAGGGGTTGCTGTTGGATTTTGTTCTTGTCTTTTAAGATAGTATGTCGGTTGTAAATGTAATTTTACAATGAAAAGTGCAAAGAAATATTAGAAAAAACATGTAAAAGTAAAAAAAGTTAATGAATCTTCATTCTCGGTAAATTTATGTAAATATTTTTCAACAAATATGTTAAGAATTTGTTACTAATTTTATTTCTTATGTTTTGATATTGCGTGAGCAGCAATTATAATCTTATAAAATAAAATAAAATTGTTTATTAGAAAAAATATATATAAGTTGGTAAAATTTACAATTGTCTTGTAAAAGAGGCCCCACAAGGGGTTGTAAATAGTTGTTTTCAACATCTCGTGGAAGGTAGAGAAAATTTTTTTTAGAATTTTTTTCTTTCTCCATGTACATTTGCATATCTTCGCCTTTCCACTGATGTTTATTCGTAAATTGGCCAACCCCAAAGTTTACCCAGCCTGAGGAGCTGCATATCGATATATTTACCCATCCAGTAAGGTTTAATCATGTTATCCAGCTATGATGCAGTGAACAAAACCTTTGTGGGAAGCGGAGGCCGATCGTCTGGGTGAAACAATTAACCCAGAGAAGTCGCCTAGGGAGGAGGCAGCCACTCCTAATGACTGACGGTGCTTCTCCAGTTTCATAGTACGGGGATCTCCTCTTGGACAACCGAGAAGGAGGAGCTCTAAAAACCGCCTTTTCTGCATTCATTTTCTCTGAAAGCCAATTCTGGATGAAGATGAGTGTACCATTTTCGGTAAAGTCAAGATTTCTGAAGGCTGTCTCATCAAAAAAGCGAATCCTGGAGATGAAGGAGTCGCTGGAGAAAAAATTGGAAATACAATGGAGGAAAAAGCGTAACAGGGACGGATAGGCTGACAAAAGTTGATCTTGTTCAACCTCTTCCTCTTCATATGACATCAGAGAATTAGCTACATCTGAAGGTTCTCTATTAGCAGACTGATTCTGAAGCAAGTCAAGGATACAGTCAAGTTGACACCAGACCAGATCTAACGAAGGATCCTGTACCAAAGGAAGGTGTGTGCTACTGATGACAAAGATCTGAATGAGAAGTCAACTGTCTCACCTGAACTGGAGAATGCACCTGTACTGCTGAACTCTCATGCACAACATACTTAAGTACAGCACCAGTAACATTTTCTGGGAGATCAAGTCCTACAGACTTCTTGGCACTCGTTGTCGGATACCTGGATCCCTTGGACCCCACCAAACATGGAATTTTTATTCTAAAATTAATATTAATAATACTTACCTGTATAATTTATCTAGCCCTAAATCCCCAAAAACCGCACCAAAATTTACCACATTGGCAACCCTGTTACCTCCTATTCTGTCCGCCAGTTGGCAACACTGTCGTTGACAGATACGAAAACCTTCCCTCAAATCAGTTGTGATAGGCAGATCGTGGGGTAGGATGGGTGGGACTAGATAAATTATACAGGTAAGTATTATTAATATTAATTTTAGAATAAAAATTCCATATTAATAAACTTACCTTAATATAATTTATCTAGCCCGATTAACCACATTGAAAAGGAGGAGGGAATCTGAATACAATTTCCCCTTCGGACAGAATAGGAGAAAACAAACAAAGAAATATATATCATAGGCAGTCAAAACTCAACCCAAGGTCAAAGATACTAACAACTCAAAGTCTCCTACCATAATGCCACCAACTGCGGTAGCACAGAACAAGGAGTAAGTGCATAGTCAGTCCGTCTGTACTAAAGTCAGGTGACCGACCAGGTGACCAGTCAGACGAATTGCGGACAGCAAGGCTGCACCCTGAAGACTATCAAGCACTAATCTTTCCCTAAAGGATGAGTGTCTGGACTGTCTGGGCGATTCAAAGCTAAGCAAACCTTGGGGGTGTATCAACGCAACCCGAAGTCGCCAGCAACGAATCGGCTCATGAGCCAACTCCTAACTCGAGCTTTCTGGTGCCAAGAGAAAGGAGCGCGGAGCAAAAAGGCGATTCAGTCCCGAAGGACGAATGCCTGACAGTCCAACCTGGTCTCATGTTACACGATCATCGGGGGTGTATCAACGCAACCGACTTCATCAACAAGAAACTCAGGGCTACATAAGTGTCGCCTGATCTCCACGAGTGTCTGACTCTGAGAAGACAGGTGAGACAAAAAGTAGATGGTGAGCGAGTCACCAGATGACAGCAGACGATCCATCGACTAATTCCCTGTCCAGGACAGTGGAAGAAGCAGGAGTCGTCAGGACAAGCGAACCAGTGGCTAGTCCTAGGTCAGCATCGACTCTGGGAGAAGCGTAGTCGCCAGTGCCGACAACCCAGTGGCTGGAACCATTTCACACTGAAAATGGAAGCAGCATGAGTTGCCAAGCAGTCAGTCCTTGTCATCAAAAACACCTAAATACCAAACTGCCTAATTCCCATTATAACTACGTCAAAAACTGCCATGGGTATATACAAAAACAAAAAATATATACAACAAAACAAAAATTAATGAATAATATACAGGTAGCAACCAAACGTAAAACAGGAAGACTACCTAATTCTCCTGTCTGACGACCTGTCCTGCCATCACCAACGGGCCCAAAGAAAGAAGGTCGCCCTAGAACTAGAGAAATATCCCTCAAGTAAAAAGAGGCAAAAACAGAATTAGAACGCCAAGTCGCCGCCTCAAGCACCTTGGCGACTGAGACGTTCTTCTAAAAGCGACTGATGTAGCAACTGCTCTAATACTGTGTGCTCTCGGCGTCTGGTCTTCCCAGCAGCCGAACCACCAGTTTTAACGATCAGATCTCTGAGAAAAAAGGATACACCATTCTTTGAAATAGGTCTCTTGACATTTCGGGGTGAAACAAACAGATGACGGGGACGACCCTGAATGTCTTCGTGCGGCGTAAATAACATGAGAGCGCCCTAACAGGGCAAAGACTAATTCCTCATTTAAATTACCAATAAGTCGACCAGCGACTTCAGTACGAAAGACCTGGGAATGGGATTATCAGACGATTCAGTCTTTGCGACAAATTCAGGAAGGTTATGACAAAATCATGTCTTGTCCAGATCTGGCAACCAGAAAAGAGAGTGCTTGCAGTTCACCCACCCTCTTGGCTGTAGCCAGTGAGACAAGGAAGAGTGTCTTAGAAGAGAGGTCCCTAAATTTGGCAGAATTCAGAGGCTCAAACGGAGGGAACCTTAAGGCTTGAAGGACTTTGTTAACGTCCCATGTCGGAGGCGAACACT
Organism: Macrobrachium nipponense; assembly: GCF_015104395.2. NCBI lineage: Eukaryota > Metazoa > Arthropoda > Malacostraca > Decapoda > Palaemonidae > Macrobrachium > Macrobrachium nipponense. Next base: position 187,725,616 of record NC_087200.1, on the reverse strand, counting down.
GCGGCCTGGGTCGAGATAGGAAAAAGATCGAAGTAAATCTCTAATGACATAAGATGAAGAGATCTCAGGAAGCCTTGCCTTAAAAACATAGGAAAGCATAGACCTATAACCCTTAATGCACGAAGGTGACAGGGCCATGTCATGATGTAAATGAACTAAAAACTCCGCTACTTTCGGTAAGGAAGGTCTAGAAATTGAATGTCCTTGAGACTTACACCAACGTCTGTAAACCGACCATTTAGCCTGATAATTTACTCTGGTTGATTGCCGCCTGGCAAGAGCCAACTGTTGCGCCACTCTGGAGGAGAACCCTTCGTGCTTGGAGAACCTCCTGACAGTCTCCAGGCATGAAGATGAAGCATGTGGAGCCTCTGATGGAACCGATGAAAATGGGGTTGTTTGAGAAGATCTGGTCTCTCTGGCAGGCGAATGGGGGGTTCCACCAGTGCTTCCAGAAGGTCGGGAAACCACTTCTTCTGTGGCCAGAAGGGGGCGATCAAGGTGAGATCCAGACGCTTGGTTGCCCTCACTTTGTTGAGGACTGACCTCACCAGAGAGAACGGAGGAAAAGCATAGGCTTGAAGTCCCTCCCAGTCCTGCAAAAGAGAGTCTGTCCCGGCACTCTGAGGAGTCTGGTAAGGGGCGAAGAATATCTGGCACCGAAAAATTCAGTGGGGTGGCAAACAGATCGACTGTGACAGGCCATTTCTTCCTGAGGCTGTCGAAGACTTCCTGGCAAAGTGTCCACTCCGACCCTTGAACTTCGTTCGGTCTCGACAAGGCGTCTGCTAAGACGTTGTGATGGCCCAGGATAAACTGAGGGACCAAAAAAAAACGTAATCCCCCTGTCTTCTGCCCCAACACAGGAGTTGATCGGGCTTCTTGAGTGAGAAGATCCGACTGTGTGCCGCCTTGGTTTCTCAAGTACGAGATGCTGTGGTGTTGTCGACAAAGATCGCGACAACCGACTCCAACAGTTGTTCCTGAAATGAAAGAAGGCCTAGGTACACTGCCCTCAGTTCCCTCCAATTTATTGACATGCTCCTCTCCTCCTCTAACCAAAGGCCCGAAGCGGCTTCGGAGCCCAGGTGTGCGCCCCAACCTTGATCCGAGGCGTCTGACCAAAACATTAGGTCCGGAGGAACCGAAAGAAGAGATGTCCCTGACTTGAGGCGGTGAACTTGCATCCACCAACGGAGATCCTTCCGACATTGTGGAGAAGAGGCGACTATCGTGTCCTCGGACACGAAATCCCATGACTGGCGAAGTGTCGACTGAAGGGACCTCATTCTGAGACGACCTCCGGGAACCAGTTGGATGAGGGATGACAAATGGCCCAGGAGAGACCTCCAAAGAGAAACTGGCTGCGTTACGGAGGACAAAAATTCTTCGATCAGACTCAGAAGCTTGTCTATCCGTTTCTGAGCGGGAGAAGCCCTCAAAATCTGGGAATTCAAAACAATCCCCAGATAAGTCATGATCTGGCAAGGGATTAGATTGGACTTGTCGAAGTTGACACGAATGCCCAACTCGACACAAAGAGACAGAACTATCTCCCTCGACCGGAGACATTTTTCTAGAGATTCGGCCTGGACTAGCCAATCGTCCAGATACCGAAGCATCCTTACATTTAACTGATGCAGAATAGCTGAAACAGGAGCCATCACCCGAGAAAAGACCTGTGGAGCAGTGGTGAGGCCGAAACAAAGGGTCTTGAACTGGAAAACTCCCGAGTCCGTGAAAAACCGAAGGTAAGGTCTGCTTCTTGGATGGATGGGGATTTGCAGATAAGCATCCTACAGATCGATGGAAATCATCCAGTCCCCCCTCCTGAAGGATGAAAGAACAGTCTGGACCGTCTCCATCCTGAACTTGGACTTTAGAATGAACTTGTTCAAAACCGAAAGATCTATGATGGGGGGGCGCCAGGGCACCCGAGGCCTTTTAGAACTACAAACATCCGAGAGTAAAACCCGGGAGAAGGAGGAGCTCGCTCTATGGCATCCTTCTCCAAGAGGGCCGAAAGCTCCTTCTCCAAGGCTTGACCCCTGATTGAGTGAGGGGAATAAACTGCTGAACTCGAGAGGACGATTGGAAAGTGGAGGTCTGGAAACAAAAGGGATCTCGTAACCTTCCTTCAGGACCTCCACCACCCAAGCATCCACCACTCTCCCCTGCCAAGCTTACCAATGGCGGGAGAGACAAGCTCATACTGCGGTCTCCAGGCGAGGTGATGACTCCTACTTCCGAAAATTCTTACGCAGAGACAAGGAAGAAGAAGAAGAAGAAGAAGAAGGTCCTCCTGGAGGTTGAGCTCTTTCTCTGCCCTTGGAGCCACGCCAAGAACCTCTCCCGCGTTTCAAAGGGTGAGCACCAGAGGATGAAGAAGAGGCACCAGCAAACCTGAGATGTACTCTGGAAAAAAGAGCCAGAGGAGGTTGTTGGGCTGGAGCAGAAGGTACAGATCTGGTCCCTAAACTTACGCTACTCCTTGAAGGAATGGGGGGAAGACCAGAGGAAAAAGCTCTTGATAAGGCCCAGTGAGCTTGGGAAGAGGCATCACCTTGATGTTCCTTCAAAACCTCAGAAAGCACAGAAATATCGAAAAGGAAATCGCCAAAAGGGAGAAGAGGACAACAGACGGGTTCTCTGAATCTCCGATACAGAGGAGGGTAACTGCGACAAATACAGGTTACGCCTTAGAGAAACAAGAAAGGCCTGCATTGAAGCAGCAAGCTCGTTCTGATGTACAGAAGCGATTGAAATGGATGAGCAGAATTTCTCAAAAAGAGGAGCATCAGGAGGGAACAAACCCGGAGTCCTTGATATACATTAAAAGCCCTCCGAGGACCCACATATTGAAGGATTGAGCTTCTTGTAAGGAGCTCATAACAGCCTCCATAGCAATAAAATCTTCAATTGAGACAGAGACCGAAGCCTTAGAAGGCAAGGGTTGACTTGAAAGTCGGACAAAATCAGGATTTGGCTTGGGGGGGTCGAGAGAATGAAGAATCATCCGCCACCTGGTAAACTCCTCTCCGGTGTCCGTAGAAGAGAGCTTCCTCTTCCTTCCCCGATCACCTTCGAAAGTTTAGCGGCAACGTCCGCCCTCACTCTCGGCGAACCTCTGGGCAAAGGGAAAACGTCAAAATTCCCGTGACCGGGAAGGACCGTCAAGAAAATCTTCTGTAATACAACGAGGCGGAGGCGCTTCTGCTCTTTAGGCCTCGCCTGAGGAAGAAAACTCAAAATTAAATCAAAAAGTTTCTTGAATTCTACATCATGACATCCATTCGAGGAAACATCAATATCACACGAATCCGCGTCATCATCATCATCATCGTCAGATCCTAACTTAGAAACTTCCTCTGAAGTAAAATCCTGACGACTAGCTATCTTAGGTCTGACACTAAATATCCCTCCCCCCTTCTCCTAAATAAGCGCCCTTTGGCACTGTTACGGGACTAACAGGGGACACGTTGGGTAAAGATTCGTTAGGCACCTGCCCGACCGGATCCCCCCTAGGCCTTCGCCACGACGGGGTTCACAAGCCGGGGTATCGTCGCACCGTTACCCATGGTGCTGCGACAGGTACTGACGAGGAGCTGAAAATGAATCTAAAAGTGTGTTAGACATTCTAGTAAAGGCTTCTTGAAAATTCTCTGACAAGATCTTGTTAAACTTAGCAGAAATATCTCTATCTAGACTAAGCTGTAATTTCTTAAAATTCTGTTTCCAGGTAGTTTCCATTGCCAAAATCTTCGAATCACATCAGAACTAACTTCACTAATTACCGGTTGTACAGGGGGGCAAAGCATCAATTAATTCGGAATCGGAGTCGTACGATACCGAAACCGAAGAGCCAGAATCATGAGCGCCCAAGTCAAAGAATTCGTTAGATACAGTTTTAGCAATCGATTTCTTTTTCTCCTTAACGATCTTTTACGCTGCAAGATTGTTTGGCGTTTCATATAAGCAGTCATATCCTCGTCAGACCAGGGCTTACATACGTCACAACGAGAAGTCAAGTCACAAACCTGTCCACGACAAGAACTACAAATGTCATGGGGTTCATACTCCCTGCTACTCATCCTTGTCCCACAAACCGGGCAGTTCCTGATGTTGCTGGCAGAAGGAAGCATCGTAATTTCTTGGTAATCCATTGTAGAATTGGACAGGTCAGTAGTTCCGGGTTGCGCAAAAGTTCGTAATTTAAGATAAGAACCACAACAGAAATCAAAGTTAATTCACTATTTCGTGATGTAATGCGTGAGTGGTAATTCATATAAAGTTTCATTTAACAAATAATGAAAGCTTTAAAGGCACAAAAATGTTTAAGGAAATTTATAAAGAGCGGCCGTGATGTAAACAACACGGGCGCTCGTTAACAACTGATTTGAGGGAAGGTTTTCGTATCTGTCAACGACAGTGTTGCCAACTGGCGGACAGAATAGGAGGTAACAGGGTTGCCAATGTGGTAAATTTTGGTGCGGTTTTTGGGGATTTAGGGCTAGATAAATTATATTAAGGTAATTGTTTATTAATACTTAGATCCATAAGATCCCATTGTACGCTTGGATCCATCTGGTATGCATCTTCCTGATAACATAATACCTTTGGATCCATTAGATTCCACAGCACACTTGGATCTCTCTGTTTCCCACAAGAGATTCTTGGAAGACCATTTGGGCACTGCATAACGGTGATCCGACTTAGAAATCACAGGTGAAGCACGGTTGGGAATTTCCCAAAAACTACATGAAGGTTCGGGACTACGATCCCAATCCTTAGATCTCTTACATGGAAGAGGAGAGTGACAATCAGCAAAAGAGACTGCCCTTTCAGCGGCCTTGAAGATCTCTTGAATCGCCTTACTACCACTAGAATCAGAGCCGCTTTATGAGAGCGCACGAACACCGAGTTGGACACCTTTCCATTGGTTCTTCTTCGATACCTGGGATCCATGAACAACAGGTTTGGCTGAGGTGGCAACTACCTGTGTGCAAACCCCACATACCTCACACAGATCTCCAGTTTGCCTCCTCACAGGTGTAGGAGAGTTTGAAAGTGACCGTAGTTCAAGAGCATTGAGGGGACGAGTAACCACCTTCACTGCACTTGCACCTTCACTTGCACTGATTTTATCTATAAGGCATTTAACAGAAGTCCCAATTTGGGCAACAGTACCAACTAACAAATTGATTTTATGATCCATCCTACCTCCTAAACTGGCAGTGGTATTGGGATCAGAAGGTTGGAAGCTACGTAAAGGCGTTACAGGAAAAGTAGGAGGGCTGTTAATAGGTGAGAAATTCGTCACAGGTGTCGAAGGAGCAGGAATAAAAGGAGAGCTCTGGCTAACAGACCCTTCAGCTTCGGCTTTAGTAGCCGCCCTTCTCTGTATATTTTTCTGTAACTTGTCTGGATCATTACATAAATTCCTAAACTTCCCACGATCCCAGTCTTTACATTCATCACATCTGAGGTTAACAGAATAATTTTGTCCCCTATACTGGCAACAAATAGAGTGAGAGTCATATTTAATGGAGGTAATCCTGGTATTGCAGCCTTTACTGCAAAGCCAAATTCTAGATGAACTGGATTCAGACATTTTAAGTCACAATCAGTAATCATGTAAAAAAGGCTAATATAGTAATTAGCAAGAAAGCTACCAAACTCAAAGGGTACTTCACCAAACACGGTGTGGAAAAACAACCATCTGGTGAAAGAATTTCCAAACCACAGCTGACCAAATAATTGATGTGCAGTCGTTGGGCAGCAAAAATTAATTGAGCTCTTGAGCTACATGGTACCTATTCTTCCCGAAAGTGGGCAGGGCAGTTACCGACACCAAAAACAAAAATCACTACTGCGAATTTTCAAATCTAAGCTGCTGCAAAATGGATATTGTTATTATACAATAAAGGTTTCATACATACTTACCTGGCAGATATATACATAGCTAAGACTCCGTCGTCCCAGACAGAAATTCAAATTTCGCGCCACTCGCTACAGGTAGGTCAGGTGATCTACCTGCCTGCCCTGGGCGGCAGGACTAGGAACCATCCCGTTTTCTATCATATTTTCTCTCTTCCACCTGTCTCCTGCGGGGAGGCTGGTGGGTGGGCCTTTAATTGTATATATCTGCCAGGTAAGTATGTATGAAACTTTATTGTATAATAACAATATCATTTTCATACAATCAACTTACCTGTCAGATATATACATAGCTGATTGGCACCCTTCGGTGGAGGGTAAGAGACAGCTACTATATGGAATAGACAGGTAAACAACATATGTTGTAGGTATAAATAAAACCTTGGTTCCTACCTGATAGGTGGTAGACTTCGTGGGTGTTTGCCCAGTAGTCTGCATCACCTCAAGAAACTTTAGCGAGATATATGATCTATGGCCAAGAGTTCTTGTGGTCTGCCGATGGGGTCTTATCCGCTTACTCGGAGAGCCTAAAAGGACTTTGTCAATGGGTGCTGATCCACTTATATGACAATACACCTTATGAAGGAGCACACAACCAATCCCGACCACCTGATCCTAACCATATGTTAGAACTAAGGATTGTTCCGAGTTATCCCCGAACTCGTCACAACAACCGTAACTCAAAACCACTACGCACACATACATAATTTTCAAAAAAAAAAAAATTTATACTCATCTATTGATATGACAAGATTCTCTTACTGAACAACATAGACGGCCGCCCGTGCTAAACCAAGTCCTCCATTGTTCGAAGAGACTCCAGACCATATCCAAAAAGAAGAAAAGTATATACATTTAAGGATTGGTGTCGGCTCCCGTACCCAGAATCGTATCCGCCGATACGAAAGGACCTAGAGAAAAAACACTTCTCATATGTCACACGAACGTCTTTCAAGTAATGAGATGCAAATACTGAGTTGCATCTCCAAAATGTCGTATCTATGATGTTTTTTAAGCGACATATTCTTATGAAACGAGAGAGACGTCGCTACAGCTCTCACTTCATGAGCTTTTTACTCTCACAGTTTGTAACAATGTTCGTCAGGACAGACCTTATGAGCGTCTGTAATGACGTTTCTTACAAAGAATGCCAGCGCATTCTTGGACATCAGTCTTGTGGGGTCTTTTACCGCGCACCAAAGACCTTGTCTAGAGCCTCCCATCTGATGCTTTCTCTGAAGGTAGAACTTCAGAGCTTCCTAACAGGGCATAGAGACCTCTCTGCTTCTCTGCCTACGAGACTCGACATGCCTTTGACTTCGAATGACTTAGGCCAGGGATTCGTGGGATTCTCGTTTTTCGCTACAGGGTCTTAAACGAGCAAATAGCTGAGTCTCCCTTGAATCCTACTTTATCCTGCAGAGCATGTAATTCACTAATTCTCTTTGCCGTAGCTAAAGATAATAGGAATAGGCATTTTCTGGGCTCAGCTCGTGTCGCTGCGCGAAATATCCTTTAATCTATTATTTCTAGGGTAAATGTACTAACACATACCAGAGAATAAATAAATAAAGAAAAAGTTCAGTATAAACTGACTCGCTCACCCTCCAGAGGGGGGGGTGTCGGTATGAACACTAATTGCGAGAGACCACTACCACGAGCCAAATGCCAATAGAAATCTCCCACTACAAAATCCCTCCAAGAGGGGAGCCGACCCACAGAGTGGGCAGCAAGTACTACTACTACTCCATCCCATGCTGCCGACTGCTGGTCCTTGGTGGCCATTCCTTTTCAGTTAGCGCACACGATTCACACGTGCCATTTTTTCTCTCTGTGTTTTTTGTGCCCTTTCGTTGGATTTATTTACCATGGAGCGTGCAGCCATCGCAGCAGCTAAGTTAAGTACTCAGTATTTATTGTTAGTTGGTTTTTTCCGGCCCTGAGCCCGTATTTGCCGTTTTTTAGGTATAAATACGAACTCTAGGTCGGAAGCATGGCAGCATGGTTCTGCCTCGTGGTGGGTTCGTTCTTGGTCACCCATACCCAGAACATCCCTTATTTATGTACGCTCTATTTTAATTATCCGCTTACTTAGGGTACGGTCTACACGGGTTTGTCATGCATGCATGTCTTTTACCTTATGTAGGCTCCTTCTATCCAGACCCTAGCCACGGCTCTTAGTATCGGCCCGACTAGCGTTGTTGGGGTAGACTTGCCTTCGGGTTATGTCGTACACTCCTGGATTTTTTTCTCCTACTATATTGTTTTCTTTCTTTCATTATTATTCATTTGAATTATTTATTTGATATTGTTTAGGTTAGTTAGGCGTCTGGCTTGCTTAGCCTAGGTCATGGCTCATTGAGCCTATACGCTACCGCTCATCAGTTCGGTTGCTTCCCTATAGCATCTCTCTGATCAGTTGGTTATGGTCCAGTGGGCCTATATGCTACCGCTCATCAGTTCGGTTGCTTCCCGATAGCATCTCTCTGATCAGTTGGTTTGTCCTAGGCTTAGTTGTCTTTGTTTTGTTCTTACCGCCCCGTGGTCACTACGTGATCACGAGGCAGCCAGACGCCTGTCCAGTCACCTTCCCCCCCCTCCCGCTCTTCTATAGAGTCGGGGGGGGGGTGGGTCGGTCTACCCATGCTCGCTCCACATACCCGAGCCTGCCTCCCTCTCTCCCCCCAGGCGGAGGGAGTAGAGGGACGGGACAGACCCAGACTGGACTCGACCTCTCCGGCTTCTCGGTCCGGCCGGATGGTAACGTGGGGGGGGGACTGGCCTTTCCCCCCTCCGTTGCTGCTCCGTTGCTAGCCCGAGCCTGTATGCCCTCTCGCTCTTTCCCACCTTACTAGGGCTCCTTTACCACCGGAGTCCTGGCTCCATCCAGCGGAAAGGTGCTAGTCCAGCAGAGTGGACCGGAACATACAGTTGGTCCCTGCTAACCTCTCCGTCTCGCTGAGTTACAACACTCCGCCACGCACTGGACTTAGTCCGGTACGTTCGAGTTTTAGGTTTAAGTGTTATTAGGTTAACTATTAAGTTTATCTTAAGTACCTTAAACCATCCCCCCTCCCTTACCTGTCTCACCGGATCTCTCCGGGGTTATAGCCTATTCAGGCGATTAAGGGAGGGGTTATGCCCAAATTTTTTCCGAGCTCCGGCATGCAACGGAGTTCTTCTGTCTTTAGCCTGTAAGTGATATTCTTTAAGATATCATGTGTCTTTCCACTTACAGACCACCAACTGTGAGCATCCGGGATGCGCCGCCACACTTCAGGACCCATGTGGACACGAAGTTTGCCGGTCCCATGCTCCATGCGCGACTCCGCACGGGGACATCCAGGTCTGGTACCATGAGACGTGTACCATATGTTACGATCTGGTGAGCCAGCTTTTAGACGGGGTAAGTATTCCATCTCCGGTAGCTGGTCCGCATCTGTTATAGTGCTTAAGTTTTCATCAATCACTCTAACTTAAGGAAAATTCAAGGGGCCCTATAGCCCCTATAAGTTTAATTTATACTTTAAGTTTTAGTTTTAAGTGATTCTTAAATCTAATCAATACCCTCTCTTCCAGGCGCCGGCAGTGAGGGATACCGCACTGGCAACCCTGCGGGCCTGGGTCGGCGGTTTCGGGAAGAACGCCGCCAAGGGTATGCCCTACATCCTGGAAAAAAGGTTGGCGGTACTAATCTTCCCCGGAGGCAAGGCGACAGGATACGTCGACCCAGTAGAGGCGGCCCCGACTATCGCCTTCATCCAACAACAGCTGGCTGCCTCATTGACTGACCAGGACCAGGACATCTCCTCGGAAGTCGCGACGTTGGATATTAATATAGAACCTATGGTAGGTGTAGACGACCTGTTGGTCGAGGTAGGTAAGGTGGACACCCAAGGGTCACCCTTGGGCGTAACTGTTTCTTCTACTCCTGCAACCTCTCCATCCTTCCAAGGCTTTACGGGTGATGAATTGTATACTCCTCCTGACGCTTCGGTCAGACCCAAGGTCAAGGGTCAAGCAGTGAAATCCTTGACAAAGACGTCGTCGTCGTCTAAGAAGACGGCTTCGGCGCCATCCTCCTCTCGTAAGTCTCCGGCTAGGAATCCCGGAGCAGACAGATCTAAAGCTTCTGGGTCCGGCTCTAAGTCCTCGAGGAGTAAATCCTCCAGAGAGAGATCTCACACTCCGGCAGAGTCGTCAGTTCCGCTACCCTTGGTTCCGATTCAGAGCCACCCCTCCACCTCCGCAGCAGCTCCGGCTTTGGACTCCAATGCTGGCCTGTTACAACAGGTGGGCGACCTGGTTGGGTCTCTAAAGAGTAGCATGGAACAAATGATCTCTCGGTTGTCGGATAGGATTACTTCTCAAGACTCCATTATAGCCGGACTGAGCCAAGCTCCTCTAGCCTCTCCTCCACTTTCCAATACAGGTGGAGCCCAGCTTCCCCCGTATGACTCTCTACCTCCGTTCTCGATGAACAACCCATGGAGAGTAGCGTCATACGCCCCCTTCCAAGACGGACTCATTTCTATACCGGAATTTGGAACTCGAAGGATAGAGGACTTCGAGTTCTACCCGGAAGACCTCCAGCCCCCGTTCATAGGCTACGCAAGGCTCACCGCCTCAGCCATGGTTCGGGATGATAGGGTACCAAAGGAGACAGTCCTCTATTCACGAGACCAGGCTCAGAGAGAATGGCTCAGGTGTTTAGAGGACATGGATTGTTCTAATACGAAGATACAACCTTTCAAGAGTCCCTTTACCATCTTCACAATGGATGAGAGTACCCCGCTCCCTTTCCTGACAAAGATCGCGAGGTCTACCATTCCAGCGGCCCAGAAGGGGGACCCCATACCTCAACTGAAGGAAGCAGATCCCACATCTCCGTTACTTCCTTCAGCGGAGAATTGTGGGAAGACTTACCGAACACCTTCTCAGCTGGCAAACTCAAACCGGACTGTGCTATGGAGCAGTTTGGTGAAAAGCTGCCCAGGCTCCCAGATAGCCTTATTCAGGCTGAATTTGACGCCAAATCGCGATTAGCCAGATCGATTAATTCTATGGCTATGACCGAGGTGGCCACCATAGCCTATGGTTCAAGCCGCCTTTTCTTTTCAAACTTATGACCAAATCCCATGACTCAAACGGTACAGTCAGATATGTTTGAGTTTGCCACTGCTAGAACGAATTGTAGGAAGCATGTCCTACAAGAAGCAACCATCCGGCACGAGCCGAATAGGTTACTCTCGTCGAACATCTGGGGAGCAGATCTCTTCCCAGAAGCCATGGTGAAGGAAGTCCAGTCAGAGGCTACGAGGTTGAACCAGAGCCTTAAGGGACCGTTGGGGCCTTACGGCTAAGAGGAGACAAGATCTAACAGCTAAAGGTAAGGGGCAAAGGAAACCCAGGCGTTTCCAACCTTACCAGCGAGCCACGCTTTCCTCAGCAAGTTCCGGCGGTTCCCTTAGTGCAAACAGCCCAACCTTCCACTTCAAAGGCTCAATCACAGCCAATTTACGTGATCTCCCCTCAGCCTCAGCCCTCCACCTCTTACGCCATCTCTCCAGCTTACAATCAAGCCTTCGAGAGTCAATCTTCACAGAAGTATGACCGCTCGGGTAAGGGAGGCAGAGGTAAGCGTTCCTTTCGTGGGAGAGGATCGGGAGGTCCCTTTAATAGGGGAAAACACTTCAGAGGAGGCCGAGGAGGTTACCAGAACCAATGAAGAACTTCAGGTAGGAGGGAGGCTGTTTCACTTTCGCCACCGGTGGAACTTCAGCAAGTGGGCTCAGAGCATTGTGTCAAAAGGCCTGGGTTGGAGCTGGTTGGCGAACCCACCTCCATCCAGACCTTTCCGTCAACTTCCTTCCAAGGAATTGACAGAGTACGCGGAGGATCTCCTTCAGAAAGGAGCTATAGCGAGAGTCAAAAGATTAAAATTTCAAGGTCGCTTGTTCAGCGTGCCAAAGAAAGGCTCACAAAAAAGAAGGGTAATCTTAGACTTGTCCCGCTTCTTAAACTTAGCCATTCGCTGCGACAAGTTCAAGATGCTCACGATCTCGCAGGTGCGGAACCGGTTACTTCCCCGTGGGGCCGTCACCACCTCTATCGATCTTACAGACGCTTACTATCATATCCCTATTGCAAGACACTTCCGTCCGTATCTGGGCTTCAAGATAGGAGACCAGACATTCTCCTTCAAGGTAGTTCCTTTCGGGCTCAACGTAGCACCCAGGGTGTTCACGAAGCTGGCGGAAGTGGTAGTGCAACAACTCAGGTCACAAGGGATTATGGTAGTAGCGTATCTCGACGATTGGTTGATCTGGGCTTCAACAGTTGAGGAATGCACAGAGCAACACTGAAAGTGATTCAGTTCCTGGAATATCTAGGCTTCAAGATAAACAGGACCAAGTCAAGACTCACTCCAGAGTCAAACTTTCAGTGGCTGGGCATTCAATGGAATCTATCCTCCCATACTCTGTCGATTCCATCAACCAAAAGGAAGGAAATAGCGAAGTCAGTCAAGCAATTTCTAAGTCACAAACTGGCGTCAAGAAGGACTCAGGAAAGGATCCTGGGTTCACTCCAGTTTGCATCAGTGACGAACATCCTAATGAAAGCCAAACTGAAAGACCTAACCAGAATCTGGCGCTCACGAGCAAATGTCAGGTCCAGGGACAAATTATCCTCAGTCCCTCTGATTCTAAAGAATCGACTTCGGCTGTGGGCGAAAGTCAAGAACTTGTCGGTGTCAGTACCCCTTCAGTTTCCCTCCACCAGGGATCACCATCCACACAGACGCGTCTTTAAGCGGTTTTGGGGAGGGTATTACCCAGTTCAAAAAGGTTCAAGAACGTGGTCACCTCAGTTCCGTCAGTTCCATATAAACGTACTGGAAGCAATGGCAGTGTTTCTTGGACTCTAAAAAGGTTACGTCCACCAAGGTACTCCCACTTAAAGCTAGTCCTGGACAGCGCAGTGGTAGTACATTGTATAAACAGAGGAGGCTCCAAGTCACGTCATCTAAATCATGTCATGGTAGCCATCTTCTCCCTGGCAGACAAGTTCAGTTGGCATCTCTCCTCCACTCATATAGCTGGAGTGAGAAACGTCATAGCAGATGCTCTATCCCGATCAGTGCCCCTAGAGTCGGAATGGTCACTGGACAACAGTTCGTTCCAATGGATCCTTCAGAGAGTTCCAGGTCTACAGGTGGATCTCTTCGCATCTCAAGCGAACCACAAACTCCCGTGTTATGTAGCCCCCAACCTGGACCCTCTGGCCTATGCCACGGACCGCCCTGGCTCTAGACCTGGAACAACTGGGAGAAGATTTATGTCTTTCCTCCAGTGAATCTTCTCATGAAAGTGTTAAACAAACTCAGGACATTCAAGGGTCAAGTGGCTCTAGTAGCCCCAGACTGGCCGAAGAGCAATTGGTATCCCTAATTCCTGGAACTGGGTCTTCATCCTCTTCGGATCCCCAATCCCAGGCTCTCCCAGTCAGTACAAACGAAGACTGTGTTCGCTTCCTCAGGATTCTCAAAACCCTAACTTTATGGATTTCATGAAGTTTGCAGCGAAAAAGAGATGCGAATATTGACCCTCAGAATATTCTCTTCTTGGAATCCGATAAAAGGGATTCAACTTTGAGACAGTATGATGCTGCTGTCAAAAAGTTAGCAATCTTCCTGAGAGAATCAGATATTCGAATCATGACAATTAATTCAGCTATATCCTTTTTCAGATCCCTATTTGAAAAAGGTTTAGCAGCTAGCACGATTACGACAAACAAGTCAGCCTTGAAAAAGATATTTTCAATTTGGATTCAACATAGACTTGACGGATTCCTACTTCTCGTCTATTCCCAAGGCATGTGCTAGACTTAGACCTTCTGTAAGGCCTACGTCAGTATCATGGTTCTTAAACGATGTTCTAAAACTGGCTTCAGAAACCGATAATGACACATGCTCGTTTATAATGCTCTTAAGAAAACTCTATTTTTATTAAGCTTGGCTTCAGGAGCAAGAATTTCAGAACTGTCGGCTTTATCCAGAGATCCGGTATCATATTCCAATTCCTCCCCCCCACGGGGGAAGTACCTACTTTCTCCGGAACGTAGCTTTATAGCAAAGAATGAAGATCCTTTGATGAGGTGGGAACCTTGGAAGGTACTACCCCTTCCACAGGATGTATCTCTTTGCCCAGTTTCAGCCTTCACGAGCCTTTCTGTCCAGGACCTCCTCATCTCTCATCGGGTCCCTCTTTAAGAGGGGGGAAAAAGGTGGAACTTTATCCATTAAAGGCATCAGGCAACAAATCCGTGTACTTCATTAAACAAGCCAATCCTGACTCTTTCCCGAAAGCACATGATGTCAGGGCAGTAGCCACCTCAATTAACTATTTCCAACATATGAACTTCGATGAGTTGAAAAAGTATACCGGATGGAAATCGCCGACAGTGTTTCAAACGTCATTACCTTAAGTCCTTGGAAGCTCTGAAATTTTCAGCAGTAGCAGCGGGTAACATAGTTTCCCCTGACTCTAACTAATCTTTAAGTATAAGATCCAGTCCTCCTTCTACCTGCCTCACCCAACAGTTCGTCTATTCCTGCCTTGTTCATTTACAGTCACCTTGTGTCTTAGCTGCTTTTATGATGATGTGGTGGGTGTCCCTTATTTTTTTAGCTAGGGACACTCACACGTGTTTACGGATATTGATCTCATGGATGTTATCCCCTTATTTTTATGCTAGGGGATACATCTTAATTGTAATGGTTACGGGTGTGTATATTAAGTCATATACATTCCTTTATATATTATTATTGTTGAGTTGTTTGTTCATCTGATTATATTAATTGCTCTGGAATTTTTGATATAGCTTTACACAGATACCTTTTTGATACATGTAAGCCATTTTACCTCTGTATATAAGTAAATTACCTTAAGTAAGAAATATTATTAGAATTAAGTGTAATTTAAGCATATTTCTATTTTTTGTATCAGTGTATATGTATCTTTTTAGCAATTATATTCTTTTTAATTTTATTTTATCTTTTATTTTGAGACCTATTTTAATTTATTTTGTTAATTTTGTTTACAATCTTGTGCTATTTCTCTGGGTAACGATTTCGCGCAGCGACACGAGCTGAGCCAGAAAAGGGATTTTGACGTAAGGAAAAATCTATTTCTGGCGATTGGCTCGTGTCGCCAGCGAAATCCCGCCCTACCCATCCCTTCGCCCAAGATTGTCTGCTAACTTCAGGGTGGCCACCAGAGGCGCAGCAGTCGGCAGCATGGGATGGAGTAGTAGTAGTACTTGCTGCCCCACTCTGTGGTCTGGCTCCCCTCTTGGAGGGATTTTGTAGTGGGAGATTTCTATTTGGCATTTGGCTCGTGGTAGTGGTCTCACTCGCCATAGTGTTCATACCGACACCCTCTTGGAGGGTGAGCGAGTCAGTTATACTGACCTTTTTTCTTTATTTATTTTATTCTCTGGTATGTGTTAGTACATTTACCCTAGAATAATAGATTAAAGGATATTTCGCTGGCGACACGAGCCAATCGCCCATGAAATAGATTTTTCCTTACGTCCAAAATCCCTTTTTCGGTGATGTCTCTAAACGATGCCAGATGAGGAGGTTCGAATCTTTCCGATGACAGAAACTTGAGGACTACGTCTAGGTTCCAGTTCGGAGGTACTGGTTCCTTCGACTTTGAAGTCTCAAAAGACCTTATGAGATCGTGGAGATCTTTATTATCTGCCAGATCCAATCCTCTATTCCTGAATACAGCCGAGAGCATACTTCTGTATCCCTTTATTGTGGATACGGCTAGATAGATTTTTCTCTCAGGAATAGCAGGAAATCAGCAATTCCGCTATAGAGGTAGTGGAGGAGGACAACTTCTTGGATCTACACCACCTTCTAAATACCTCCCACTTCGATTGGTATACTTTCGTAGTGGAGGTTCTGCGTGCTCTCGCGATCGCGCTTGCCACTTCGCGAGAAAAGCCTCTCGCTCTGACAAGTCTTTCGATAGTCGAAAGGCAGTCAGAGCGAGAGCGGGGAGGTTTTGATGGTACCTCTTGAAGTGTGGTTGTCTGAGAAGATCCGTCCTTCTTGGTAGGGATCTTGGAAAGTCTACGATCCACTCTACCACCTCTGTGAACCAATCCTGGGCCGGCCAAAAGGGGGGCTATTAACGTCCATCCTCGTCTCCTTTGACGCACAAACTTTTTCATTACTAATCCCAGGATTTTGAATGGGGAAAAAGCATATACGTCTACTCGAGACCAATTTAGCAGGAAGGCGTCTACCATAAGAGCTCTTGGATCTTCCACGGACCGAGCAAAAGACTGGCAGCCTTTTGGAAATGAATGTTGCGAAGAGATCCACATGAGGAGTCCCCCACAGTGACCAGAGATCTAGACACACTTCCTCGTGTAGGGTCCACTCTGTATGAAGGACCTGGTTCCTCCTGCTGAGTCTGTCTGCCCTCACATTCTTTACTCCCTGTACGAACCTTGTCAGCAGGGAGATGTTCCTTTGAGACGTCCAAAGCAATAGGTCTCTCGTCAGTTCGTAAAGGAACGAGGAGTGAGTCCCTCCCTGTTTCCGAATGTAGGCAAGTGCGGTGGTGTTGTCCACGTTTACTTGCACTACTTTGTTTGACACCAGAGGTTCTAGGCTCTTCAAAGCCAGATGCACGGCGAAGAGCTCTTTGCAGTTTATGTGCCAAGTCACCTGTGCTGGTTCCCAGGTGCCTGACACCTCTTCTGAGCCTAATGTCGCTCCCCAACCTTTCTCCGACGCGTCGGAGTACAAACACTAGGTCTGGGTTCTGTGTTCTTAGAGAGATCCCTTTGTTCTCTTCCAGAGGGGGCAACACCACTCCAGGTGCGATTTTATCTCCACTGGAATGGGAAAAACGTCCGAAAGTTGTCCGGTTTTCCAGCTCCAAGACTTCTTGAGGAAGAATTGAAGCGGACGTAAATGAAGTCTTCCTAGAGGACGAACTGTTCGAGCGAGGAAAGGGTCCCTAGAAGGCTCAACCATTCCCTCGCCAAGTATGTTCCTTCCCTAAGAAGAGAGAGACTATCCGCAAAACCTTTTGCGATTCTCTCTTGCGAAGGAAATACTCGAAAACCCCGAGAATCCATCCGAATCCCCAGATAGACTAGGTCCTGTCTGGGGTCAGCTGAGACTCTCGGGTTCACGAGCAATCCCACGCTTTGATCAAATCTAGAGTTAACTTTAGGTCCTCCAAGCACTGTCTCTCTGATCTGGCCCTGATGAGCCAGTCGTCCAGATACAGAGAGATATTTACTCCTTTGAGGTGAAGAAACCAAATCGCCACATTCTTCATCAGGCTTGTGAAGACCTGAGGAGCTGTGGACAGGCCGAAACACAAGGCTCTGAACTGAAAGATCCTTCCCCCCGTCATGAAACGGAGGTACTTTCTTCGATGAAGGGTGGATCGGGACGTGAAAGTAGGCGTCCTGGAGATCTAGAGACACCATCCAATCTCCTTGTCGTAATGACGCTAGGACTGAAGCAGAAGTCTCCATGGAGAACTTCTCCTTCTGAACAATTTGTTCAGAGAGCTGACGTCCAGTACTGGTCTCCAGCCTCCCGAGGCTTTCGCAACCAGAAAAAGGCGATTGTAAAACCCCGGGGAGTTTTGATCCAGTACTAGTTCTATCGCTCTCTTGTCCCACATTTGTTCCACCATCGATCGAAGAGTATCCCTCAGCACAGGATCCTTGTACTTGGCTGATAGTTACCCTTGGTATTGACGTTAGGGGAGGAGTGTTCAGGAAAGGGATACGATATCCCTTCCTTATGATAGCCAATGAAGACGCGTCTGCGTTTATCAGTGTCCAGGCCTCCACAAATCCCAGGAGCCTGGCACCTACTGGTGCTTGGAGGAGAGAATCTTCATTTTCCCTTTTTAAAGGGACGAAAGGCAGACCTACCTCTCTTCTCCGGAGCCTTCCTTCTTGCGGGAGGTCTGGAGGTCGGAGCACCTCGAAAGGGCTGAACAGATGTACTAGGTCCTTTCTTGTCAGATCCAGAAACAGGTTTCTTCTTCCTTGCTGATTGCGTCAGAAGATCCTGAGTCGCCTTCTCAGTTAAAGAATGCGCAATGTCCTTCACTAACTGAGAAGGGAACAAAAAGTCAGATAGAGGCGAATACAGTAGAGCTGCCCTCTGAGCGTGTGAGACTGCCTTGGTTAAGAAGGCGCCATATACAGTCCTTTTCTTTAGAAGACCTGCTCCAAATAATGAGGAGATTTCAAAAGATCCATCCTGTACCGCTTTGTCAATACAAGACAATGCATACAGGCTTCAGGTTCGATTCCTTCCGAATCATGGGCTTTCTTGGACATCACCCCAATGGACCAATCTAAGAAGTTGAAGACTTCCAATACATGAAAGAGTCCCTTGAGGAGGATGGTCCAGTTCAGAAATTCCCACGTAATTCGTGCCGAATTGAGACCTTGTCGACGTGAAGCGTCAACTAAGGTCGAAAAATCTGCTTCCGATGTAGAAGGAGAGCAATACCCATATTCTCTCCCGTCTGATACCAAATGCCTCTTTACCAGCTAATCTTGCTGGAGGCATGCAGAAGACTGTTCTCACTAAGTCTTTCTTAGACTTCATCCATGAGTCTAAGGATTGTAAGGCCCTCTCATCGAAATGGTGGGCTTTCATTTTGAGAAAAGACGAAGGCTTCTTCGTCTTAGCACTCGAAAAGAGAGAGCGCGGAGAAGGAGGAGCGGCAGGAGTCAAACTCGTCTCCATACTCCCTCAAGAAGCAAGGCAGTCAAAACCTTATAGTTCGACAGTCCTTCTCTTCCCTGATATTCATCATCCGAGTTTTCTTCCAACTCAGGATCTACATGAGTCTCCGCTCTCCTTTTCCGTACGTTCCTCTTCTGGAGGAGACAAACTCCTAATAGGAGAGGGGCTAAGGGAATGATAATCTTTCCTCTTTCCCGCTTTAATAGCCTTGGAAGGCGCCACAAGTTCAGGCTTCTCTTGAAATTAGAAGACGCTTCCCGCTTGAATGACGCTTCCCGTCCGCCAAGCGTCCTGGCTGACGTCTCTCTCGCTTACTTGTCTGCTGACGTCTTGATGACGCTTCGCGCCTGGAAGACGCTCCGCTCTCCAAAGGCGTCCTACTTGGCGTCACAATATTGGTCGGAGCGTCACGTCATGATCAGTTTTCAATGACGCTTCATGTCTAAAAGACGTCTTACGTCTCTCTGGCGTTACGAAACTTTCGTAAGCAACCGTTCTCGTTCTCGAACCCGAAGCTTCTGTAAGATGTTTAGCAGCTTCACGTCTGCATGACGCTTCTCGTTTAGCAGGTGAGAGAGGACGAGACTTCTTAATTGGAACGCGCCACGTCCTTCCTATGAGGCGCTAAAACTCCCACTAGAGAGGACAGTTTGCTCTTGAACTGCCATAATTATTCTCCTTGACGCTTCTCCCACGTCCACTGCATGACGCCTTTCGTCATCACTCGGGGGAGAAGAAGGAAAGGGTACTTCTGCGTACTCGTCAGGTGACGCTGACGCCACCTTCGCCTTCTTAATAGAAGAGGGAGCGTCATCTGAGAAGCGCTCTGGGCTCGAATCTATTTCAGGTTCTTTCATATGACGCTTCAGCGGTCTCGACAAGTTCGACTCCTTCCACCCTCGTTTAGGTGAGGGAGAGGGAGAGGACGAGAAACACTCACGAAGGACGCTTTTCCTATAGCGCCCTTGAGCTGCCTGCCACGAAGCAGAGCTAGCTGAAGGGACGTTCTGACCGTTGGGGATTCCCCACGACCTCCTTAAGGCTTTCGACTTTCCTTCTCCTCTGGGCATGGGAGCTTGGAAGAGGTCTAGGCCTGGGAGCGTCGCAGGGACGATCAAACGCCCCCTCCACAACACTGGGAGAACTCACTTCACTGTAATGCTCACTTTCACTAGCCTTACCTTGGAAGTCAGCCATCTTGGACTTCATGTCTCTAATTGTAGCTTTCAGATTGTGGCGATTTCCGAGGGTCCGAATCCGAAAGAGCACTCTGAGAATTGAGATACATAGGGAGAATCTAAATCAGTAGGATTAGAATTATCCGTGAAAGGCTCAATAGGCCTTGAACTCACACCTTTCAGACGTCTAACCCTATCCCTCTCTAACTTCTTCAAATAAGAAGTCAAAGTCTTCCACTCTTCTGCATTTAATCCCTCGCATCCTTACAAGTATTATTAGCAGAACACTGAAACCCCCTACATTTACGGCATACAGTGGTGAGGATCAACCGAGCTTTCGGTATCCTCACCCTGCAGCCTACATTCACACACATTCTCACACTCACATTGAATCAGACATACTGAGAAAATTCCAAAAGAGTAATTCCAAAAACAGTCCACAGTAGCGAATGCCAAAACACGATCCAGATACGTCACCAAAAAGCCGAGAAACGATGACAAAGGATGAAATATGAATCTAAGTCAGGAGGTAATAGCAACAATGTTGATACCACCGGCGACAGAGAAAATATGATAGAAAACGGGGATGGTTCCTAGTCCTGCCACCCAGGGCAGGCCGGTAGATCACCTGACCTACCTGTAGCGAGTGGCGCGAAATTTGAATTTCTGTCGGGGACGACGGAGTCTTAGCTATGTATATATCTGACAGGTAAGTTGATTGTATGAAAATAAAAAATTATAGCTATGTTGTTACTTGGTAAGTTACTTATATAAAATTTAAATTTTCAGTATGTATGCTGCACCTTATAAAATCCTAAGAACTCTTAAAATCTTATGACTAATTCAGTAAATTTAAAACAAATACCTCAAGCCTCAGTAAATCAACAGCTCCTCACTTACCCTCTTATCTGGTTGAGTTTCTCTGTTACTGCTACTTCAATAGCATTGTATTCCTCTTGCCCAGGAGTTCTCTCTATTCTGGTAAGGTCATTTGTTGTTACTTCCTGAAGAAGTCTATTCGTTTGATGGTACAAGGCCTCCATTTTGATTTATTTATGCTGACTTATATTCAGTGGCTTTACAACATTCGATGCCAAATTCTACACCTCCAATATGCAGAAATTATGACTCCTCAACAGTCAAGTAGTTAATAAGAAACAAACACATGATTATCTTAATTTCATGTTCCACACATCTGATGAAGAAATTATCTGGAAAAACAAAAAATAAATTATTAATGAAGGTGAAATTCATAATCTGTACAACAAACGGTGTATGGTAGTAAATAACCATAGCATACATAGAAGAATGGTTATTCCTACATACATGGGAACATACAGAAAAAAGGGTACCCAATAAGGTCACTGATTAAAAGACCGAACACTTTCTGATTCAAGTACAATCTGTAATTATATTACTATGGGAAATCTGGACTGGATCAGGAAGAGGTGTAGACAAGCATGTTATGAGGCTAACACCAGCAAAATTAAAACTTCACAAATTAGGTTCTCACTCCATATGTATTCACTTCATTGCTTGTTCTAAATATTCTGACAGTTCAAAATACTAAACACTACTTTAGGTGACAATGACTCCAAGGCTTCTTATTATGCAGCATCTCAGCCTACTATGTACCTCATCATTAACTGGTTCCAGAAGGCACAGTGAGTACAGAAAATTTTTCTCATACAGAATACTAATGTAAAGTGCATTAATTAGCACTAGACCAAGCTACAAAATGCCAATATCCAATGACGGGCTTGTATTTTACTTTTACAACCTAATCATAAAAAAACAATAGTGATCCCCCTGTATTCACGGGGGATGCATACCAGACTCCCCCGCAAATAGTTAGAATTAGTGAACAGTTGGAACCTCTATAAAAACGCTGAAAACAGCCTATTTTGTTAGTTAAAACTCAAGAAAACCGACTAAAAATTGTTATACCTGGTTTTTTTAATAGTTTTATCACAAAATGGGCATTTTATGATCAAATTGATAAAAAACCCAGGAATTTGTGGATATTTCTCATAGAAAAATACTGCAAATAAGCAAATTTCCCGCAAATAATGGGTAGATATGGTCGAGAGAGAGATCTGCGAATGTGTTGAGTCCGCGAATCCGGACAACATGAACATACAGGGGCCCACTGTACTAAGGTTAAATATACTTACATATTATATAAAGTAACTTCATTTTACCTTTAGCTTTTTTCACAAATCATGGCCTTGGTGACACTACCACTCGCTATTTTTCATAACTGAGGATCAATAACAATTTTCTTACTTAAAGAGTTTAAGAATTATACTTAGCCACAGTTTTGACTCCTTTGTTGGATAACATCTGCAGGTTTAATAGTTTCTTTACTTTTCAGAATGGGTGATTTTGTTTCCTCTGGGCACACAGTACTCCCAAGAGAGAAATCAACTTTTATTTCTGGGCTCAGCTCGTGTCGGCCTATGAAAGGATCCTTAATATCATACTTTCTAGGTAAATTAATCTAAAATTATCAGAGAAAAACAAAATTAAGAAAATGTCAGTAAAACTGACTCGCTCACTCTTAAAAAGAAGTGTCGGTATGGTAATAGGGGCGAGTGGGAACACTACCACGAGACATTCACCAATTAGAACTTCCAAAACCAATCAGAATCCCCACAAGAGAGAGCTGATACCAACGGGCGATGCAGCCGCTACTACTACTACTAGAGGACGCCACGGACAGCAGCGCCCCTAGCGGACATCCTTAATCATTAGCGCTAGCGTTGAGACGCATTTTTCTCTGTGCTTGTGCCTTTTACGGGATTTTCTTATCATCTTCGCTATGGAACGTTCTGCCATCGCAACGGCTAAGTTAAGTGCCTCATAAGTAATGTTTTACTATATTTTTGTCTTCCGGGAACCAGTATTTTCCTTCTAATAGGTCATATACGGTTTCCTCCCGGTTGTCTCGTGGCGGCGCCATGCTGCCTCGTAAGAATTCCCGGTCCTCCATACTGGGAACGTTCTTATACTTATGGGCTTACTATATTACGTTCATCGTTTTTTACATCGAGTTTAAGCTAGATTAGCCCCTTTACCATTTCTCTTAGTTTGGTATTTAGGGCTATTATTATTGTTCCAGCCCAGCATCCCGGCTCTTGCTCTTCATCGGCTATCGCTGGCTCCGAGTAGGCTTCTGTTCCTCGGAACAGTTTGCCTCCTCCTGGGCTTCTTTTTCTTCTACTAAAAGTGTCTTTTCCATCTTTACGATGTAATTTTATTCTATTTAGGGTGTTAGGCTAGCCTAGGTGCATGTCCCATGGTTTGGTACAGCCTGGTTCACGTGGCCCTCCCACGGTTGTGTTGCTCGCGGCTTAGGCCACTTGCGGTCACGTGTTCCATCGCACCTTACCCTTCCCCTTCCCCTCCCTACCAGGTATAGGGAGGCGCTGGGGGACCCCTTGGTTGTCATGACAACCTCAGTTTGCCTTCCTCCTCCCTCTCTGAGGTGGCCAGGGGTTCCTCCCAGCGGGGGGTATAGGGCGACCACTCATAGGGTACCGGGTCTCCGAGCGGGTAGTTGTTGAGACGGGGAGGAGTAGGCCAACCCCCCCCCCCTCTCTCTCTCCCGCCGTGTTACGCCGAGACCCTCCCCCCCTTCCCCAGTTGCTCAGCCACCTTCCCTTTCTATAACGAACGGAGCCTTCCGTCGCAGCCGGGGCACCTTTGGTTATAGATTACTGGCTCCGCCAGCGGGCGGGGTGGTCACTACTATGTGGTCGGTTGCTTGCCTACTATATCCTTACATCTCTCCCCCGCTACGGAAGGGAGCTTGCTTCTTACCCGCGCACGTCTTCTAGTAGAGACGGGTGGAGAAAGGTTTGATATTATTGATATTTTAAGGATATACCCTAATTTTACGATGATTTGTTTAATTTTATTATTCATTTGTTTACCATCCCCGCCATTTTTCGTCGTGGTTTCCTTTTACCACCACTCCTGGTTGGATTCTATCTCTTGTCCCCGCCGTCAGCGGAGCAATAGCCTAGGACAACCAACCAATCTTGTTACCACACGTATTATGGCGGGGCTCTGGTTTAATCTAACTTTCTCGCTCCGGCACCAGCGGAGCAACTGTTAGGCTGTAAGTGTTCTCCTGATACTCATGTATCTTTCCGCTTACAGGCTACCAACTGTCAGGTCCCGCGTGCAACGCGACGTTGTACGACCCCTGCGGCCACGATGATTGGGCAGGTCTCACGCTCCATGTGCCCACGTCATTCAACGATATGATCGTCTGGCCCCACCCGGAAGCCTGCGCCATCTGCTATGACCTAGTCAGTCAGCTGGTGGAGGGGGTAAGTCGATTATAGGCTTCTTTATCAATTTACTAACAACTCTTAGACATAAGTTTGTTAACCCCATTCCGCCATTAGAAGCTCATCTCGCCCTTCTTTCAGGCTACTGGTGTGAGGGAGGTCGCCTTGCTACCCTGAAAGCGTGGGTGGGCGGCTTCGGGAAGAACGCCGCCAAAGGCCAGCCGTACATACTTGACAAGAAGCTGGCCGTCCAGATCTTCCCTGCGGGCAAGTCAACAGGGGTATGTTGACCCCTTGTCCGCAGCCCCTCTCATAGCCTCCATCCAGCAAGATCTTCAGCAATCTTTCAGGGGTCGTAGCTTCACAGGAGTCGGTCCCGGACGTCGCTGCACTGGACCTAAATATCGAGCCTATGGCGGTAGGGGCAGAGGATTTGTTGGTTGAGGTAGGTGTGTCGGGCGCCCAAGGTCTTTCCTTGGGTGTTCCTGGATCTTCTCCTGTCCCTTCTTCGAGCGCTTCTTTCCAAGGCTTTGTGGGATCTGAGATCCCTACCCGCTCTCCCGCTCTCTCTGTACCCCCAAAGGTGAAGGGACAGAGAGAACCGAAGACTCTATCTAAGACGACTTCTAAGAAGTCGTCTTCGTCTTCTTCGGCTAGGAAGTCTTCGACTTTTCTTACGCTGACGCGGTGAAGGCCAAGCCGAGCTCTTCTTACTCGAAGAGCTCTAGAAGCAAGGCTTATAAGGAGAAGGCTCACGCTCCCGCCGAGCCCAATGCAATTCCTCCTGCCTCCACCGCATCCACTCCGGCAACGCCGGTGGGAGGAGCGGGACCCAGCACCTTTTGATCCCACTGGCTTTCTCCAGCAGTGGTGATGCAACAGGTGGGCGAGATGGTTGGTTCGCAAGTCTCCGCCCATGGGGACGAGATTTGAGCAGATGTTCGCACAACTGTCGAGCACTCTGTCTCAATCAGGCCAGTCCATCCAGGATCTCTCTAACAGGGTTAGAGAGAATGAGGACCGAGTATCTTGGGCTCTCTCAGGTCCCTCTTCCAGTCTCCCCAGTGCCAAGTGCTGGTATTTTCCAGCTCCCGCCAATACGACTCTCTGCCAGCTTTCTCTATGGAGAAACCCATGGAGAGTAGCCGCCTACGCTCCATTTAAGGATGGGGATGATCTCTATCCCGGAGTGTGGAACTCGAAGGATTGAGGACTTCGAGTTTTATCCTCCGGGTCTGACGCAGCCTTTCATCGGCTATGCTAGGCTGACTGTAGCGGCTCTTACTAGGGAAGACGGATCTCTAGGGAGGATGTTTCTCTACAGTAGGGATCATGCCCAACGGGAATGGGTTCACTGCCTTGAGGACTGGGAGTGCACAAACACTAAGCTCCAGGCCTATAAGAGTCCTTTCACTATTTTTGCGACGGAAGAGGAGGCTTCTCTTCCGTTCGCCACGAAAATAGTAGAGAGGACTCTTCAGGCAGTCCTCAAGGATGAGCCCATGCCACAGCTAAGGGAGGGGCGGAGTCTACTTCCCCGCTCTTCCCAGCTTTCGGAGAATTGGTGGGAGAACTTGCCAGCCACGTTCACGCTTGGCAAGCTCAAACCGGACTGCGCCATGGACCAGTTCGGCGAGAAGCTTCCAAGGCTGCCTGATTCCTTGATTCAGGCAGAGTTCGACGCGCGAACTAGGTTTGGCAGGTCCCTCAATTCCTGATAATAACGGAAATGGCTGCTCTCCTCATATGCTACAGAACCGCTGTTTAAGATCTTGGCCAAATCCCAGCTTCAGACGGTTCAGACAGATGCTTTCGACTTCTTCCAAGCTAGGAGGAATTGCCGAAAGCACGTTCTGCAGGAGTGCACTATTAGGCACGAGCCTAATAGACTCCTGGCTTCTAGCATGTGGGAGCGGATCTCTTCCCAGTAGTCCGCTGTAAATGAAGTGCACCACGAGGCTGCTAGGCTCAACCAGAGCCTTAGAGCTAGGTGGGGTATTTCATCCAAGAGGAAGCAAGAATCCGCCCCCACTGCTGGTAAGAAACCAAAGAAGTCTGGTAAAAGGTTCCAGCCTTACCAGAAACACAGCAACAGCAGCAATTTGTTCAGGCCGTCCCGGTTACCCAACAGGGACAACTGCTAGTTCGAAACAGAACCAGCCCATCCTCCTGCTGTCTCCTCAATCACAACCGTCGACCTCCTACGCACTCTCGCCGGCCTTCAACCCTACGTATGAAGGTCAGGGCTACACTCCCTTTAACAAGCAACCGAGAGGTAGGGCGAGAGGCTACTTTCGCCAGCGTGGCGCAGGAAGGGCGACAAGGAGCAGGCAGTTCAGAGGAGGGCGTGGTGGTCAACCCGCCCATCAACAATGAGGCTCCCCAGGTAGGAGGGAGGCTGTTCCTCTTCCGTCACAGGTGGGGGTTCAGCAATTGGGCACAGAGCATAGTGTCCAAAGGGTTTGGGTTGGAGTTGGATCAAAGCCTTCCTCCTCCAATCAAATCATTCCGCCAAATACCATCAGAGGAATTGACAGATTACGCGGAGGAACTCCTTCAGAAAGGAGCTATTGCGAGAGTCAAGCATCTAAAATTTCAAAGGTCGCTTATTCAGCGTGCCAAAGAAAGGCTCAACAAAAAGAAGGGTAATCTTAGACTTGTCAAGCTAAACTCTTTCATTCGTTGCGACAAGTTCAAGATGCTTACCCTCTCGCAAGTAAGGACCTTACTTCCGCGTGGAGCCGTCACATGCTCCATCGATCTTACAGACGCATATATCATAAATCCTATAGCCAGACACTTCCGCCCATTCCTAGGATTCAGGCTAGGAAATCAGGCATTCTCATTCAAAGTGATTGCCCTTTCGGTCTGAATGTAGCCCCCAGGGTATTCACGAAAATAGCAGAAGTGGTTGTACAGCAATTGAGAACTCAGGGAATCATGGTAGCAGCATACCTCGACGATTGGTTGATCTGGGCACCAACCGTCGAGGAATGTCTCAAAGCCACCAAAAAGGTAGTTCACTTTCTGGAACATCTGGGGTTCCAGATAAACAAACGAAATCCAGACTTACCCCGTAATCTCGTTTTCAGTGGCTGGGAATCCAATGGGATTTGTCTTCCCACAATCTGTCAATTCCAGTGGCCAAACGGAAGGAAATAGCAAAATCTGTCAGGCAATTTCTCAAATGCAAACAAACATCAAGGAGAAACCAGGAAAGAATCCTAGGGTCCCTTCAGTTTGCTTCGGTAACAGATATCCTCCTGAAAGCAAGGCTAAAAGATATAAATCGAGTTTGGCGATCGAGAGCAAACACCAAATCTCGAGACAAGTTGTCAGTAATTCCACAGATCCTTCGCAATCAACTCCGTCCATGGTCAAAAGTAAAGAACTTAGCCAAGCAGGTACCCCTTCAATATCCCCTTCCAGTGTTAACCATTCACACGGATGCCTCCCTGTCCGGGTGGGGGGATATCTCAGTTCAAACAGGTTCAGGGGACTTGGTCAGTTCAATTTCGCCAGCTCCACATAAACGTTCTGGAAGCAATGGCAGTATTTCTTACCTTGAAGAGACTGCTTCCCCCGAAAAAGTCTCATCTAAGGCTAGTTTTGGACAGTGCAGTGGTAGTTCATTGCATCAACAGAGGAGGGTCCCAAATCCAAGCATGTGAACCATGTCATGATAGCCATCTTTGCTCTAGCAAACAAACACAAATGGCATCTGTCCACTCACCTGGCGGGGGTAAGAAATGTGATAGCAGACGCTTTGTCCCGTCAGTTCGCCTCTGGAATCAGAATGGTCCCTAACGACGGGTCATTCCAGTGGATATGCCGGAGAGTCCCAGGTCTCCAAGTAGATCTCTTCGCCTCACAAGCGAACCACAAGCTCCCTTGCTATGTGGCCCCCAACCTGGACCCTCTGGCTTATGCCACGGACGCCCTGTCGTTAGATTGGGATCAGTGGAGGAAAATTTATGTTTTTCCTCCAGTGAATCTTCTCTTGAAAGTCTTAAGCAAGCTGAGGACTTTCAAAGGAATAGTAGCTCTGATTGCACCGGACTGGCCCAAGAGCAACTGGTATCCTCTTCTTCTGGAATTGGGTCTCCGACCTCAACGGATTCCCAATCCCAAGCTGTCACAATCAGTACAAATGAGGACTGTGTTCCGCTTCCCTAAGGAATTCTTCAGACCCTAACTTATGGACTTCATGAAGTTTGCGGCTAATAAAGATGCTAATTATTGATCCACAAAATATTCTCTTCCTAGAATCAGATAAGAGAGAGCAACCTTAGACAATATGACTCAGCTGTTAAAAAAATTAGCATCTTTCCTGAAAGAATCAAACACTACAACCTGACAGTTTAATCTAGCTATATCCTTTTTCAGATCCTTGTTTGAAAAAAGGTTAGCAGCTAGCACTATTACTACTCATCAAATCGGCTTTGAAGAAGATCTTTCAGTTAGGTTTTCAGATAGATCTGACTGAATCTTATTTCACGTCTATTCCTAAAGCCTGTGCTAGACTTAGACCTTCTCAAACGGCTACTGCAGTTTCATGGTTCTTAAATGATGTCCTCAAACTAGCTTCAGATACTGACAACTCGTCTTGTACATTCATAATGCTTCTTAGAAAGACATTATTCTTATTAAGCCTAGCTTCAGGAGCTGGAATTTCAGAACTGTCGGCTCTATCCAGAGTGCGGGTCATGTGGAATTCCTCCCCTCAGGAGAAGTTCTGCTTGCTCCGGATCGTAGCTTTTTAGCTAAAAATGAGGACCATCTTGCAAGGTGGGCCCCTGGAAAGTCATCCCACTTCCCCAAGATCCTTCTCTCTGCCCAGTATCAACTTTAAGAGCCTTTCTATCTCGTACATCCTCAAGATCCTCAGGTTCTCTCTTCATGAGAAGAAAAAGGTGGTACTTGTCAGTAAAAGGTATTAGACAACAAATCCTTTACTTCATTAAACAAGCCAATCCTGATTCATTCCCAAAAGCACATGATCAGGGGATAGCCACCTCAATTAATTACTTTCAACATATGAACTTTGAGGATCTTAAAAAGTATACTGGATGGAAATCCCCGACAGTCTTTAAACGTCATTATCTAAAGTCCTTGGAATCTTTAAAATTTTCAGCAGTAGCAGCGGAAACATTGTTTTCTCCTGATACTGTATAGTAGTCGTAGTACAGATCCAGGTCTCCTTTCTACCTACCTCATCCAACATGCCTCACCCTATCGCCATGCTACTCGGATTATCCTATCCTTAGCCGCTGAATCATACTAGTGGATTGTCCCTTATTTTTTTGCTAGGGACATCCACACTTGTACTGATAATGTACTTCAGTGTACCTACCCTTATTTTTATGCTAGGGTAGGACCACAATGTGTTTTTGTATATTTTGTAAATAATTCTAAGTAAATCTGTTTGTTAATATACACTGCATATTATATTTTACTATGTTTATTGTAATTTTAAGTACTTTACATTACTAACGTTCTTTTATGTTACTATTTAGAATAAGTTAGTTTAAGTACTTAGTTTGTATGCTGTAATTGATTTACTTATATTATATCCCTCGTTTTACAACTGCTTTTCATTTGTCCTTTTTTCCCATCTTGTCTGTTTCTCTGGTACTCTTTCATAGGCCGACACGAGCTGAGCCCAGAAAAGGGATTTTGACGAAGGAAAAATCTATTTCTGGGTGATTGGCTCGTGTCGCCCTATGAAACCCACCCTGTATTGTTTACCCCCCCCCATGCAGGACAAGATGTTTTTAGATTAAGGATGTCCGCTAGGGGGCGCTGCTGTCCGTGGCGTCTCTAGTAGTAGTAGTAGCGGCTGCATCGCCCGTTGGTATCAGCTCTCTCTTGTGGGGATTCTGATTGGAAGTTCTAATTGGTGAATGTCTCGTGGTAGTGTTCCCACTCGCCCCTATTACCATACCGACACTTCTTTTTAAGAGTGAGCGAGTCAGTTTTACTGACATTTTCTTAATTTTGTTTTTCTCTGGTAATTTTAGATTAATTTTACCTAGAAAGTATGATATAAGGATCCTTTCATAGGGCGACACGAGCCAATCACCCAGAAATAGATTTTTCCTTCGTCAAAATCCCTTATTTAGGTAGCTATCTCTCTTTTGCTTCTGACTACATAAATTCATTTTCTGCTCACCATTATCGCTACAAGTTTACAATCCCTTATCCAATAATCTAAAAAGCATTTTTTTTTTTTTGTGGAGGATGAGCATCATAATAAGTTTTAAGATTGACAAAATTTAATGCTGTTTATAGTCCCGCTTAATAAGAAAATTCTGTTTTTACCAAACAATTTTTAATCAAATTTTAGAAGCACTGTACGCATCATGCTCGAGATACAAAATGTGTGTGTGAATTGTTCACCATGGTTAGGTTGTTACATTGATAGCAGTAACTATTTACAAAAATCACACATTTTTAAAGTAGTTTGTATTTTTCCCAACAAGTATACAAACCTGAGGTATCAGATTAGTGACTTGTTCTTACACGATACACAAACCATTGGTCATTTACATTAGGAAGACTACCTGGTTGGAGGGAGGATATGAGTGAGTCTCTGAACTGACTGAAGTTCGCCACACCTAGATTACTCATCCAGGTCAACAGATCAAGGAAGAGTAACTTGCTTCTGACATACTGGTCGGAGTATATAGGAAATGCAAAATCATTTGTCAGACTTCTGGGCTTTTCTGAATGAGTGAGAGAATTGTAATCTCATACAAAAAAAGGCTAGGATGAATCTAAACGTCAGCAACAGTAAGGCAAATATTAGCACAGGGTTTGTCTTACTGTCAGGGTCTCCTTCCTCCCCTTGCCAGAGGAAGGAGCAGGTTTGCTGCTATAAATCTAAGATAGAAAAATAGAACTGGTGGTTGATGTATAAACTTACCTGCATGGGTCGCCAGTTCCAGCATGTGTCAGTTTGAATCCATTCTCTGCCTGAAGAGAGAGAAGAAGGATGATGAGGAGGGTGGAGGAGGAGAGGACAGTCACTCACTCAATCATTCTCACTTCCATAACTGACCTTAAGTGAGATGTTACCTGTCCTCTTGAGAGGAACTGGGTAAGCTACACAACTTGTTGGAGCAGCTGCTGCAGGTTCCAAGGAAAAGGTGTCAGGACTTAAAGGGAATGTCCTGAAGGTAGAAAGATGTAAATATGCTCTGTCAAGACCACACAGCCCCTTTCAGTACCTGAGTAACCGACAGATTCTTCTGGAATGCGAGGGTTGGACCAATGCCCTGACTTCATAAGCTTCCGGGTGGAAGGCAATAGTGTTGTCATTGCCAGCTGCAGAGTACTCTCTCCTCTTTGATGGGACCCTTGGGGACTCAACTGTCATCAATCTGTTCACCACTTGGCATAACAGTAAACTTCAAGCCTTCTGCTCCATTGTGGCAGACCATGAGCCGCTGTGGAGGACACTTTCCAACACCAAAAGGCCAACCTCGACGTTTGCGCCTTCCCTCCATTTTGTCTGATTCACAAGGTGACCAGCTGGGTGTTGGTCACTTTGAATCTCAGGATGATTCTGGTGGCTCTTAAATATCCACAGGCTCGTTTGGTATCCTTACCTGCCATTTCTGTTTTCTGAGGCACGGAGAGAGATTTCCTTCTTGGCCCAACCTTCTGTGTTAACCACACATAGAGCAGTACTATCAGGTAGTGCAGTCCTATCTTCACAGCTGGAGACTATCCAGCATCTCTTGTAATCCAGAGGCTTTTTGCACTGCGCAGCTACTGAGATGGCTGGATATCTCAGACAGTCCTCTGCAGTGGTATACCAGGGAAAGTGGGCTGTCTTCTGTAGTTGGTGATGTAGACAGGGTTTCTCTCCGGTTGGAGCCACTCTTCAGCAGGCTGTAGACTTACTTGTCTTCCTTCCCTAAGAGAAGCTTTCTCCATTTCAGCAATGAAAGGTTATAGGGCCTTGCTTGGCCTCTTCTTCTGCCTGAAAGGAGTAGACATCTCCTCCTCATTGGAGATTTTGCCACTAATGAGAAGCTTCAAAAGCTCTTGTCCTCCCAGGGACCTCAGGGCGCCTGAGTGGGACATGACTCATTCTAAGGAGCCTGACTCATGAACCGTGCAAACCTTTATAATCAGAAAGAGGTTTAACCCTCAAGACTGTCTTTCTGCTTGCCCTGGCATCAGCGAAGAGAGTAGGTGAACTTCATGGACTTTACTTGGATGTGAAACACTCGAGGGGATGGGGATCAGTTACGTTTGTCTTCATCTTAGATTTCATAGTGAAAACTCAAGATCCTGTCAATCCCTGATGCTAGATTCGAGTCCTTCACGATCCCCTCCCCAGAGGACTGTTGGTAATGATCCAGACGAGATGCTACTATGTACTGTTAGTGCTTCAGTACTACCTAAGAAACAATTGCTCAAGAACATGATTTCTTTCTGGCTTCGTGGGAAGATCAGGAGAGAGTACTCTGCAGCTGGCAGTGACAACACTTGCCTTCCACCCGCGAGCTTATGAAGTCAGGGGCATTGGTCCAACCCTCCCATGCCAGAAGAATCTGTCGGTTACTCAGGTACTGAAAGGGGGCTGTGTGGTCTTGACAGAGCATATTTACATCTTTCTACCTTCAGGACATTCCCTTTAAGTCCTGAGACACTTTTTCCTTGGGACCTGCAGCAGCTGCTCAACAAGTTGTGTAGCTTACCCAGTTCCTCTCAAGAGGACAGGTAACATCTCACTTAAGGTCAGTTATGGAAGTGAGAATGATTGAGTGAGTGACTGTCCTCTCCTCCTCCACCCTCCTCATCATCCTTCTTCTCTCTCTTCAGGCAGAGAATGGATTCAAACTGACACATGCTGGAACTGGCGACCCATGCAGGTAAGTTTATACATCAACCACCAGTTCTATTTTTCTATCTTAGATTTATAGCAGCAAACCTGCTCCTTCCTCTGGCAAGGGGAGGAAGGAGACCCTGACAGTAAGACAAACCCTGTGCTAATATTTGCCTTACTGTTGCTGACGTTTAGATTCATCCTAGCCTTTTTTTGTATGAGATTACAATTCTCTCACTCATTCAGAAAAGCCCAGAAGTCTGACAAATGATTTTGCATTTCCTATATACTCCGACCAGTATGTCAGAAGCAAGTTACTCTTCCTTGATCTGTTGACCTGGGTGAGTAATCTAGGTGTGGCGAACTTCAGTCAGTTCAGAGACTCACTCATATCCGCCCTCCAACCAGGTAGTCTTCCTAATGTAAATAACCAATGGTTTGTGTATCGTGTAAGAACAAGTCACTAATCTGATACCTCAGGTTTGTATACTTGTTGGGAAAAATACAAACTACTTTAAAAATGTGTGATTTTTGTAAATAGTTACTGCTATCAATGTAACACCTAACCATGTAAACAATTCACACACATTTTGTAGCTCGAGCATGATGCGTACAGTGCTTCTAAAATTTGATTAAAAATTATTTGGTAAACAGAATTTTTCAGGTTTAATAGTTTCTTTACTTTTCAGAATGGTAATTGTCCTCTGGGCACACAGTACTCAAAGAGAGAAATCAACTTATGTATTTAGGTAGCTATCTCTCTTTTGCTTCTGACTACATAAATTTCATTTTCTGCTCACCATTATCGCTTCAAGTTTACAATCCTTTGTCCAGTAATCTAAAAAGAATTTTTTTTTTGTATGGAGGATGAGGCATCATCATAAGTTTTAAGATTGACAAAAATTTAATGCTGTTTATAGTTCCCCGTTAATAAGACATGTCATCCGCCATAGCGGACGGTCCCCCTTAAGCACTTTGTGGGCTTTGAAGGCTCGAGGAGTCTCGGAATGATACACCAGTAGGGGACTTCACCTTGCAATCCCACTGGCGTTTGAACAAAGTGCGAGCGTCAATTTGTCTTTCATAGGCTTATGCCCGGGTAGCTTCTTCTCTTCCTCCGTGATGTACCTCCGAGGAGGCATTTTTTTCCAAAAAAGGCCAGTCTCATCACAGTTGAAGACTTGCTGAGAACTGTAGCCTTCATTGGTCATCATCTCGTCGAACGTATTTTTAAAGGCTTCGGCCACTTTCGCGTCCGAGCTGGCACCCTCCCCATGCCGCACCACCGAATGGATGCCAGTCCGTTTACGGAATTTCTCGAACCAGCCATGCAAAGCCTTGAAGCATGCAGCTACGTAGATGCATCATGGGAGTGATTGGCTGACGAATAGGAGAGAAGGATCTCATGGCGGTGACTAGCATCAGGAACCAATGGGAGAGCAGGAGGATGGTGGCGAGTCTACTCAGTTGGCAGCGCGCGAGTTTCAAAATTGTTATTGGTGGTTCGGGCGAATCTCGGACTTTACAGAAACCTTTCGTATCTTGAAAACTTTTTGTATGTAGAGCCGTTAAATTTTTCGTGTTAGCTTTCGTATCTCGAGTTTTTCGTAAGTTGAGCCTTTCGTATCTCGAGGTACCACTGTACATATAAATCAAATTATCAAGAAATTCATGACACTGGATTGGATATGTCATTTCATAGTTTTATGGGGACAAAGAAATAGAAACAAATATACATTGATATCAACATCCAAAGAACAACTGAGTGACAAAACCAGAATTGAAATATCATGACAACCTCATCAAACCTGGGCAACCCAACCCCACACATGGACAATTGGATTGGTAGCATTCAAAAGAACAAGCATTATTATGAATTAAACATCAATAATGTTCTAGAAAAAGTAATGCAATGATTACACTGCAGTGTGATACAATTTGTGATGTCATTTCACAGTAACATCACAAGCTGTATCACACTGTAGGCTATGAACAGGAGGATGCAATCAGTGAACATGAACTATAATTTAAATTTTGTAAGAATAATTTTAAAATACCAACTGTTCCATATCAATGCTATTAATAATTTGTATAGGTTTCTTAATAAGATAAACATCGAAGTTCTATAGAAAAATGATATTGTTATGATACAATAAAGTTTTATACATACCTACTGAAGAGATATACATAGCTATTACTCCGTCGTCCTACGACAAAAGAAATTCGAATTTCGCGGCACACGCGGCAGGTAGGTCCAGGTAATCTACCCCCCCGCCGCTGTTGGTGGCGGGAATAGGGAACCATACCCGTTTCTAATTCATATTTTTTTTCTTCCAGCGTCTCCTGAGGGGAGGCTGGGTGGGCCATTTAATTGTATATATCTGCCAGGTAAGTATGTATAAAACTTTATTGTATCATAACAATATCATTTTTACACATTCAACTTACCATGTCAGATATATACATAGCTGATTCACACCATTGGTGGAGGGTAAAAGACAGCTATTACTGAATAGACAGGTAAACAACATACGTTGTAGGTAATAATAAATAAAACCTTGGTTCCTATGTGTTTAGACGAAGGGTCGACTTCCTAGCTATTGCTAGTAGTCTGCTTCGTCTCAAGAGCCTCAGCGAGGATGTGACCTATGGCTAAGAGTTCTTTGTAGATCTGTCAATGGGGTCTTATCCACTTACTTGACAGAATCTAGTGGTCATTTGTCAATGGGGTCTTATCCACTTACATGACCAATACACCAATGCCTATTGGCATAATTTAAGGAGCACAACACCGATCCCGATCACGGTGATCCTACACGAGGTTTGTGCTTAATTTGAAAAGAGCTATCCCCAAACTCATTTCAAATAACCCCAGAAAATATACACTTATGTTAAATTAAAAAAAATAAATAAATAAATAAATAAAATTTTAATTCACTAGTTAAGGATCAGTGTCGGCTCCCTATCCCAGCAACGCATCCGTGGACACGTATAACAAAGAGAGAAGGATCTCTCATAGGCCCACTTGATCTCCTTCGTGCAAAGAGAAGTCAACACAGAGTTGCATCTCCCGTTATTACAGCTAATATGACTCTCACGACATATTGTTTTATGGAAAGAACAAGAATTGTTAAAAGCTCGCACTTCAAGTGCTTTTAATTCTTAGCTGTTTGAAGGAATCATCAAGTTACTCAAGAAGTGCTTAAGAGGTTCCACTGTTCCAAAGAAGACCAGGGCTTTCTTTGAAACAGATCTCTTCTGGATGAAAGCCCAGAGCCTGGGCTCGCCCCTGGCTGGCGCCCTCACGCCTGGCTGGCGCCTCGCGCCTGCCTGGGCGTCTCGCGCCTTGCTGGCGCCTCAGTCGCCTCTGGCTGGCGCCTCGCGCCTGGCTGGAGCCTCGTGCCTGCCTGGCGCCTTGCGCCTGCCTGCAGTCGCTCGACCTGCTGGCGCCTCGCGCCTGGCTGGCGCCTCGCGCGCCTGGCTGGCGCCTCGCGCCTGGCTGGCCGCCTCGCGCCTGGCTGGTGCTTCGCTTGCCTGGCTGGTGCTTCGCTTGCCTGGCGCCTCGCGCCTGGCTGACTTCTCCCCACTTGCTGGAGATTCGAGCTTGTTAAGAGTCTCGATGAAAACTGGCGATGTCCACCTCGGACACTTTATTTGCCTGATTTATCCACTTCTAGCGCATCTGCGCCAGATAGGAGGCCTACTCCTTCTCCTCATCAGACAATGACAGTGTTTATTTGGACTGTCTTGCTCTGGCGTCTTTACGCCTGTTTTGGCATTTGGCGCCTGATTGGCGCTACATTGTCCGGAAAGTCTGAACATCCACAATCGCATATCAGGAGAATGGAAAGGGTGGAAGAAATTCTTTCACTTTGAGCTTATGGCCTCTGCAACAAGGGGAGGTAATTTTAGTCAGCTAACATCCAGTAGACGATAGGAAATCTAATAGTCCGAGAGACCAGTCTTCCTCCGAGGAGGATCATACTTGATACTTCCGTTGCTAACGAGCACTCTTCCTACATGTTGATGAGTTCTCTCGTTGCAAAATCTTCCCTATCCTTGCACGAAGGCAGGGAAAGAGCCTGGAAGTCTAAGGAGACTCTGAGCTGAAATTGGGAGGATTCCCGATTTCTAGCTCTTTAAATATATCTCTTCAAACCTTCTGGGAAGTAGTTTTGAGCCCTCATCGTATTCCAAAGACTCTGTCAGCAAACGTTTAAACCTTATCTTCTATTGTAGATGACAACGTAAATACATTGCCTGGACAACGAATCCTTTATCTGAAAGCGTTGATCCAGGAAAAAAGGTTTTAGTTCTTTTGCCAAACATACCATGCTGGCAGGAACCCATTGCCGAGTCTTACTAGAATTTGATTCCAGATTCCAAGCCCAAAAATCTCACTCGTCCTTTTGGTCGATTAGTACCAAGAGAACATTGATGAGGAGCAGTACCATCTTGTCAGAACACGGAATCTGAGGCCCAAATAGGATCCCATTGTAACTAAATAAGATCTCCTAGTCTTGTCGTATAGAGGTATTGTATAAGATCCCGAAGATCTTAATGCTCTGCTATCTCCAATTCCCTTTATAGAGACAGGGTATAGCCTTTTACTGCGTTCTTTGATAGCAGATATATACAAAGGTAATTCTTCCCTCTGAAAGGGAAGAAAAAACCGCTATGTGGTTCACAGAGGTATCGGAGGAGGACAGTTTCCTCATTCCCTCTAGCACGATCTGCAGTAATTATATATCTTATCCATGACTACTGTCATTTACCTTGAAACATCCTCTCATTCATGTCCACTTCTGGTCAGTCTGCACGCAGACAGACTCAGAGTGGAGAGGTTGTTAAGGTCCATTTAAAATAGATGCTGAAAGAATATTCAGACTGTCTTGGAAAAGACTTCCAAAACCTGCTGTGAGAAGAACTTGACCTCTGAGAATCCAACCTCTCTAAGTCTAAAAATGAGGCATAACGTATTATCCTCTCTTTCTCTGACGCCCTTTGTCTTACATTCTGGTAAAGAGTTTATATTTTAGGGGAAAAAGATGAAGTTTTTATTGTAAAAACTAATATTGTAATACCTACCTGAACACCTGAATAAGCCCTGGTCACTACCAGCCCGAACCATCATTTATTAAAAATTTACCAAATCTTTGGTTAAAATAAACGATCAGTGTTGCCAATCTCCTGGCAAACACCCTCGTTACCTAGTTACCAGCCCACCGCTGGTAGCCCTGCCTCACGGGCCGGTCACACCTGCCC
This sequence comes from Macrobrachium nipponense, assembly GCF_015104395.2. Classification (NCBI taxonomy): domain Eukaryota; kingdom Metazoa; phylum Arthropoda; class Malacostraca; order Decapoda; family Palaemonidae; genus Macrobrachium; species Macrobrachium nipponense. The sequence goes on along the minus strand of NC_087200.1, from coordinate 187,687,291 downwards.
TCTCACGTCAATCATAACTCAATAACTCTGTATGAGAGGGGAGGAGGGTGGGAATGATTCAGGTGTTCAGGTAGGTATTACAATATTAGTTTTACAATAAAAACTTCATATTGCAATACACCCCCTGAGCACCTGAATAAGCCCGATTAACAACATTAATTTTGGAGGTGGGGAATCAAATCTACTCGGCCCTCCACTGTACCAGTTGTTCAGCAATATAATTGGGTACGTACGCGGGTCAGTCTCAAGTTCATTTGTCACTCGTCCAAACTAATCTCCCATGTGTGGCCTTCTAGGCCTCCCATATGTGGAGGGAAAAACTCCCTGCACCTCTACCCTAAGGTCAAAACTCATTGAGTGCGGGAGGGATACATACCTGTTTCCTCTCAGCTGGCTATGTGCCTCACCTGAGTAGAGGAAAAACTGAAGACTCATGTGGGCTCTCGGCCTCTCATGTATGGAGGGAATCTGAAGACCTCCCATGTGGCTCTCGGCCTCTCATGTATGGAGGAATCTGAAGACTCCCATGTGGCTCTCGGCCTCTCATGTATGGAGGGAATCTGAAGACCTGCCCATGTCTCCCCGGCCTCTCATGTATGGAAGGGAAACTAAGACCTTCCCATGTGGCCTTAGGCCTCTCATGTACGGAGGAGACAACGGTGTCGTCGATCGTAGTGATGTCCTCTCTTGTAGTGTTGTACCTGCCTGTCTGTACTCTGCCTGGTTGGCACTTGAAAGAATACCCTCAGATAGACCCAGACATGTTCTTTCCTATCTGTCCTAATACTTAAAATCCTCTCATGATATATCATATAATGAATACCTTATACATATTTCTAATATTCGCTCCCTACTTTAATACTAACTCAGACAGCAAGATTGTTGGGTTTAAAAATAGAATTTAGGCCAAAGGCGAGTATTGGGACCTATGAGGTCAGTCAGCGCTGAAGGGAAAAATTGACAAAGTTTGAAAAGGTGTGACAGGAAGAAAAACCTCTGTTGCACATGAGTCCAGTGTTAGGAGAGCGTGAAAAAATAGGATGAGAATATGAAATCAGAAAAGTAAGAGAGAGAGAGAGAGAGAGAGAGAGAGAGCGAGAGGAGGAGAGAGAGAGAGAGAGAAATACAATCGTCTAGGATAAAGAGAGAATATAAAATCAGGGAAGTGAGAGAGAGAGAGAGAGACGAGAGAGAGAGAGAGAGAGAGAGAGAGAGAGGAGAGAGAGAGAGAGAGAGAAATTACAATTGTCTAATCTCCACATCTGTAAATTGCACCCTCTTCTTTAAAAGGGTATTATCTTAACGATAATATACTCGTATAACTCCGTACAGCTATGAACAACCGAACGAGAACTTCTTGTTAATGCGATCGACTTCTATAACAACATCACTTTATTGTATTGATCAGCGTGTGACAGTAATCGAATCCGATAGCAACATCCGTTATTGTATTCATCCGCGTGCGACGGTAATTACTGTATTCATGTTATAAATGCAGCTGAAGCTAATAAGGCAAAATTACGTGCATCAGCAACCTGGACAGAAGTCCCGAGCATTTGTATGAATTCAAACGCAGCCGTGGTAAAAGAAACTAATAGCATGAAAGAGCTCATTACTGTTGTTTTTTTACACAGACAAAGGATTAATGAAGTATATAAAGTGTAAGGTTCGTAATACCTATGAAAACGAGTGAAAAACGAACGGAATCCTAAATTTAACGCCATCTAACCCGAGGGAAAAACTAGCTTCCAATGAGACGTATCAGTCAAATTTTGGTCTTAAAATGATATTGTTAAGATACAATAAAGTTTGTTCATACTTACCTGGCAGATATATATATAGCTGTATTCTCTGAAGTCCGACAGAATTTCTAAAAACTTACGACACACGTATGGGAGTAGGGTGGTTAGTACCATTCCCGCCGCTGGGAGGCGGGTATCAGGAACCATTCCCATTTTCTATCAGATTTCTATCTCCACTGTCTCCTGAGGGAGGTGGGTGGGTACTTAAATATATATATCTGCTGCCAGGTAAGTATGAACAAACTTTATTGTATCTTAACAATATCATTTTGTTCATTTTTTTGAAACTTACCTGTCAATATATATATAGCTGGATCCCACCTTTTGGCGGTGGGGAGAGACAGAAAAGGATTTAGGAAACATATACATATAGATGATTGACATCTTGGTTCCTTACCTGTTAGCATAGCTGACTTCGTGATTACTGTCACCCAAGCCTGCATCTGCTTCACTAGAGTTACCAACAACGTAGAGACCTGTTTAGTTGGTGCGCTCTAGATGATCTGCCAACGGGGACGAGACCACAATGTGACTAGACCATGACCATACTCAAGAGGACAACGAGGCAAAACCACCACCTAAGTTAGCCTAATCAAATACTCCCATATACCAAAGGCTAAAGAAGGGAAGACCGCATCGGCGGCCGACCCTACAAACCATAAACATTACGAACATTAAAAACTCACCTACCCATTTTCTATGGGAAAGGATGAGTGCTACCTCCTGCCCCCAAAGATAGTGTCTGCGGCGACGTAGGTCCAAGAGAGTAACAGTTCTCATATGTCGTTCTGACCTCCCGTAAATAGTGCGAGGCGAACACCGAGTTACTTCTCCAAAAAAGTGGCACTTAAAATATCTTTGAGAGCCATATTTTTCTGAAAGGCTATAGAAGTCGAAATAGCCCTTAACTTCATGAGCGTTAACTTTTAAAAAGCTTAAAGTCACTATCTTGACAATAAGCGTGCGCCTCCTTAATGGTGTTCCTCAAAAAGAATGCCAGTGGATTCTTAGACATGGGCATATTAGGCCTCTTAACCGAACACCATAAGTTCTCCGCAGAACCTCTACACTCCTTGTCCTACGAAGATATTCTTTAAGAGCCCTAACAGGACACAGGATCTTTCTGGCTCTTGACCAATGATTTCTGCCATACCTTTTATTTCGAACGTCTTAGGCCAAGGGGTTGGAAGGGTTCTCATTCTTAGCCAGGAATGACATACTCAAAGAGCAGATTGCATTATGCCCTTTGAAGCCGACGTGTTTACTAATCGCCTGTATCTCGCTAACCCTCTTCGCCGTCGCCAGAGCAGTTAGGAATACAGTCTTCTTCGTCAAATCTCGCAAAGAGGCAGAGTAAATAGGTTCGGAAGCGGCTTGGACGTTAAAAACTTGAGAACCACGTCCAGATTCCACGAAGGCAACTTAGTCATCGGTACCTTGGTGGTCTCAAAAGATTTCAGTAGATCACGTAGGTCTTTATTATTAGCAAGGTCAAGACCTCTATGTCGAAAAACTACAGACAAGACACTTCTGTAGCCTTTAATGGTTGACACTGCGAGCTTCAAATCTCGTCTGAGATAAGAAGGAAGTCGGCGATCTGGCTCACAGAGGTTGTGGTAGAGGAAACTCCTTTCTTCCTACACCAGCTCCTAAAAAAGTGCCCACTTCGACTGGTAAACCGCGATTGACGAAGGTCACGTTTATGCCAAGCTATAGATCCAATAACAAATAACCCAAAAAGTCAAGATGGATACTCAAGCAAAGAAAGTTTTCCAAAATCCTGAGGCGGAGGTGCTGTAAACAGATGTTTACAACACCGGCGACAGAAGAAATCGATAGAAAATGGGAATGGTTCCTGATACCCGCCTCCCAGCGGCAGGAAATGGGTAATAACCAAACCACCCTACTCCCACTACGTGTGTCGTAAGTTTTTAGAATTCTGTCGGACTTCAGAGAAACTACAGCTATATATATATCTGACAGGTAAGTTTCATGAACAAATTACATCGTAAGACGAACAGTATGACTTTGTTCCATAAGTTGAGTATCCAGATATTAATTAATATGCTAACTAGGGAGAAAACATTAGCCGAGCCGACCAAGTGATATGGTTGAATCGGGAGCCAAGGAAAAAAAAAAAAAAACCAGACTAGCCGGCATCCTTGTCTGTCTAAGCCACACCTCCTTACAATAGTGCTGTTTGACGACAAGCTAATGTAATTGTAATTTAATTGAAAAGTAATAAAATATTTAAAGGTAATTAAATTAACTTTATTAGGCCTAATATTAATTTCAGTTGTCATTGTAATTTGTAATACGACTGGTAATAATTTGTAACTGTAATTGACATAAGCGCAATGTAATTACTGACGGCAATGGTCGGTTAAACGTATGAAGACGTCATAAATACGAATTCCTTATATCTGACATCTGATTATATGCCCCAAGATAGATACCTCATTGACTATGTTAAATGTCAACATAGTTGAACACACGTCTCCTTCAAGACGTTTGTACAAACTTGGCATAAGTGAGTGTTGTTACGTCGTTAGTCATTTTAGGTCAATCAGGAGAGAATGAGATGGATACGGCGACGCAAACCCGTATTCGTCACCGCTGATTCCAGCGTGAATGACTGCCGAGTTAATGTTTATTACTACGCTAATATGATGACACATATAATACAATTATAATGCTTTAGTCGGACAGAATCCGATCTTCATTCTGTTTCGATTACATTCATATTAATTATCCTCAGATCGGATTCTCGTTCATTTTCAATTACACCTGTACTGAATTATCCGAAGTCAGAATGCCTTGAGCCTACAGCGTTAGCCAATATAAAATAACTACCAGATATGTTGTACAGCGAATACTTTAGGCTAGGCTAGGCTACTGAATATGCATACGATATATCATCGTGAACACAGGCTAACCATAGTTAATTTTATTCGATTTTTTCTCCATACTGAATATCGTAAGTCAATATGCATTGAACGGAGAATTAGTTGATATTAACAATTATCGGATTGTATAAGTAGAGGAAAGTAACCTTAAAGACGAAGGAGCATGATCTGAAAGACCAACCATGGCCTAAAAGCTTCTGATGCAAGGGACTCGAAGCAGGAAAAAGACTAAAGATGCTCTAAGGATACTGTGCCTCTATAAACTACTACTTTTAATAGAAAACCGACCCGAAAGAAGCCTGCACTTCTCTTCCTAAACTAAACACTATGTAGCCTATTATCCCTACTCGTCTATATCTGACCTAAGTTTTTTATCATCCTGAGAACTTACACATCGAGGGAAGGGGAATCTGCTGCCAACACTGCCTGCTCCGCGCCAGGGGGGACGGCGGATCCTGCCCTGTGGGCTTGCGGATCCCCCATAACCCCCAGCACCGGTTAGGGCTGGTTCTGGAACAGGCAGGGGAGCTGGAAAAGAACGATTAGTAATTTCAGTATCCCTATTGCTCGATCTATCCTCACTTAATCCTTGACATAAATCGGTAACAGAGATGTCATACTCGATGTCAGCCTACTCTCAAGTTCTCTTAAAGAGCACTGTCTCTAAGTCTTTATCTTGATCTACGTTCGTCTGTTCCTGCCTACACTTACTTCCGAGACCTTTCCTACGTTTGAGATACCCTAACATCTGGTCCAAAGACCACTCCTGACATTCCAAACATCTGGTCTTTACATTATATTGAACAGGCCTACAATTTACGCATAAGGAATGACTATCATATCATAGGGTACTCATCCTTTTCTTGCATTGTTGGCAAAGACGATACGTTGTTGAACTTCCGCTCGTCGTTTTCTGTGATGTCGTGGCCGAGAATGCAGTAGTCGTTGTCGTAGCTTGTGTTGTTTCTTCCTTTGCAGAATCAATTTCTGATGACAAGGTATTAAGAACAATCCAACCGTAATCCAAAGGGATGCGTAATTCGTCACCAAAATCAATCAAATCAAAGGTGCAATGAAGGCCGGCAAGACCAAAAAGGAGTTCGCTGTGGATACATCTGTACTCCACCGCGAACGATAAGTGATTGACGTGAGAGGGCAGGTGTGACCGGCCCGTGAGGCAGGGCTACCAGCGGTGGCTGGTAACTAGGTAACGAGGGTGTTTTGCAGGAGATTGGCAACACTGATCGTTTACTTTAACCAAAGATTTGGTAAATTTTTAATAAATGATGGTTCGGGCTGGTAAGTGACCAGGGCTTATCAGGTGTTCAGGGGGTGTATTGCAATACTAAATTTTATTCCCTTTTCTATAACATAAAGATGGCGTATATTTACTACCTCTCTCTTATATTCTTTCTTCCTGACCTCGTGCCTGGGCAACGAGAGAATGGAAAATTCTATCATCGTTATTCTGCAAAACAACAAATTATTATTATCCTATTCTCCTAATAATTGATCCAGGATCGAGGAGAATCATTCAAGATTCCTATCCTAGGACATCAGGCCGTAATGTACGGTTCAGATACTTGAAAGAGCCTCTAACACCCAATACTGAGAGCTCCTACGAGTCTTTTCCAGTACCAAAACATTACAAGGTCTCCCTTGTTATATGTTTACATAGGAGTAGGATAATATAACATCCTGTTAATAACAATGAAAGAGGAGAAAGAGAGCTGCATGGTTCAAGGGACTAGCCGAAACGTGCAATAAAAAAGGGTTGCCAAGGTCTTTCTAAAACCTGCACCCAGATTAACTTATGAGTCCGATATATTTTCTATCACTTGTCGTCTCATAATGTTGAGGAAAGCGAGAGACCTCTAAAGATATCGGTTCTCTTCACCAAGTAAAGGTCTATAAAGCAGAAGAACCCACTTATCCTGACACGTACTACGCTCGCCTGTGCGATATCTAGAATAATTGTCAGTAGAGGGTTGATCTGGCAAAGAAAGTTTCTCCCAAAACAACTCCTCTTGCCAGGAAAGAAGTCGCTCACAGCAACTACTATATTACCTGACATGAGAAGTCTGTTCTTGTTAGAGACTTCAGCAATTTCAGTTAATCCTGACAAGGGCCACGGCCGCCTGTGCAACAACTATTGTGTCCCTGTCAGGAAAAAACTGATCTTGTGTCAGTTCTCAAAGAGGAAACTCTTGGAAAGTCTATATCCAAATACTGAGAAATTGGAGATCCTGATGTCCCTTGCGCCTGGGTTGGCTCCTCGCGCCTGGTTTGGCCGCCTCGCGCCTGGTTGGCGCCTCGCGCCTGGCTGGCGCCTATCGCCTGGTTAAATCCTGACTGGAGCCTTTATGGCTCATTACTTGCAACCATGGTCAGGAAATCTCGATATCAAAATAAGAAGAGGTGCTGTAAGAATCCTATAATTCTACAGTACTTCCATAGTTGGATGTTTCTTCTCAATTTTCCTCTAATTCGAGTATATCGGAAGGGGAAATATTCTTTCTCGGTTAATTCTTCCGTATCCCCACCCCCGCCCTTTTTTTCCTGAACGAGAAGGACCACTCCCGTGCGAGGGACTGAGTAACTTCCCAGCTCTATGTAGGAAAGCATAATTTGCTCTAAGGTATATCTATTAACTAATTATTTTCTAGTTAGAGCCAGGTGTCTGGCTGGCGCTTATGATTCCTTATGGCATGGTTTGAGGAAAAGGAAGCAGTCTACAGGAAGACTGTTCGTCTTCTTCTTACTAAGAGATCTATGAAGAAGACTTCTCGCAGGTTCTCACAACTCTTTGCAATAAATGTTAGACATACTTAACAGTTATTATCGTCGATCAAGGTTCTCACGACTCGCAAATCTTGCATTGCTTTTATTTAATAACTCGCTCAAACGAGAAATATTTTGGATGGTGCTCTTGGCTTATTGCACCAAGCTGGCGCTTCTGGCGCAATTTGCGCCAGGCCGGCGCATCCTACTAATTATCTTTATGTTATGTGCCAGAACATCTGTGTCTTTATAGTACCCGACACCAATCCTTTCATATGTTAAATCCGCTCCTTATTATGAAAAAACTTTTATATACGTAGTATAATCCATTTAGGGAAACCATTTCCCACTAAAAGAATGTTTCCCATCCAACTCATACAACTTCTGCGCAATATCCGATTCTAAATACGGTTGTGTCCTTTCTCGAGAGACTTAACCATACCGTAGTCTTGAAGTGAATCTCTATTACATCTCTCTTCTCACTAAGTATGTACTCTAATAAGCCATGCTTTCGTAAGTATGAGTGCATTAAATAATATAATGTTCTGCTGCATTAGAATCCTTTAATCATGTTACCTACGGTAAACAGCATTGAAAGGTTGTAAATATCCTTCTTATTGAAAGCTTCCTAACAAAAGGCAGACAATATTTTATTTATGATAGCTTCAGTATTCCCTCAATCCGAGGCTAAGACCACGATTGTAGGGAAGAGATACGGTTAGTTATCCCATTCCGCAGGAGAGAGAGCTGTAAACGACCGCTCACGACTGAGAACAAGATGGTACTGCGTTCCGTTGGTCTCAAAGCGAAAGCAGTCTTCGAAAGCCATCTGGCCTTCCCTTTCCAGAGTTGCCAGTTACTCCATTAAATAAAGGAATCTTATAAAATTATTATCGAACTTCAGGAAGTTTTTAAATAAGCATAATTAAGCGAACGAGACTATGACAAGTCTAGAAACTAAATAGGTGTCGTCTAAACAATTCTTTTAAACATATTCCTTCCTAGGTAAGTCCTAGAAGGGTACTGGTATTCATGGAAACCTCTTCTAACACGAAGAAAAATGTTCTATCCTACTCTCAATCCACCAATAAAGAAATGCTTCTCCGATCACTTCTCGAAGACACGATAGCATCATATAACTCATACTTTAGTGTAATAGAATCCTCTATAATACTGTTACATTAAGGTAAACCGTATTAATTTAGGCAATTTTTGTAAGGATTTCACTTGGACCATTATAGCTAAATTTCGGTATGGTTGTATATGCCTTGCCATACCGTAGTCCTAAGGCGATTTGTCCTAAGCATCGTAGGAGCTAGAACGCAAAAAAAAAATTAAAAGTCATACATATATGCTTTATCCACTCAACGAGATCCATCCTAATTCATTCGACTGACAAACAATCTAAATCGTTCTCATCATGATAGATTTATATCTAAAAATGCACCGATGGGGAATTTTATGTTGAAATAACAATTTCATACCCCCCCATGGGATAGCGCTCTCGTCTAGTTGCAAAAAATGTTCGAACAATGACTTTATCACAAATGTTATCGAATGATCTCTAATATTAGAAGGCGCTAAATCGTCAACTGATTCCGAAAGGTGGATCGATTAATGTCATTCTCATTATGAATAATTCTACCAGAAGGCATTATACGAGGATCTTCGCCAATTTCATTCATTCGAAGTTCTCCTATCCATCGTGGAACAGTAGGCATAAAAAGGGAGAACACTGTTTTAGGATGCCTTTCCAATGGCTATCCCTGGCAGTCTGGGACGCTCTACAGAACCTGCCGAGGGGACGCCTGACCGGTGGTGATTCTCTGAAACCTCCTTACGGTTTTCGACATTCCTTCTCCTCTGGCTTGTGAGCTTGGAAGAGGTCTAGACCTGAGAGCGAGACAGAGCGATCAGACGCACCCTCCATTGTAATGGGGGAACACTATATTCACTTCTTACGTTCTAAGAGTTCGCATTTGAACTATATCCAAAGTCTACAATTTGCAAATATGATATTGTAGATTCTGCGGAGTAAGAAGTGATGAGGATGCAACAACTACTAGTACTGTTACTACTATAATTGCTCGTAAACACAAGAAGCTAATAAAGCTTCTAAAGGTATAGTTACTTTTCTGACTTCCCCAACTAGGAAGAAAGATATACATTTCCTCAATCAAACTCTAACACTTATTTGTATTAATGAATAAATATAAGTAATTCCCTTTCATGAAAGTATAAGTAATTCACTTTCGTGAAAGTGGATGAGTGTCTACCGAAAAGCTTCGGTAGTTACGTCACTAATCTTCGAAATTTTCGAAGTTAATTTCATCAAAAAATTCTAAAAGTTAACAAAAGCGTATGCCGAACCAAAGATCCATTACTTCCCTGTAAAAGTTAGCCCAGACGATCGATGGCGATGAAACACGAAAATCCATCAGGAGGAACTGCAAACGTTGTTTACATTCCAAGCGACAGAAAAAATATGAATTAGAAAACGGGTATGGTTCCTATTCCCGCCACCCAGCGGCGGGGGGGTAGATCACCTGACCTACCTGCCGCGTGTGCCGCGAAATTCGAATTTCTGTCGGGGACGACGGAGTAATAGCTATGTATATATCTGACAGGTAAGTTGAATGTGTAAAACTACAACTCTACTAGGAAAATCATATGGTCAGGTGAAGTTCTGGGAGTCTTCAACCCTCCCCCCCTTTTCAAATGAGGTAGTACCCAGAAACCGTACATCAGGTTTGTTACGCTGAATCCCATGTATCACTTATTTCATTCTCTCCCATCCAAAATCCACAGGTATGCAATCTGGTTCCATCCACTATTATGAAGCTAGAGGCAATATGCTCTGTAGGGGGTTACAACTGGCTTACCAAAGATTCCAGAAGAGCCACCTTGAGTACAAAATTTGACAAAATAAAATAAAATACCAAGAAACCATGTTCCAATAAGTCAGTCATCTTGGTGCTATAGCCTAGATTTTCAGGCTAAGCCAAACATGTTATTGTTATTATACAATTAAGTTTGTTCATACTTACCTGGCAGATATATATATAGCTGTATTTTCTGACGTCCGACAGAAATTTCAAACTCGCGGCACACGCAGTGGGCGGCCAGGTGGTAGTACCCATTCCCGCCGCTGGAAGGCGGATATCAGGAACCATTCCCATTTTCTATTCATCTTTTTTTATTAATGCCTCTGTCTCCTGAGGGGAGGAGGGCGGGCACTTTAATTATATATATCTGCCAGGTAAGTATGAACAAAACTTAATTGTATAATAACAATAACATTTTGTTCATGCCACTTACCTGACAGATATATATATAGCTGAATCACACCTTCGGATGGTGGGAAAAGACAGAATAGGATTTTTTGGGAAACTTAAAATTAAGTAGATGATATACATCTTGGTTCCTTACCTGTTTGCAAAGTAGACTATGTGATTACTGTCCAAGTAAGGCTGCTTTTGCTTAATTACAGAGTTGCCAGCCAGGTGGATACCTGTAGTGCTGGTGCGCTCTGGATGATCTGTCAACGGGTTGCGAGACCTCAGCGTGACAAGATCATCGAGGCCATACAAATGAGGGCAAACGAAGCAACTGACCACCACCTGACCAACTATACACAAAAACCCCTTAAGACTAACTAAAGGATGGGGAGATCTTCACATACTCACCACAACCTAAAAACACAACAACCTAACTTAAACCTAACTAAGGAATAGGGAAAGAGCTACTTCCGGACCCCAATACTGTGTCCGCAGAAACGTATGGCCCCAGTGCATTACAATCGTCATAGATCGTTCTCACATCCCATTAGGTAATGTGAGGCGAAGATGGAGTTGCTCCTCCAAAAGGTGCAATCAAGGATGTCCTTGATTGACATGTTCTTTTGGAAGGCAAGAGAGGTAGCGACGGCTCGTACTTCGTGCGCTTTTACTCGGAAGAGGCTCAAATCAGTCTTCTGGAAAGATGAATGAACCTCCCGAATGTTGTCCCTTAGAAAGAAAGCCACAGCATTCTTCGATAAAGGTAACTCTGGCCTCTTCACAGAGCACCAGAGGTTACCTGAGGGACTCTTACCTCTTTAGTTCTATGCACGTAGAACTTGAGAGCCCTTACCGGGCAAAGGACTCTCTCTGGTTCTTGGCCCACCAGCCTTGACATACCCTTGATCTCGAAAGTCTTCGGCCAAGGGTTCGAAGGATTTTCATTCTTCGCCAAGAAAGATGGGTTCAACGAGCAGACAGCATTGTCCCCCCCTTTGAATCCCATTAACTTGCTAAACGCTTGAATTTCACTAACTCTCTTAGCCGTCGCAAGAGAAGTTAGGAAAAGAGCCTTCCTTGTCAGGTTTCGAAGAGACGCTGTCTGAAGCGGTTCGAAAGTGTTCGACATAAGGAATTTCAGGACTACATCCAGATTCCATGATGGAGGGTGTCTCATTTGAGGAACCTTCGAGGTCTCGAAAGACTTCAAAAGGTCATGAATATCCTTGTCAGACAGGTCTAGGCCTCTGTGCCTAAAAACCGCTGACAACATGCTTTTATATTCCCTTGATGGTAGGGACCGCTAATTTCTGCACATTTCTGAGAAATAGCAGAAAATCAGCTATCTGGTTCACAGAGGTCGAGGCAAGAGGAAACTCCCTCCTTTTTACACCATGCCCTGAAGGAAGCCCACTTCGATTGGTAAACAGCTCTTGTGGAAGCACGTCTCGCATGTGCGATTGCTCTCGCAGCTGCTTTCGAAAAACCTCTCGCTCTGGCCAACTTTTCGATAGTCTGAACGCAGTCAGACTCAGAGTGGAGAGGTTTTGGTGAAACCTTTCGAAGTGAGGCTGTTTGAGTAGATCTTTCCTCCAGGGCAATGTCCTTGGAAAGTCTACAAGGAAAGACATGACCTCTGTGAACCATTCTCTCGCTGGCCACATCGGAGCGATCAGGGTAACCTTGTCCCTTCCGAGGCCGCAAACTTCCTCATGACTTCCCCCAGAATCTTGAATGGTGGGAACGCTATAGGTCTATGGCCGTCCAATTCCAAAGCAAAGCGTCTACCGCGATTGCTTTCTGGATCCAGGACCGGGGAGCAGTAAAGAGGAAGTCTCTTGTTCCTTGACGTTGCGAATAAGTCGACCAGTGGACGTCCCCACAGCGTCCACAGGTCTCGACAAAACTCCTCGTGCAAGGTCCATTCCGTCGGAAGGACTTGGTACCGACGACTGAGAAGGTCTGCCCTGACGTTTTGCACTCCTGCAATGAATCTCGTCAGGATCGTTACCTCTTTCCTTTTTGCCCACAGCAGAATCTCTCTCGCTAGGGAGTACAAATGTTCTGGAGTGTGTTCCTCCCTGGTTTTTTAAATAAGCGAGTGCTGTGGTATTGTCCGAGTTTATCTGAACAATCTTGTTCTCCAAACTCTTTTCGAAGAACTGCAGGGACAGAAATACTGCTGCCAGTTCTTTGACATTTATATGCCAGGCTACCTGTTCCCCTCTCCAGGAGCCTGACACTTCCTTCCCCCTAGTGTTGCTCCCCATCTTGTGATGGAAGCGTCTGAAAACAACACTAGGTCGGGGCTCAAAAGACTTAGGGACACGCCCTCTTGAAGCTTCTGAGGGTCCAACAACCATCTTAGGTGGTTCTTGATTGGAATCGATCTAATACTGCATTGAGATCGTCTTTGGCTTCCACTCGTCTGCCAAGAAGAATTGGAGAGGCCTGATGTGCAGTCTTCCCAAGGAAACAAACCTTTCCAGCGAGGAAATGGTCCCCAGCAGACTCATCCATTCCCTCGCCGAGCAAGTCTCTTTCCTTAGAAAGGCTGAGATCCTTTTCTAAGCCTAAGCCGCTGACGCCTCCTGGACGGAAACGCTCGAAAAGCCACTGAATCCATCTGAATCCCAGATACACGATGGACTGTGTTGGGGTCAGATGCGACTTTTCGAGGTTGACCAGAAGTCCCAGGGACTTCGCTAAGGCTAAAAGTGAACTGCAAGCCTTCAGGACACTTCCCTCTCTCGACGACGCTCTGATCAGCCAGTCGTCGAGGTATAGGGAAACTCTTATTCCCGAAGAGTGTAGCCACCCTCGCTACGTTCTTCATCACTACTGTGAACAACCATCTGGAGCCGTGGTCAGTCCGAAGCACATAGCTCTGAACTGCCATACTTTGTTGTTTCAAGACAAATCTTAGATACTTTCTTGAAAGAGGGTGGATCGGGATGTGGAAGTACGCGTCACTGCAGTCTAAGGATACCATCCAGTCGCCCGGTCTCAACGCTCCAGAACAGAATGAGGCGTCTCCATCGTGAATTTGATCTTTTCCACGAAAAGATTGAGCCTGCTTACATCTAGAACTGGACGCCAACCTGACGACTGCTTTGGTACTAGGAAGATTCTGTTGTAAAAACCTGGAGACCCCAGGTCCGCGACTTGTTCCACCGCTCTTTTGTCGATCATCTGCTGAAGGAGATCGAACAAGACTTTCTTCTTTTCTCCTTGGTAGGATGGAGAAAGGTCTCTGGGAGTCGTAGAAAGAGGAGGAAGATCTAAAAAGGGGATCTTGTACCCCTGCTCCACGATCTGTTGAGGGACCAGAGTCCGTGTCTTCTCTCTCCACGCTCCCGCAAAATACTTCAGTCTGGCTCCGACTGGTGTGCTGAAGGACATGCTTTTCACTTGGAAGGCTTTGGCTTAAAAGAAGCTCTTCCTCGTGAAAACCCTCTCCCTCGAGGAGCTGCTCTCGAGGGGGGAGCCCCACGAAAGGGCTTTACTTTCTTCGGCGGACGAACTGCAGCCGAAGAGGTTGAAGGTACGGCTGACCGTCTTGTAGACTGGGCCAAAAGGTCCTGAGTAGCCTTCTCTTGTAAGCTGTTCGTCAGGTCCCTTTACCAAAGTCGGGGGAAGAGATGGTTCGAAAGAGGCGAAAAAACAAACAAATCCGCTTTCTGAGCTGGCGTCACCGAACGAGCTGTGAAGTTGCACAGCAAAGCTCTCTTTTTTAACAAAGCTGTTCCAAAGTGAGATACGAGCTCCTCCGAACCATCCCTGACGGCTTTGTCCATACATGCTAACACGCTGGACAGCTCCCCCAGACTAAGAGATTCTGGGCTTCTCGCTTGCATATCCAGAACTCCCAAACACCAGTCAAGGAAGTTGAAGACTTCCAGCGTCCTGAGCAGGACCTTTTCAAATGATGGTCAGTTCTCCGACGCAGGCCAAGTTACCTTAGCAGAGGGTAAAATCGACCTCCTCTGTAAGTCCACAAGGCTGGAGAAATCTCCCTGAGCCGAAGAAGGGATACGAACTCCCACTTCATCTTTGGTTCTATACCAAATGCCCCCTTTTCCACTAAGTCTAGTAGGAGGCAAGGCGAAGGTCGTCTTGCCTTGGTCTCTCCTTCTTATCATCCAATCCTGGAGCTTTTTAAAAGCACGTTTCGTTGATAGAGAAGTTTTCATCTCTACAAACTCCGGGATTTTACCAGTTTTCGATGAAGAAAACTGTGAAGGAGGAGACTTGGGAGCTGCGGGCTGAAATTTGTCCTCAAAAGAAGAACGCAAGAGTCGTACGAGGACTTTATAGTCCGAGATAGAAGGGGCTGTAGCAGGTTCCTCTTCACCCGATTCAGCCGAACTACTTAGTTCTCCTTCTTCTCTAAACGGAAGAGGAGACCGTCTGTCAGGAGAAGGCGTCCTAATGGCGGGTCTTGGCATGATCAAAGGACCCCTATCCTTGCTAGATGCAGCCTTATTTCGGCTGTCTTCTTATGACGCTTACTGCTCGTTGATGGTAGAGCGTCCTTGAGGAGGACGAGCGTCCCTCTGCGCCTTCCGCGGCAGTCTCAACCATGCCCGAGAAGCGTCCTTACTCTCTTCGCTGGCATACGTGCCTGAGCGCGTTAAATAGCGTCTGGGGGTAAGACTTCTTGATCAGAATCCCCAAAAACGTCTTGAAAGGAGGCCTGAACGTCCTGGCGAGCTTCCTGCCAAGCGTCCTGTCTAGCGTCCTGGAGAGCGTCCTGCCGAGCTTCCTTTGTGTAGCGTCCTGGGCGAGCGTCCTGACGAACGTCCTGCCTAGCGTCCTGCCAAGCGTCATGACGAACGTCCTGCCTAGCGTCCTGCCAAGCGTCCTGAACGAGCGTCTTGACAAGCGTCCTGGACGAGCGTCTTGCCGAACGTCCTCGTACAGAGCGTCCTGACGTAACGTCCTTCTAGATGACGAACGAGATCGGCGAATCGCTGAAGGAGAAGCGATCGGCGAACGAGACGCAGTAGGTGAAGGAGAAGGAGACTGCTTAGTCCTCTTGACAGGCAGTCTAAGGTCCTTCCTCCGCTTAGGCTCGACTGCTGCTGGGCGAGTCCTCTGAGCCATAAGCGAGGATAGCTGGTCCTGAAGGGACAAAAGAATGTTCTTTCGTCGGAGAAGAATGAGCAGAGGAAGCAGGACTGATTCCTGTGAGAAGACGAGGGGCGAGGGGACGCCTCCTTTTTCCTTCTCACAGGTACAGCTACCTGTTTTCTCAGGTATACGCGCCTGTGCACGCAACCTAGCGTCCTCATCGGAGGAGATCCTACCTCTCTTCTGAGGCGGAAAGACATCATAAGCGTCTTCCGACGAAAGCGGCGAAGGAGGACGTGAAGCGTCCTCCGCAAGAAACGTCCTTTTCAACGGACGAGAGTCTCTCCGAGCGCTCCACCCCTTGCGCGGGGAGGACGCTTCGGAGGACGAGAAGCACTCTTTCAGGACGCGCGCTCGTGCACGGTCCTTGGCAGCCTGGGTCTTTGCTACAGGGTCTGCCGAAGGGAGCCCAGATCGGTGGGAAGCCCCCGTAACCCTCTTGCGGCTTTCGACATACCTCCTCCCTGGGTCTTGGGAGTCTGATAGAGGTCTAGCCTAGAGGCATTATGGGCCGATCTGACGCCCCCTCCACAACACTGGGGGCACATTGCACACACTTGCACCGAGCCAGTTTCTAAGGCTTTCACCTTGGTCTCCTCCAAGTGCGAAGAGACTCCCAAAATCATCGAGAGGAGCGTTCCGCTTCTCCCGACACAGAATCAGAGCCCGAAGGCAACACAGGTTTAGGGGTGTTAAACACTACAGGTGTTAGTGCAGGAGAGATGTTAGTCTTACCTTTGGAAGAACCACTCCTTGAGGAAGACTCCTGATCCTATCGCGCTCCAATTTTAAGGCGATAGGACTCATATACTCTCCATTCATCATCAGTCAATTTCTCACATTCACTGCACCGATGATCATCAAACATTAAGCCCCCTACAACTCATACATACTGTGTGGGGGTCTACCGACGCTTTCGGTAGCCTCACCTTTACAATCAGTCAGCCCTCCACACACTCTGAAACTCACAACACTTGATCCAGACATATCTTATAGAGAAAAGTCAATCCAAAATCAAAAAACGGTCCACTATCGCGCATGCCAATTCAACAATCCAATTCAATACCAAAAAATCAATCAGATACTTAAAAGCCAGTCAATTTCCAATCCAAAAAATCTGAGCAGAGGTCTGTAAACAGATGTTTACCGACCGGTGACAGAAAAAATATGAATAGAAAATGGAATGGTTCCTGATATCCGCCTCCCAGCGGCGGGAATGGGTACTACCACCTGCCGCCCACTGCGTGTGCCGCGAGTTTTTGAAATTTCTGTCGGACGTCAGAAAATACAGCTATATATATCTGTCAGGTAAGTGCATGACAAAATTTACTTGTATTTCAACAATCTGTCCTTGTAGATGGCAAAATCCAAGTTAAAGAGTAAAGGTGTAATGGAGTTGTGCATAGTTTCTGCAGATCACAAATTGAAAATGCTACCAAATTTAGTATTTTCACATGTTTACGACTGACATACAAGACGACTAAAGGATTTATTTCAACACCAATGCCTACTAATTTCCCCTTCCCTTAAAGGCTGACGCTGATGTTCAGTTATATACCTGCACAATCACCCTGTGCGGGCAACTGAACTCACAAACGTTCAGTTAGGGTAAAACATCGTTGTGCGGACATTGGTCTGTTAAACAGTCACTTTTCACTCGATATTTAATTGGTGAAACAACAATAAAATTCAATAATTAATCATACCATTCAAAAGATAGAAAGTTTTTATCAACAAAATGAGATACGTATGAAACAAAAGATAGAGTTTTATCAACAAAATGAGATAGTAAATGAAATGCCATATGAAGTAAAATAAGCAAGTGAAGTCTTCATAAAATATGTGCGGTTAAGGCAATTTTTAAAATCCAATATGGCATGGTATCATCGCGTGCACATCCAGGCATACACTCGCGGATGGACTCATCCTTCCCTGGCTTCCCAACACTCATTTTGAACAATATTTTGCGTACTTATGAAAACATTTATTGATATTACTCAAGATTGTAGTTGTAATCAGCACAATAAAACAACATTTTGTTGTCTATATTAGTGAAAGTGTGAGACGTCTTATTCCCAGGGTCATGTTTTGAAGTGAAATGCATTTTTACCCCGCAATCCATGGTTTTATCCTTGCTGCCATCACAAATGAAACTCCACAGTGCATATTTGATTGTAATTTTATACATTTCATTCTTAATTCACTCTAAATTCAACTTAAAATGACAATTTGTCCAAAATTGCATTTTTTCCTAACTATACAAACCTGAGGTCCTTTTACAATAGGAAGATACTAACGGCAGCTGGATAGGTCGTAAGCTTTCGAACAAGGGGTTCGGTAGTTAACTGCTTGTCCGACAGGCGCGCGCGCGCGACTGGGAGGTAAACAAATCACTTTTGCTTTTGGCCCAAGCAAAAAACTGCAGAGTGAGGGGTGGCATGAGGTGGGCTATGTGTAAAGGACCTCAGGTTTGTATAGGTTAGGAAAAATGCAATTTTGGACAAATTGTCATTTGTTCCGACACGGCATACAAACCTTCGTCCTTTTTACAATAGGAAGACTCACTTCTTGGTGGGAGGAATCTGAGTCTTTTGTGAACAGACTGGTGTTGCGGGCCCAACCTTGGAAGCCTCCCTGGTCGTAAGAGCGAGGGAGGGATCCAAGCCTCTGTCCGATTTGATCGGGGTGTGCACCGCAGGATCAATGGTCAGACTCTGGACCGAGTACTAAGAGAGAGGCAAGCGTATCTCTTCGTACCAGCAATGTAAGAACTTGTTCCTGTACAGGAGCAAATATAAAGTCATGGGTTTGACTCTTGTAGGCATCCACTTCCCCCCCTTGTAGAAGGAAGTGTGGATATTCTGCTCCTATCCCTAGTGAAAGGGATAGGATGGGGCTCTGTCATCTAGCTCACCTGCATCTCGTCCGTCATCCAGCGTAGTGACGGACCATGGCCCTCTGCCCACAAGGTAGAGGGGAAGGAAAAGATGGGAAGAGAGAGCCAGTCACTCACTCACTCACACATCCATCCACACAGTCACACCAGGACTCGATGCTGTTCAGCCTGCGAGGGTCTGGGTTAGCTACACAACTTGTTGAGCAGCCACCACGGTCCCAAGGAAAATGTATCCAGGACCTGTGGGCAATATCCCGAAGGTAGAAGGAC
The DNA here is from genome assembly GCF_015104395.2 of Macrobrachium nipponense. Classification (NCBI taxonomy): domain Eukaryota; kingdom Metazoa; phylum Arthropoda; class Malacostraca; order Decapoda; family Palaemonidae; genus Macrobrachium; species Macrobrachium nipponense. The sequence continues at coordinate 187,668,225 of NC_087200.1, read as the reverse complement.
GTTTAAAGGTAAATTGGTAGTCTGGTTAGACCAGACCCCTGCCTTCAAGGCCACCTGCGCCACGGAGAAGAAGGTTCTTACGGAACGCCAACGACGGGCCAATACTTCTGACTTCGTGAGCTCTCGGACGGGACGTACGGATGTCGTCACTACCATTCAGCCTCATACGCCTCTGATGACCTCACGCAGCCAGAAAGAAAGAGTGTTCTTGGATACTTCTTTCTTGTGACCCCCGGTGCTAACGAAGAGGCGTCGACACTCAGGCCTGGAGGTGTCCGAGTTTCTCTTCAGATAGCGCCGTAGCGCCCTCACAGGACAAAGCAGCATCTCATCCGCATCATTATCGGTGAAGTCCATTAGGGAGGGAATCGTGAATGACTCGAACCTGTCGTCAGGGACCGACGGTTTCTGAGTCTTCGCAACGAAGTTCGGGGACGAAATCGAGCGTCACGGATCCCCATCCCCTGGAGTGTCGTACATCATAGGAAAGACCATGAAGTTCCCCTACTACTCTCTCGCCGATGCCAGGGCCAGCAAGAAGAGGGTCTTGAGGGTCAGATCCCTGTCTGACGACTCCCGGAGTGGCTCGACGGCGTTTCGAGTCAAACTCCTAAGGACGAGAGTCACATCCCACGCAGGGGGCCTGAGTTCCCTGGGTGGGCAAGACCCTTTCGAAGCTCCTCATAAGCAAGGAGATCTCGAACGAGTTCGAGATGTCCCAAACCCCCTCAGTTTCAGGACGAGCGCCAAGGCGGCTCTGTATCCTTTGACTGTGGGGACTGAGAGTAGCTTCTCTCGGCGAAAAGAAAAACGAGGAAATCCGCTACCTGCTGAAGAGTGGCTCTGAGAGGAGATAGACCCCGTCTACGACACCAACCACAGAAGACTGGCCCCACACTTCCCCTGGTACAGAGCTGCAGAGGACTGACGGACGTTTCCAGCCATCTCTGTTGCTGCGCTACGAGAAAAGCCTCTCGTTCGCAAGAGATGGTGGATAACAGCCAGCCGTGAAGACGTAGGGACTGGACTGCTCGGTGGTACCGCTCGACGTGTGGCTGGGCGAGAAGGTTGTGCCAAGGGGGAATCTCTCTCGGTTCTCCTGCGAGAAGAGCCAGCAGGTCCGATACCAATAAATGGCCTGTGGCCACTTGGGAGCCACCAGGATCATCCTGAGATTCGGACTGACCAGTGCTCGACTGATCACCTTGCGAATCAGGCTGAACGGGGGAAAAAGGCGTAGGCGAAGAGGTTGTCCCACGGGTGTTGAAGAGCGTCCTCTGCAGCTGCCCATGGGTCCGGCACGGCCGAGAAGAACACCTGGAGCTTCCTGTTGTGCCGGGTGGCGAACAGATCCACGACTGGTCGCCCCCACAGGTCGAAGAGCCTTTCCGCCACGTCCTGGTGTAGAGACCATTCGGTCCCTATCACCTGATCCCGACGGCTGAGCGTGTCTGCTACTACATTCCTCTTCCCTGGAATGTAGCGTGCCGACAGCTCTATTGAGTGTGCCTGAGCCCACTCGTGCACCTGCCGAGTCAACTGGTACAACGGGAGAGACACTAGGCCCCCCTGTTTGTTGACCGTAAGCCACCACCGTGGTGTTGTCGCACATCAACACCACTGAGTGTCCCATCAAGCGGTCCTGAAAACTCTTGGAGAGCGAGAAACGCTGCTTGAGTTCCAGTACATTGATGTGAAGGTGCTTGTCGTTCTCGTCCCACACTCCTGAAGTCAGCAACTCCTCCAGGTGTGCGCCCCATCCCTCGGTCGATGCGTCTGAGAACAGCTGCATGTCCGGAGTGCGCAGAGGCACTCCTCTTAAGAGGTTCCTGTCGTCCAGCCACCAGGCTAGGTCCTGCCTCACCTCCTGTGTCAGTGACACTGGAAAGCTTGGGGGATCCGTCGTCCTGCGACCAACTCTCCTTTAGTCTCCACTGAAGAGACCGCAGGTGAAGACGCCCGTGAGGGACTAACTTCTCGAGTGACGACAGGTGTCCGATCACGACTTGCCATCGCTGAGCTACCTGTTCCTGCCGAGACAGGAACTGGTTGGCTGCCTCCCTGAATCTGCTGATCCGCGAGTCTGTGGGGAAGACTCGCCCTGCTACCGTGTCGATCAGCATACCCAGGTACTTCATCCTCTGCCTTGGGCTCGAGATCGGACTTCTCGAAGTTCACCACGATCCCCAGATCGCGACAGAACTCGAGCAGTCGATCCCTGTCCTGTAGCAACTGCGAGCGGGAGCTCGCCAGGACTAACCAATCGTCGAGATACCTCATCAGACGTATCCCGTGCGAATGGGCCCAAGCAGACACCAGAGTGAACACTCGCGTGAACACCTGTGGGGCGGTTGAGAGACCGAAGCACAGTGCCCTGAACTGGTACAGCCGTCCCGTCGAGGATGAAGCGGAGGTACTTTCTGGAGGACTGAATGAATGGGTATTTGGAAATACGCATCCTTCAAGTCCACTGAAAGCATGAAAACTCGTTCTCCCTGATGGAGTCGAGCACTGAGCGTGCCGTCTCCATCGTGAACCGGGTCTGGCGAACAAACCGGTTCAGGGGAGAGAGATCTATCACCGGGCGCCAGCCTCCCGTAGACTTTTCCACCAGGAAGAGTCGACTGTAAAAGCCCGGTGACTGATCCGTGACGATCTCTACAGCTCTCTTTGCTCAGCATGGTCTTTATCTCCTGTCTCAGTGCTACGTCCTTCGATGACCCTGGAACGTACGACTGCTGTTGGACCGGGTTGGTTGGAGGTGAGGGGTGGCCGAGATTCGAAGGGTAATAGATATCCCTCCCGAAAGGACATCTACAATCCAGGTCTCGGCGCCGTAGCGCTGCCAAGTTGCCCAATGGCTGGCCAGGCACCCCCCCACTTCCGGCAGCAGGTGAGGGGGGGGAACGCCGTCCCTAGCGTTTCCCCCCTTTCTTCGACTTCTTCCAGAGCCTCCAGGGATGAGGAGGGAATGGGAGGAGGGCTGGTTACGGCTCCCCTTGCCAGAAGTCGAAGAAGACAGAGTCATTCCCCGGGCTTCGACGCAGCAACCGTCTTAGCCGCCGAGGAAGCGCTAGCCGAGCTCTTAGACTTGGCCGCAGTCCGAGGCTGCCCAGAAGCCTTCGAGACTGCCTGGTGAACCAGACGGTCACTCGTCGCAGTGCGCCGTCTGTCCACCGCAGCGTCCACCATCTCTCCTGGGAAGAGAGACGTGGAACTCCGTAGAGGTCCGTTTCGAAGTCCCAACGCCGCTTCACGCCCGGCCGCCCTGGAAACCCGAGTAAGGACAGCGTCCCTTCGTCGGAGAACCAGGTTGGCCCACAGGTTCACCGTCTGGTGGGCAAGGAAGGAGATGGCTCTTCCCCCAGACTGGCAAATTCTCCTGAAGGCCGAGTCATCTTCGGGAGAAATTCCCCCGGAGTTGGCTGAGACCTTAGATACTGTAGGGACCCACAGATCTAGCCAGGAGACGGCCTGGAAAGCTGCCATGGCGGTAGATTCCAGGCCGAGTGCCTCTTGCTGCGAGACCACAGGTTCTCGGACAGGAGCTGCTCAGAGAGACACACCCGGAGTCAGACCTTGGGCCTAACTTCCGGGTTCCACCTGTTTTTGGGCGGCATCGGGTCTTCAGATGGCACGTAAAACCGCCGCTGTCGTAGCAGAGGAGGTGGAAGCAGCTTGCTCGACCTGCCAGACTTGAGCGAACCGTCTTGTCCGGAGACAAGCGATTCGACCTGGTCCAGCACTGAGTCCGCAAGCTCCGAACGCGGCAAACCCACCGTCGGTCTGGGTTCCCTCTTCGGGCCCCAGAACGACTCGAGCCGGGACGTGGGCTCGGATGGTGGGAGCGGCGATCCTTCCCCGAGGTCGTTGTGCTGACGAATCAGCGCAATAACCTCGGCAAAGTTCCTCTGGATCTCAGGAGTGATTGCATCCTGCGGAGTTGGACCGTCCAGTCCCTCAAACAGGAGCACCTCCCGAGACCCTCCTCCCTCAAGGAGAGGAGCAGCGACAGCCCCCTCTCGGGTCTCCTCCAACCACCTGTGCGTACGACCTGGCTGGTCCGAGAACCGAGCCTGGTGCGTACGACGCGGTGGCGGGACATCCTGAGGGGCGCACCCCTCACGATCACTCCTCAATACCTCGCCCCTCCCGGTGTAACCCGAGGAGGTTGAAGGTATGGGAGAGGAAGACCTGACGCTCTCTCCGCTGCTGGTAGAACCAGCGGGCTTGGAGGACTGCAGGCGATCGCCAACCCGCGGTGGCGATCGAGCTGCAGACCTAGTCGAGCCGTCTCGCTGTGGAGAACGGCTGGACCGAGAACAGCGGCCCCGTCTCGTGTGTCAGAGGAGCTGTGCTGGTCGCCGTACCCGATCGCTCTCTGTGAGAGCGACGGTCAGGCGACCGGCGAGCTCCACTGTCACGGTGAGATCGGTGCGTATCCTCACGGTGCGTCAGTTCGCTGGTACCAGCCGTGGCTGGTGCCGGCGAACGGGGGGACCTCTTCCCAACCTCAGCCCTCCGTGGCCGGTCATGGACCGGTCACGTCCGCCCGGGGTAGCCAGCTGCTCGCCGCGCGAGAGCGAGAGCTGGCCTGGTGAGAGTCGCAGTGAGCGGCTGTCACCAGTCTTCCGCTCCGTGCCGTGAACCTGACGCTGAGCGGACTCAGAGGTCTGGTTCCTGGACTGCACGGTCGCTGGTAGGCGACGTACACTCGGTACCTCTCGCGAACAAGCGGCCGAGCCGGATCCTGCTGCTGTGGGCCGAACCACTGACAGCAGGTGAGGAAGTGCCGGTGTTAGCCGGCACCCCTCTGGTCCCAGCAGTCTTCTTCCTTGCGGGGAAGAGAAGACGGGTCCTGCTCCGAAGGAGCAGGGCGACCAGCGGAAGAACCCCCCCCCCGTCTCACCAGAGCGAGACGGGCCCTTAGAAGTTCCCGAAGGAGACTTCTTAGGGGGGGGGGGAGGCGACCTTCTTCTTCTTCGGCGGGGGAGCCTAGAAGAAGAAGGGGGGGGGAAGAGGCGGCAGACGACGACGACGACGAAGAAGACGATGAAGACGACGACGACACCTTCCCTCTTCTTCTTATTCTTCTTCGTCAACCTCCTCAGGACCGAACGTCAAGATCTGTCATCCAGGACGGAGCCGGGCTGCTGTTGCCGAAGCAACAGGGCCCGGACGTACCGTCCGAACAGACCAGCATCTGAGCAGCGGCGCACCGGAACAGGAACAACATCAGCAGGTGCGAACATCACAGGAACGGCAGACGAGACAGCAGGGGTAGGTACAGGTACATCAGCGGTGGTCACGGCAGGTACGGCAGACTGTGTGGGCGGTACAGGTGGTCGAACCAGCGGTACAGCCATCCTAGGTACCGGTGGGAGGTCCAGGGGCGAGCTCTTCGGGCACATGAAGTCCGGTCGCGGCAGCACGGCAAAACCCAGGTGGCGCATCACACTCCCCCGAGTTACGGCGACTGGCCCCTGCACCGATGTAGTGGGTGTTACAGAGACCGCGTGCTGGGTGTACACCAGGTGAGGAGGTGAAGCATAGCCAGGGGTTGTAAGGGTCGTGGTGGTGGTCGTGACCGTTGCATGGGTGACCGCCACGGAGCCAGCGAGATGATAGAGCAGCCCCTGGACACTCGGCACGCCCTGCAGCCCCAACGATGCCCACACCTGTCCGAGGTCATCCTTCGCGGCAACCGCACCTGAGGAGGCAAAAGTCGGGTGATTAGAAGGATCCTCTACCCGTTCGCGCGAAGACGAACGGATAGAGGACCCAGAGTACAACTCTACGTCAGGGTATCTAGCCCCTCGCCCTCACCTCCGACACGTCAGGAGAGGAGAAGGACCTAGACACCCCCCCGAAGGGGAAGGCGCGAGACGTGGAAGTTGAGCGGGCGGCAGGAAAGAAGACGAAGTGTCCGTCACCAAAGGAGTCGCGGGAGAGCTTTCCGACGACTCCTTTGCAGGCCTTCGCTTCTTCCTGCCCTCATACAAAGTCCACTGCGCCTCCGACCAATCAATACACATCACAGGGCTCGGCTCGGGTGCATTCGCGCCCCCGACACCGAGCACACAAAATATGAGGGTCAATCTCCGGGAACGATCTGAACTTCCCGCATTTACGCCCTTCGATACCCGGGCAAAGTCTCCGTGGGGTAGCGAGGCGAGGAGATTCCATCATAATCAATAATTGAAGGCAGCAATTAATATGAAAAAAGAGAATAATTGTACTTACAATAACTCTTTCATACACAATTACAACCAAATACTCAGAAAGCAAACGACGAGAAGCGGGCAGAGAGCGTCGAACAACACGTCCATCCACTGCGAGGCCGAAAGCAAAAGTGATTTGTTTACCTCCCAGTCGCAGCGCAGCGCGCCTGTCGGACAAGCAGTTAACTACCGAACCCCTTGTTCGAAAGCTTACGACCTATCCAGCTGCGCTAGTATCTTCCTATTGTAAAGGACCGAAGGTTTGTATGCCGTGTCGGAACAAACATGTGTTTGTGTACGGCAAAGCCATGGTGGAATAATTTTGTATGTCTGGCAGCCAGAATCTCCACGAGTCGAGCAGACGACGGGTTTAGTGAATTTTTTTATGACAAAAGATTTCAGTTTTCTGCTCGCAATTTTTCAATTTTCAAGTTATTCAAGTCTATATTACTACTTTGACTTTTTAAAAAATTTTTAATAATTGTATGGCGGAAATAATTTATTAATTTCTAATAATTGTATGGCTGAAACAAATGTAATCTTTAATGTGTTCTAGGAATGGCAAGTCATCGTTGCCAATTTAGTGGAACTTGACACATATGCCGATGCCTTTACAAACTGTTTCCATGAATTCTAAATGTCATAGTAATGCAATATGAAAAAAATTGCTCTGCTATTTATGTATACGTATATATATACATATTACAAATAGATACGCTAAGGCTTATCCCAAGTTTGGAGGGTAAACACAAAATAATTGGCGACACTGATAAAAAAAATAGGAAAGGACGAACAACACTGTAGCTAATGTTCACAGCAAAAAACCGATGAAATTTGTGTCAGGAATCTGGTTACTTTTACAACAAACAAATATTTTCAAATGAATTATCACGAATACTTAATAAATAAATGCAATTCATAACCTAATTCTGGTCTTTATCTAACTACTATGTAAACGTTATCTTGAGCAATTTTTTCTTCTTCCTGAACAATAGCTCTGTTTACCTGGTCCGGAGGCCGATACACCCTCGTCGTTTAAGACTGTTATGAAGAAAATGTTCCAGCATCTACGGGTACAAGTGGTGTGTGGATTTAGCACAGGAAATGGAAGTTTGTTAACACAAATGACTCCGCAAACATTGAGATGGCGTCAATCTTCTAAACATAAGGTGTTTTAAGCAAAAATTTTGAAAGCGTCACGGTGGTAAGTTTGCACTGCCCATGGCTAGACTTTCATTAATTTCTGTTAAACTGTAAATTATGGCATCATTTTGTGACTTGGGAGAAAACACTTACTTCAAGAGGTCTTACAGGTGTTGCATTCATGCTGGTTGGGTTATGACTGGGGTATGATTCAGGATACTGGAAGTGCTAAAGTTATTCTTTGGAAAAGTGACCGTGCAGCGGTGCTTTACCCTATACCTGCGTAGTTATGCCTATAAAGAAAAGACTGAACATTAGTGGGTTCAGTTTTGCCTTCACAGGCCGACTGTACAGGCATAATAGTACAGGTACTATACTTAACTGAACGTTAGTGGTGGCCTTAACCTAACCTTTACCTGACTTGGTGGGGGCGAGGAATCTGTCTGCCTTAAATAACCCCCAAAACGATAACCTATCATCAATAAAACAGCAGCTTAGTCAAGGAAATGTAATATTGACTATTCTGCACTACCTCCTTGCCCTATTACTAGATAGCAAAGAAAGTAGGCCTCAGTTCAGACCAATTTTGACTGCTGGCAGGTCAGGCAAGGTGCCTTGGCTATTCACAATTTCTTTACGAAAAGGGTTCCCGCTACACTTAACAACTAGGTAGGTAGCTTGTGCGTTTCTGATATACCTATGAATACCAAACCCGAAAATGTACCAGCCAGGCTTACCCCTAGGTAGTTACCTGTAGGTAGGTCCGCTAAACTACGAGAACATACCTACCTCGCTAGCTAGCTAGTAGCTAGGCTAGGTAGGCTACTAACTAGCCTAGGTACCTAGCCACTACTATACCTAGGTATCTGTGCTTTGGCGACGATAAAACACCAAAATAACCAGGGAAGCATCGTTATATAATACTCTCTAGCAATTCACATCAGCAGAAATACGGCTAACTTACTATAAACACATTTATTAATCAATGACATATGCACAACCCTATGGCACTCACCGTGTATCAGCTGACCGTAATGTAAAACAAGAGTGACGTGTATTAAGGAATTGAAGTAAAGTGGCGTCAATTTCCACCTTATGTGATTATGTTGATACTTTAATATTGTTTTGGATCGTATAAGGTATTACGGACGGTAGTAATTTTACTATGCTTAATTATTATTAGTATTGCATCTCTCATCTTACTCACATTGCCAGTATTGGTAGACTTCAAATGAAATGGGACTACATAGAGAAACAACAGACAAAGAGTAATATTTCCACAACAAAAAGAGTTACACGGCAACTACTCGCTAGTGTGCATATTATTATTATAAATGTACGCATACACCACTAAATTTCTAGTTTAGAACTTTCCCACAAGTTATTTTCCTGTAACAACAGCACAGCTGGCTTTCCTGGTGCATTCCATACAAGAAGAGTCATATTAAGAGATGAAAAAACATGTCCTTAATGTAACAGCTAGCTCATAAAAGATCGTTTCGATAGCAAACCGTTTGCAAAAGTAGTTTAAATGAACCAGCAAGTCAAACGGTTGGCTGAATTTCGGTCTGAAATCCATGAAATTTATAAAACGAAATCGAGAAGAACGATGTGACCCAGATCATCCAGATGCCAGTCCGACAGAAGAAAAGATAAGGTTTGATTATACGATGCGATGTGATGGTGGTCGGTCCCACGGGATATGAGTCTGCTGATGGCATTAGCGACAAAAATATGAAGTGGTTCTTTCCTAAATGTGCTAATAGAAGTCAGTAAGCAGGGATTACTGCACTGTGATTAGAATTAAAGATTTTCATTATTATGAGAAGCAGATGTTAATACTGCATCGATAAGTTATCTTGGTAATATATTTTGCTTTATTTAGTCCAGTGAGATAATGTGTGATGAACATACCAAAAAAAAAGTATGAGCTATTACCTTTAACGATCTTGAGACTTGTAGAGACAACTGGTTCGTAGGTCAAGCAAATTACTATGGAAGTGTGTTAGTTAATAGTAGCCCCAAGGAACGTTCTTTCTGTCATACCAGGGCCTCGGTTTATTTTATATAATTTTATTTTGTCATATATTACCTCAACATAATGACATTTCTCTCATGTAAGGGATTCGTTGTTAACTACCAGTGGATCTGGATCTGGATAGATCTCACCCCTTCCGACAACAAAATGAATCACCACAATTTTGTTATTGAAAATTCAAAGCTACACTTTTCAGTCCATTTAAGAGCTTGACGAACATTGAAAGCAAGCTTGCTTTCAATGTTCGCCAAGCTCTTAAATGGACTGAAAAGTGTAGCTTTCTATCACATTAGAAACATTGCATTTTCTTAGAAAAACCTAAACGCAGATCCTCTGAATACAGCAATTTGAAACCAAAGTCTTTCGAGGATAGACTACTGCAACGCTATGTATACGGTCTCCCCATCTACCTACTACGTAAATTGCAAGGAGTACAAGACAGAGCCGCCAGATTAATAAAACGTCATAAAATAACCCCAGCACTGATTGAGCTACATTGGCTCCAAGTAATAGCAAGAATAGAATACAAAATACTTCTTATACAGCCTTTAAAGCACTAAAACATGGTGAACCAACATCCCTGAGAAACTGCTTAAGCTTCTTTAGACCTGAAATGAATATTGTGATAAGACATGCAATGAAGCATATATAAGCTATTTGAACCTAGAACAAATTATTAGTCAGGTGAGAGAGCATTTGAACATTGTCCACCAAGACTGAAGTGAAGATCATACAAGAAGAAAGCAAATTTAAAAAAGAACTAAAGAATCTTCTATTATCCAGGAGCTCTTGATACTGACGATGGAAAATAACTAAACAGAACAATTATATTATAAAATATAGAAGCAAGCACCTTATTTTGAAAACGTACACGGGTCCGCCAGACAAGGAATCATCCCTGTGGATGGCTGTACATGAAACCAAAGTGAACGTTGCTAACACATTTTAGGACTACAAAGGACAATGAAAAAAATATCAACAAAACTATGTATAAATTTAGTTCATTGGATTATCTTTGCAATACCATTATTTAACAATGCATAGATGGAAATACTTGGTATGCTACCTAGAAGTGTTGTTTCTTCGTAATATATGTAAAGTAATTGAAAAGTACCTGCAGTTTGTGTGATTTTGAAAACTTTCAGTGAAAAGTGGTAATTCTCCTTTTAGGTCACAGTTGTATAAATATCTCCACATAAGGTAATGACTTTTCTAACCTATAATATTGAGACAGAGAGATAAATGGTACATCTAAGATATCATGTTAATTGACCTCTATTTTTTCACTAAGACAGGATTTTTAAACTTTAACACAATGGGGATGGTAGTTAGTTAATGACAAACTATTTTTTCCTGGTGTAAATGGGCAAAAACCCTTGCTAATTTCCAGGCAAAAGGAAGGAAGCATAACTTGGAAATTTATTCATTAACTGAATATGAACATTTTAATTCACCCAGGAGTATTTCTAATACGTAAAATGTCATCAGGGTCAAATAAGGTCTGCGCCATTTTCTATGTGGCTCATTCCAACTCGATCAGTGAAAAGAGCAAATTATCTCTTGTGCTGTGAAACCTAAGAACCTTTGCCTACAGCATTTAGTTTATCATCAGATCTCTGTTAATATAGCAAAAAGGTTTAAAAAATTGCGTATCTTTGCATTAGCAATTTTCACGTTAATAATTTTCAGTACTGATGATTCACACATAAACATATATACCCATTTTTCCAATTTTTCAATCAAAGATAAGAAACACTTTAAATCGATTTAATTTAAGAATATTGCCCACTATTTCTACGCCTTCCTATCTAGACTGAGTTCTTGCTTTACGAAATTTTGCTTTTAGTATCCTACTTGTATATATGCTGTTCTCACTGCTCTACGTATCATATGAAACTCATGATTCCAACAAATTTCCAGTTGTTACAGTTTTAGATATTGATAAAAGGCTTGCTACAAATAGTGCCAAGCCGTTCTATAACATCTTCTATCAAGGGAAACTTCTCAGCAAAAATTATTTGTGATTTGTGATATATTCCACTTGGCTTCTCAAAAATATACTTATGGCAATCTAAAGCCTTGAGGGCTTTGATCAGTATTGATAAATGCAGAAAAATGATTGCCAGTATTCCAACTCATCATCACCTCCTAGCTAAAGTCAGACACTAAATCCTCTCTTCCTATAAATTTATTGCTTACAGGGTGTAAGCCTAGAAAAGGACCTTTTAAAATTCCTCGTACATCTCACATAACTTTAAAAGTAATGTTCTTTTTACCAACCAAGAGCCAATTTAATGATAAAACATTTGATCAAGGTAAGGAGGTGTTTCCGGATGTCAAGGAAAAAACACGATGACTGTTACGGAGCATAAAATGCAGCCGTACGAAATGTCAAATCTGTTTTCCTCTGTTCATATTTTCGTTTATATAGGTACAACTTGGTCGTTTCGATCAAGAAATCCAGATGGTGACCCTACAGGAGGAGGTGATCATGTACCAGAACAATACCTAACATTACCGTTGTTTTTTCTCTATCTCTCTCATACTACAACGCTGATGATATTTTTTTTTTAAAACAAGCTTTTATTCCTTCACTTCCACGTATATGGAGGTAAAAAAAAAAAAAAACTGGGCTAAGAAAAATAGTCAAATTAATTTATGGTGGCCGGTGATAAAGCCACAGGGAAAAATTCGCAATGTTTCTTCGGGTTATTAACTTTATGATATTTATAGTGTTTTGTTTATGTCTTTACGGTAATCGCCAACGGGCTTGTACTAAACATGCCGCAAAGGTGGATACAAACTGGATTTAAACCCTTAAGAGGTCACTATCTAGGAAAGAATAATGTTAACTTTTCTTCTGAGACTTTTTTTACACTGACTTTTTTTTTTTTTTTTTTTTTTTTTTTTTTTTTTTTTTTTTTTTACATGGATTCGTCAATCATTCTTTACCACATTTCTACAGACTCGCCTTCCCCATCCGGAGGAAGGCATTCTCTGACACGTACCCATTTTTTGTGAAATTAAGTCTCTTTCATTTGCACTCAAAAACTTAGCAGGCCTCATGTCAGCTTTCCCCGTTACTTTATAAATTATTAGGCAAAAAAATCAATCAATATATTCGGTTTTTATACATGTTTTTGGATTTTTTCATGGCTAAACTTCTGTTTATCTTATGGTTAAATGTATGGTTTTAGTTTGTGACCAAGTGATCCAGGATTATCCCCGATTATCCCTTTGATTTGTACCCTCTTGACAATTAACCATCTGGCATTCTTGACCTTTTTGTTTACCTTGTAACCTTCTTTGGCACTGCATATCATTTGTGCACCGACGATGCCTGATTAAACAGAAGAAAGCGCTTGGTACTGACCTTCTGCCTCTCATTTCCTGTGGCATTCGCTTATACTACAAGGAAGTCACATGCATCTGCTGCGATTTTAAGCATGTATGTATATATATATATATATATATATATATATATATATATATATATATATATGTGTGTGTGTGTGTGTGTGTGTGTGTGTGTGTGTGTGTGTGTGTGAATAGGGAGGGGAGTGTATGTGTGTGTGTGTTTTTGTGGGGATGGAAATTGGAGAGGGGCCTCTAATTGAAATTTTGAAACGATCAACGCTTGATCGCTTTCTTTCTTCTCAGCAGCGCATTAGACTGGGGGAGGTAGAAGCAGTATCGGCTAATTTTGGCCAGATCTCTCTCGCTATTTTTCATGAGTTTTAGCAGAAAAAAAAAAAAAAATGCTCCCAGTCATTAGTCGTAAAGATCAGCTGAACGAGCATTTCCATCTTCAATCCATTGAATGAAAAGAGTCTTACTAAGCAAGAACTGCTAAGTTTGTGAACACGCAACGACTGAAATATGACCGTATGGAGAACCGTTCCATTAACAATTGCAAACACGATACATAAGTATATGTAGCTATTCTTTTGTTATTTCATCATTTGTGATTTATTTTTCAATAAAAAAAAATAAGTTGACCTCACACTTTCTTTTGCTTGGGTACTAGAACCAGGCTTTTTCTGTATTCCTACAAGTATTGTCATTCTTATTTCTAGTTTTATTTGTCTATATATATATATATATATATATATAGATATATATATATATATATATTATATATATATATTATATATATATATATATATATATGGTTGGTGTGGCACACCTGTTTGCCATACAGCTCTAATACGGCTTTAAAAGGCTCCACAATGCGCGCAATTTCCAAAAGATGTCTCCCGGGTGCTTACAGCGCCCCGTGCCCGTACCCGCAGTTGGTAGGACTTGCTTCGCGTACCAACCCCACCATCAGATGTACCACCCCACCATCATACGTACCAACCCCACCATCATCATACCATAAGTTCTACACCTTTGTTAGCCAACCCCCCAAAAGAGAAATCTGGAATGACGCCAATGGCCACAAGAGACAGATATGGAGGTCAGGGGATACAAAGGAAGGGGTAGAAGTAGGAGCTTTTCTCAATCAGTATAAAAAGTGGTTGCCATTTAATAGGCATTTCGAATAGGCGTCGCGTCGGTTTGAACATACAACCGCTGATGTAAAAATGGTTCAAGTGCACCTGATTCCAGTACTATCCAACACTGGCCCAGGCCAGGATTTTGCTCAACATTATTACTCTAGTCTCTGTAACAGAAACAGCAAGAATAGGACTGAATTCAACACCCGTATCATTCTCGACAACAAAGAAAAAAAAAATATTACCAAAAAAAGATGCGTTACGCGTTTATGTGATCACGCAATTCCTACAGTAGATTCACATCAACCGTGCATCTGATATCTAGGTCCGTCCCTTACGACGCTCCTGATTGGCTGTTGATAAGCCAATCACAGGGCTGGAAACTCTCAGTCTTTCTCGAGAGTTCACACGGGCAGGATGGATGTTCCACCTCTCCTGAGGAATACATTTGAAAGAAGTATCCCTTAGGAGAAGTGGAACATACATACTACCTATGTGAACTCTCTCAAGAGAGACTGAGAGTTTCCAGACCTGTGACTGGCTATCAACAGCCAATCAGGAGGGTCGTAAGGGACGGGCCTAGACATCAGATGCACGGTTGATGGGAATCTACTAGAGCGGATACATTTGCTACATGTCTTCTAATTGTATTGCTTGAAGAAGTGCCAGTGTCTATGTCTTCAGGTATGTTTAGCGTTGTGCGTCTTATAGTGGCATTCGCTTTCTATACAAATTGAGAAAAGACTCCTACTTCTACTTTTAGCTTTCATCGTATTTTATCAGTATAGGAGTAAAACACTATCCCCCTGACATCCATATCTGTATCTTGTGGCTGGGCTTTATACTAAACCCTTTTCTGATTTCGTCATCGTAACGCAGGTTCGTTTTCCAGCTACCGAACATCATAATATCTTCATATTTCTTTCACGTGGATCTTAAGGCTTTGTAGTGACAAATGTATCACAAAAAAAAAAAAGCACGAAGAAATCGAGAAATTAAGAAGGCATTGTGGCTATTAAAATCATATATATATATATATATAATATATATATATATATATATCTATATATATATATATATATATATATATATATATATTTTATATATATATATATATATATAGAGTATATATATATATATACATACATTCATACATATATTATATTATGGCAACGTTTCACGACAGTTGCTTTCGTCGCACTTGACTTTTGCCCAAAAAAGTCACTTTAGAACATTTTCTCTTTTACTGGGCTCTTGAGAAAACTTATATTTTCATTCTGATTACTTTTGCGGTTTAT
>NC_087200.1:187630191-187652526 GCF_015104395.2 Macrobrachium nipponense | reverse complement strand
AACACTACAGGGTTAGGAGTAGTGATTAAAGGAGGGTTAGTAGGAGAAAACATGAACTCCTGACGTTTACCTGTAAACGCTCCTGGAGGAAGACCACTCCTTAACCTATCCCGTTCAAGCTTACGCAGATAGGACTCATACGCTCTCCATCCAGAAGTCAGAAAGACACTCACATTCCTTGCAGCGACTTTCATACATACAATCATGCTCTCTGCAACTCTTACACAAAGTATGAGGGTCCACTGATGCTTTCAGTAGCCTACCTCGACAATCACTCTTGGTACAAAACCTGGCGCTAGCCAAGAACTAGAACCAGACATCTTATTTAAAGAGAAATCAAGCCAAAATCAATCAAATCCACAATCAACGTGTGCCTAGCACCGATCCAAAGTCAAGATACCAAAAAAATCAAAAAGGGGTACTTATAGTAGCCAAGTTTCCTAAATCAAGACGGAGGTGCTGAACTGTGTTTACAACACCGGCGACAGAAAAATTATGAATAGAAAATGGGAATGATTCCTGATACCCGCCTCCCAGCGGCGGGAATGGGTACTAACCACCTGACTCCCACTACGTGTGTCGTAAGTTTTTTAATTTCTGTCGGACTTCGGAAAATACAGCTATATATATATCTGACAGGTAAGTTTCATGAACAAATCCAAAGTTAAAGAGTAAAGATGTAATGGAGTTGTGCATTGTTTCTGCAATTACAAATTGAAAATGCAACCAAATTTAGTATTTTCATATGTTTACGACTGACATACAAGACGATTAAAGGATTTATTTCAACACCAATGCCTACTAATTTCCCCTTCCCTTAAAGGCTGACGCTGATGTTCAGTTATACCTGCACAATCACCCTGTGCGGGCAACTGAACTCACAAACGTTCAGTTAGGGTAAAACACCGCTGTGCGGACATTGGTCTGTCAAACAGTCACTTTTTTCACTCGATATTCAATTGGTGAAACAACAATAAAATTCAATAATTAAGCATACCATTCAAAATGACATTGTTATGATACAATAAAGTTTTATACATACTTACCTGGCAGATATATACATAGCTATCGACTCCGTCGTTCCCGACAGAATTTCAAATTTCGCGGCACTCGCTACAGGTAGGTCAGGTGATCTACCGCCCTGCTCTGGGTGGCAGGGCTAGGAACTATTCCCGTTTTCTAATCATAATCTCTCTTCCACCTGTCTCCTGCGGGGAGGCTGGGTGGGTCTTCAATTGTATATATCTGCCAGGTAAGTATGTATGAAACTTTATTGTATCATAACAATGTCATTTTCATACATTCAACTTACCTGTCAGATATATACATAGCTGATTGACACCCTTTGGTGGAGGGGCAAGAGACAGCTACTAACTGACTAGACAGGTTAACAACATATGTTGTAGGTATTAATAAACCTTAGTTCCTACCTTTTTTAGATGGAAAGACTTCGTGGCTCTGCCCAGGAGTCTGCTTCATCTCAAGAGCCTTAGCGAGATAGTGATCTGTGGCCAAGAGTTCTTGTGGATCTGTCGATGGGGTCTCTTCCCACTTACTCGACAGAATCCTAACTGGCGTTTGTCAATGGGAGCACATCCGCTTATATGACAACAGCACTAATTTAAGGAGCACACAACCAATCCCGATCACCCAGATCCTAACCCGTGTTAGTTCTAAGATTGCCTAGAGTTATACCCAAACTCTTTGCAAACACCACAAACTCGAAACTCATACATACAAAAATAACAAAAATGTGCCCCTACCCCTCCAATAGTCAGATGTCACTCGATTTTCAAATGAAGAGAAGTGAAGGCCGCCTGTGCGACTGACTGACACTCCCATACACCAAAACGAAACCCGAGAACACATCCGACAAGAGGTTACGTACATAATTTAAGGATTGGTGCTTTCTCCTTTACCCAGAACCGTCTGTGCTGACACAAACGGACCTAACGAAAAACATTTATCATACGTAACTCACACGTCTTTTAAATAATGGGATGCAAAACACAGAGTTGCATCTCCAATAAGTTGTGTCCAAAATGTTCTTTAGTGACATATTTCTTTGGAACGCCACCGAAGTTGCGATGCTCTAACTTCGCTGGGCTCCCACTCTTAGAAGATTAAAAGAATCATCTGGACACTTCTTATGAGCTTCCGTGATAACACTTCTAACAAAGAAGGCTAAGCGTTCTTGGACATTGCTCTCTTGGGGTCTTTCACTGAGCACCAAAGACCTTTCTGCGAACCCCCAACTGCTTCTTCCTGTCCAGATAAAATTTTAGAGCTCTAACTGGGCAAAGGGATCTTTTCTGCCTCTCTGCCCACCAAACTAGAAAGTCCTTTCACTTCGAAGCTCCTGGCCAGGGATTCGAAGGGTTTTCATTTTTGGCCAGAAAAAGGGACTGAAATGAACAAATTGCGGAGTCTCCTTTGAAGCCAACTCTTGATTCAAGGGCGTGCAAACAACTCACTGATTCTTTTTGCCGTTGCAAAGAGAGATCAGAAACAAACACTTTCTAGTGATATTACGGAACGAAGCAGTGTGAAGTTGGTTCGAATTCATTTGATGAAAAGAAATTTA
This sequence comes from Macrobrachium nipponense, assembly GCF_015104395.2. Classification (NCBI taxonomy): domain Eukaryota; kingdom Metazoa; phylum Arthropoda; class Malacostraca; order Decapoda; family Palaemonidae; genus Macrobrachium; species Macrobrachium nipponense. The sequence continues at coordinate 187,649,942 of NC_087200.1, read as the reverse complement.
AGAACCACATCTAAGTTCCAGCTTGGAAACCTTAGGTACAAGTGATTTAGATGTTTCGAATGAACGAATGAGGTCGTGCAAATCCTTATACATTCGTTAGATCTAATCCTCTGTTTCTAAAGACTGCTGAGAGCATACTCCTGTACCCCTTAATAGTTGGTACTGAGAGATGCGACTTTTGTCTAAGAAAACAGAAGGAAATCTGCAATTTCGGTCAGAGAGGTACTGGAAGAGGACAGCTTCTTCGACCTACACCAGTTTCTGAAACTTCCCACTTCGATGGTACACGCCTCGTAGATGATCTGCGGGCTCTAGCAATTGCGTTTGCTGCCTGGCTGAGAAAAAACCCTCTCGCTCTGACAAGTCTTTCGATAGTCGAAAGGCAGTCAGAGCAAGAGCGGGTAGATTTTGATGGTACCGCTCGAAGTGGGGTTGTTTGAGCAGATCTATTCTGTTTGGAAGAGATCTGGGGAAGTCCACTGTCCATTCCATCACCTCTGTGAACCAAATTTGAGCTGGCCAATACGGAGCGATCCGGGAGTCATCTTGGTTCCTTCGGATGCCACGAATTTTCTGACTACTTCCCCCAGTATCTTGAACGGGGGAAAAAGCGTAAACGTCTATTCCTGACCAGTCCAGGAGAAAGGCGTCTGTTGCATAAGCCCGGGATCCTCCACCAGGGCACAAAATGTATCTATCCGTTTGGAGAGGAATGTGGCGAAAAGATCTATTTGAGGCTTCCCCCAAAGGAGCCAAAGGCTCTGACAGACTTCTGAGTGGAGTGTCCATTCTGTGGGAAGGACCTGGAATCTCCTGCTCAATCTGTCCGCCTCTCACATTCCTCTCCCCTTGAACAAACCTTGTTAGGAAATTACCTTCCTTTGGTTCGGCCCAAATCAGTAGATCCCGTGCCAGCTCGTACAGAGCAAAAGAGTGCGTCCCTCCTTGCTTCTTGACATAAGCCAGAGCTGTCGTATTGTCTGAATTTATCTGCACGACTTTGCCTCTGACTAAGTGTTCGAAGCTCTTTAGCGCCAGGTGAATCGCTAACAAGAGCTTCTTTGCAATTTATGTGCCATGACAGGCCTGTTCTGCCGACCAGGTGCCTGACACTTCTCTGGGTCCCAATGTTGCACCCCAGCCCGCCTCCGAGGCGTCTGAAAACAATGTCAGGCTTGGGTTCCGTACTTGCAGGGACATCCTTTGTTTCCTTTAATGGAACCAACCACCACTTCAAATGATGTTTTATCTCTTCCGAGATTGGAAACGTGTCCGAGAGCTGACCTGTCTTCCAACTCCAACTTCTTCTTAGGAAGAACTGAAGCGGTCGAAGATGTAATCTTCCTAGGAGAAAGAACTGTTCGAGCGAGGAAAGGGTTCCAGAAGGCTCAGCCATTCCCTCGCTGAAGTGCGCTCCTTCCCATAGAAAGTTCGATACTGTGGCACAGCCTTTCTTTATTCTCTCTTGAGATGGAAAACACTCGAAAACCCCGAGAATCCATCTGAATCCCCAGATAAACCACGTTCTGGCTGGGGATCATCTGAGACTTCTCGAGGTTCACGATCAATCCCAAAGACTTTGTCAATTCCAGTTGTTGTTCGCAGTCCTCCAAACACTGCTTTTGAGACCTGGCTCTGATGAGCCAGTCGTCCAGGTACAGGGAGACATTTATCCCTTTCAAATGTAAGTGCCTTGCTACATTTTTCATCACGTCTGTGAAGACTTGAGGAGCCGTGGACAGGCCGAAACACAGGGCCCTGAACTGATAATTTCTTCCTTCGAACATAAATCGAAGGTACTTCCTCCTCGACGAATGTGGATCGGGATGTGGAAGTATGCGTCCTGAAGGTCTAGGGACACCATCCAATCCCCTTGCCGCAGTGCTGCAAGGACTGAGGCAGACGTTTCCATGCTGAACTTCTGTTGTTCGCACGAATTTGTTCAGCGCACTTACGTCCAGTACCGGTCTCCATCCCCCCGAGGCTTTTGTTACAAGAAACAAGCGATTGTAAACCCCGGGGAGTTGCAATCCAGCACAAGTTCTATTGCTCTTTTGTCCCACATCTTTGTTCCACCATCTGACGAAGAGTATCCCTCAGAATAGGGTCCCTGTATCTGGCGGACAATTCCCTCGGAGATGTTGTCAAGGGAGGAATGTCCTTGAATGGGATGCGATACCCCACAAAAAAAAAAAATTCTTGATAATCGACATCGTCCAAGTGTTGGCTCCTATGTCTTCCCAGGCTTTCGCAAAATAAAATAATGTAGCCTGGCTCCTACGGGTGTCTGGAGGACAGAATTTCACTTCCCTTTCTTAAAGGAACGAAGGAAGACCTGCCCCTCTTATCGGTTGACTTCCTTCTGCGATCGGTCTAGTTGGAAGACCTCCTCGAAGGGCTGTTTCTGAGCTGGGCGAGCCACTTTCTTTTCCTCACTAGCCACAGGCCTATTCTTCCTTGAGGATTGTTTAAGGAAGAATCCTGGGTGGCCTTTTCCGTCAGAGAATGCGCGATGTCCTTCACCAACTGCGCGGGAAAAAGGTTTTCAGAGAGAGGCGCAAACAATAGGCGGCTCTCTGTGAATGAGAGACGGCCTTCGTGAGGAAATGCACTGTGACACCGCCCTTTTCTTTAACACTCCAGCCCTGCACCAATATAGAGAGCATACCTCAGCCGAATCATCCTGAACAGCCTTATCAATGCAGGCGAGGATGCAATTCAGGGTTTCTGGGTCGAGTTGTTCATTTTCTTGAGATTTCTTGGCCAGAACCCCAAGGGACCAATCTAAGAAGTTTAAAAACTTCTAAAGTATGAAAAAGTCCCTTGATGAGGTGGTCCGTTTCCGAAAGCCCCATGTAACCTTCGCTGCATTCAAGGCGTGCCTTCTCGACGAATCCACCAAACTCGAGAAGTCTGACTCAGCTGAAACGGACAGAGATAATCCCATATCCTCTCCCGTTTCGTACCAAATTCCTCTCCTCCCTGTAAGTTTAGCGGGAGGCCATACAAAAGACCGTCCTTCCTAACTCCTTCTTCTTTCTTTGAACCAGGAGTCAAGAGATTGTAGAGCTCTCCTCATAGAAATGGCAGGCTTCATTTTAAGGAAAGAGGAAGACTTGAGTGTTTTCGTGCTTGAAAATTGCGATCGTGGCGAAGGAAGGGGGAGAGCAGCTGGCGTCAAAGAGTCTCCATATTCCTCCAACAGAAGGGAGCGAAAGAACTTTATAATTAGAAGATCCTTCCTTCATTTCGTCCTCCGAGGCATCTTCTGGGTTGATAGGCTCGGAAGGAGAAGGCCTCTCTTCTCCTACTGACTCTTCTCTTACTCTCTTACGAGTGTCAGGCTCTTCATAACGAGGAATGCGCCATGGTGTACAGTAGGAGTATCTCGCCTGGGAGGAGTAACGTGCTTGGAATACTCCTGGCGCCTGGCAGGCGCAAAGCGCCTCGAATACTCCTGGCTTTCAGTAGGCGCAATTTGTTTAGAATCCTCCTGGCGCGTTGTAGGAGTATTAAGTTCCGAGTACTCCTGGCGCCTGGGAGGAGTATAAGCTTCGGAATACTCCTGGCGCCTGGGAGGAGTAACGCGCCTGGAATACTCCTGGCGCCTGGCAAGGCCGCAAAGCGCCTCGAATACTCCTGGCTTTTATCAGGCGCATTTTGTGTTCAGAATACTCCTGGCGCGTGGTAGGAGTATTAAGTTCCGAATACTCCTGGCGCCTGGGAGGAGTATAAGCTTCGGAATACTCCTGGCGCCTGGGAGGAGTAACGCGCCTGGAATACTCCTGGCGCCTGGCAGGCGCAAAGCGCCTCGAATACTCCTGGCTTTTAGTAGGCGCATTTTGTTCAGAATACTCCTGGCGTGTGGTAGGAGTATTAAGTTCCGAATACTCCTGGCGCCTGGGAGGAGTATTAAGTGCAGAGTACTCCTGGCGCCTGTGAGGAGTATAAGCTTCCGAATACTCCTGGCGCCTGGGAGGAGTATTTAGTTCAGAATACTCCTGGCGCCTGGGAGGAGTATCTAGGCCGACGACTCCTGGTGTCTTGTAGGAGTACGTCGTTCCGAATAACTCCTGATCCTTAGCATGCGTCTGATGTTTAGTAGGCGCTTTCCTTCTCACAAGTGCTCTACTTCTAACAGGATCTTCCTCTTCAGCTAACTCTTGGCGCTTGATTGAAGATCTTGAATCTTGTACTGGCTCGTTGCGCCTACTCGGAGTCTGGCTTCTGGTTGGCGCCCTACTCTTGACAGGAGTAGCTTCCTTTCTTACCTCTCTCCTGTCTAGCGCACCGCCCCCCCCAGAGATGGCCGCCTGTGCGACAACTCCCCTGAAGGATGCGTCGCGCCTGGCAGGAGATAGGTATTTAGATCTTTTAATAGGAAGCCTATCATCCTTCTTACGAGTAGGCTCCTTATCACGAGTTCCTACTAACAAGGCTAATTGCTCTTGCATATTCTTCAAAATTTTCTTGGTTGAGGAATCTCCGCATTAGGAGAGGGAGATCTGGAAGGCGCTCTAGGATCTCTTCCAGACCCAGAGTCTGACTGTATTCTCGCCCTCTTTATTACCGAAGGCGCTCCTCCTTCTGAGAAGCGCTCGGGACTCGAATTTGAGCTCATGCTCTTTCTTAACCTGCCTCTTCAAAGGACGGGAAAGATTCGACTCCTTCCATCCTCTTCTCGGCGAAGGCGAACTCGACGACGAAAAGCACTCTCTAAGGATGTTTTTCCTATAGCGGTCATTGGCAGTCGATACGATCGATTCTGCCGAAGGGACGCCTGATCGTTGGGGATTCTCCACAACCCCCGTACGGCTTTCGACTTTCCTTCTCCTCCGGGCCAGGGAGCTTGGAAGAGGTCTAGGCCTGGGAGCGTCGCAGAGACGACCAGACGCCCCCTCCACTACACTGGGGTGAACCCAACTAATATCACTGCCACATTCACTTTCCTTACCTTCCAATGCTGCGACTTTTTCCTGCATTTTCTGAAGGGAAGCTCTAAGTTCTGCTATTTCCGAAGCAGAACTAGAGGGATTAGCAAGTTGTGAACGGGCTGAAACAGAATGGTTATTATCATCATAGGAAGAAGCTACAGAGCTAGACAGTAAATCATGAGAGGCAGACATTCTGCGGGTTTTATAAGCCGCCTTCCTCTCTCTATCTCTCTCTAACTTCTTCAAGTAAGAAGTTAGATTCTTCCACTCTTGTGCACTCAGATTCTCACACTCATTACACGTATTCTCAATCGAACATTTAACCATTCTACACCCCCTACAACTAGTGTGAGGATCTACCGAAGCTTTCGGAATCCTCACCTTACAGCCCTCATTCACACACACTCTGAAACTAACACTAGAATCAGACATATTCACAAATTCCAAAAACCAAGTCCAAAAAACAGTCCACGATAGCGAATGCCAAACAACGATCCAAGTACGTCACAAATATCAGCGAGAGATGATCAAAAGCTTTGCGAAAAACGAAATCTAGTCAGGAGGAGAATAACAACAATGTTGATACAGCCGGCGACAGAGAGATTATGATTAGAAAACGGGAATAGTTCCTAGCCCTGCCACCCAGAGCAGGGCGGTAGATCACCTGACCTACCTGTAGCGAGTGCCGCGAAATTTGAAATTCTGTCGGGAACGACGGAGTCGATAGCTATGTATATATCTGACAGGTAAGTTGAATGTATGAAAAGATAGAAGTTTTATCAACAAAATTAGATATATGAAACTGCCATATGAAGTAAAATAAGCAAGCAAAGTCTCCATAAAATATGTGCGGTTAAGGTAATTTTTAAATCCAATATGGTATGGTATCATCACATGCACAATCCAGGCATACACTCACGGATGGACTCATCCTTCCCCGGCTTCCCAACACTCATTTGAACAATATTTGTGTACTTATGTAACGTTTATTGATATTACTCAAGATTGTAGTTGTAATCAGCACAATAAAATATTTTTTTGTCTATATTAGTGAAAGTGTGAGACGTCTTATTCCCAGGGTCATGTTTTGAAGTGAAATGCATTTTTACCCCGCAATCCATGGTTTTATCCTTGCTGCCATCACAAATGAAACTCCACAGTGCATATTTGATTGTAATTTTATACTTTTCATTCTTAATTCACTCTAAATTCAACTTAAAACACGTGTTTGTTTATGGCAAAGCCATGGTGGAAATAATTTTGTACGTCTGGTAGCCAGAATCCACGAGTCGAGCAGACGACGGGTTAGTGAATTGTTTATGACAAAAAGATTTCAGTTTTTTGCTAGCACTTTTCATTTATTCAAGTCTATATTACTACTTTGACTTTTAAACAAATTTTTAATAATTGTATGGCGGAAATAATTTATTAATTTCTAATAATTGTATGGCTGAAACAAATGTAATCTTTAATGTGTTCTAGGAATGGCAAGTCATCGTTGCCAATTTAGTGGAACTTGGCACATATGCCGATGCTTTTACAAACTGTTTCCATGAATTCTAAATGTCATAGTAATGCAATATTGAAAAAATTGCTCTGATATTTATGTATACGTATATATATATTACAAATAGATACGCTAAGGCTTATCCCAAGTTTGGAGGGTAAACACAAAATAAGTGGCAACACTGATGAAAAAAAAAGGAAAGCACGAACAACACTGTAGCTAATGTTCACAGCAAAACCGATGAAATTTGTGTCAGGAATCAGGTTACTTTTACAACAACAAATATTTTCAAATGAATTACCACGAATACTTAATAAATAAATGCAATTCATAACCTTATTCTGGTCTTTATCTAACTATGTAAACGTTATCTTGCGCACTTCTCTTCTTCCTGAACAATCGCTATGTTTACCTGTCCGGAGGCCGATACACCCTCGTCGTTTAAGACTGTTATGAAGAAAGTGTTCCAGCATCTATGGGTACAAGTGGTGTGTGGATTTAGCACAGGAAATGGGAAGTTTGTTAACACAAATGACTCCGCAAACATTGAGATGGCGTCAATCTTCTAAACATAAGGTGTTTTAAGCAAAAATTTCGAAAGCGTCACAGTGGTAAGTTTGCACTGCCCATGGCTAGACTTTCATTAATTTCTGTTAAACTGCAAATTATGGCATCATTTTGTGACTTGGGAGAAAACACTTACTTCAAGAGGTCTTACAGGTGTTGCTTTCACGCTGGTTGGGTTATGACTGGGGTATGATTCAGGATACTGGAAGTGCTAAAGTTATTTTTTGGAAAAGTGACCATGCAGCGGTGCTTTACCCTATACCTGCGTAGTTATGCCTATAAAGAAAAGACTGAATATTAGTGGGTTCAGTTTTCCCTGCACAGGCCGACTGTACAGGCATAACAGTACAGGTACCTATACTTAACTGAACGTTAGTGTTGGCCTTAACCTAACCTTTACCAGGGATTAGGCTACTACCTACATGCCCTGACTTGGTGGGGGGCGAGCAATCTGCCTTAAATAGCCTACCCCCCAAAATGATAAGCTATCATCACAAAACAGCAATTTAGTCAAGGAAATGTAATATAGACCATTCTACACTACCTCCTTGCCCTATTACCTAGGTACAGTAGGAAACAAAGTAGGCCTCAGTTCAGACCAACTTTGACTGATGGCAGGTCAGACAAGGTGCCTTGGCTATTCACAATTTCTATATACGAAAAGGGTTCCCGCTACACTTAACAACTACCTAGGTAGCTTGTGCGTTTCTGATATAGCCTACCTATGAATACAAAAGCCGAAAATGTACCAGCCAGGCTTACCCCTACCTAGTTACCTGTAGGTAGGTCCGCTAAACTACGAGAACATAGGCTACTGGACTACCTAGCCACTACTAGGTATCTGTACTTTGGCGACGATAAAGCACCAAAATAACCAGGGAAGCATCGTTATATAATACTCTCTAGCAATTCACATCAGCAGAAGTACAGCTAACTACTATACACATTTATTATCAATGACATATGCACAACCCTTTGGCACTCACCGTGTATCAGCTGACGTAATGTAAACAAGAGTGACGTGTATTAAGGAATTGAAGTAAAGTGGCGTCAATTTCCACCTTGTGTGATTATGTTGATACTTCAATATTGTTTTGGATCGTATAAGGTATTACTGGCGAGTAGAATTTCACTGTGCTTAATTATCGTTAGTATTACATCTCTCATCTTACTCACATTGCCAGTATTGATAGACTTCAAATGAAGTGGGAATACATAAATAAACAATAGATAACAAGCAATATTTCAACCACAAAAAGAGTTACACGGGAACTACTCGCTAGTGTGCATATCATTACTATAAACGTATGCATACACCACTAAATTTCTAGTTTAGAACTTTCCAACAAAGTTATTTTCCTGTAACAGCACAACTGGCTTTCCTGGTGCATTCCACAGAATAAGAGATGAAAAACATGTCCTTAATGTAACAACCAGCTCATAAAAGCTCGTTTCGATAGCAAACCGTTTGCAAAAGTAGTTTTTAAATGAACCAGCAATTGCAGTATCAGGTATCGGTTTTAACTACTAAAGTTCAAGTCAAACGATTGGCCGAATTCCGGTCTGAAATCCATGAAATTTACGAACGAAATCGAAGAAGAACGATGTGACCCATATCTCCCAGATGTCAGTCCGACAGAAGAAAAGATAAGGATTGATTACGATGCGATGTGATGGGTGGTCCCACGGGATATGAGTCTACTGATAGCATTAGTGACAAAAATATGAAGTAGTTCTTTCCTAAATATGCTGATAGAAGTCATTAATCAGGGATTACTGCACTGTGATTAGAGTTAAAGATTTTCATTATTATGAGAAGCAGATGTTAATACTGCATCGATAAGTTATCTTGGTAACATATTTTGCTTTATTTAGTCCCGTGAGATAATGTGTGGTGAACATAGCAAGAAAAGTATGATCTTATTACCTTTAACGAACTTAAGACTTATCTGGTTTGTAGGTCAAGCAAATTACTATGGAAGTGTGTTAGTTAATAGTAGCCCCAAGGAACGTTCTTTCTGTCATACCAGGGCCTCGGTTTATTTTATATAATTTTATTTTGTCATATATTACCTCAACATAATGACGTTTCTCTCATGTAAGGGATTCGTTGTTATCTACCAGTGGATCATGATCTGGATAGACCTCACCCCCTTTCGACAACAGAAATGAACCACCACAATTTTGTTATTGAAAATTCAAAGCTACACTTTCCAGTCCATTTAAGCGCTTGACGAACATTGAAACCAAGCTGTAACTATCACATTAGAAACATTGCATTTCTTAGAAAAAACCTAAACGCAGATCCTCTGAATACAGCAATTTGTGACCAAAGTCTTTCGAGGCTTGACTACTGCAACGCTATACTGTATATACGGTCTCCCCAACTACCTACTAAGAAAATTGCAAGGAGTATAAAACAGAGCCGCCAGATTAATAAAACGTGATAAAATAACCCCAGCACTGATTGAGCTACATTGGCTCCAAGTAGTAGCAAGAATAGAATACAAAATACTTCTTACAGCCTTTAAAGCACTAAAACATGGTGAACCAACATCCCTGAGAAACTGCTTAAGCTTCTTTAGACCTGAAATGAATATTATGATAAGACATGCAATGAAGCATATATAAGCTATTTGAACCTAGAACAAATTATTAGTCAGGTGAGAGAGCATTTGAACATTGTCCACCAAGACTGAAGTGAAGATCATACAAGAAGAAAGCAAATTTAAAAAAGAACTAAAGACTCTTCTATTATCCAGGAGCTATGATACTGACGAGAAAATACTAACAGACAATTATATTATAAAATACAGAAGCAAGCACCTTATTTTGAAAACGTACACGGGTCCGCCAGACAAGGAATCATCCCTGTGGATGGCTGTACATGAAACCAAAGTGAACGTTGCTAACACCATCTTAGGACTACAAAGGACAATGAAAAAAATATCAACAAAACTATGTATAAATTTAGTTCATTGGATTATCTTTGCAATACCATTATTTAACAATGCATAGATGGAAATACTTGGTATGCTACCTAGAAGTGTTGTTTCTGCGTAATATATGTAAAGTAATTGAAAAGTTGCTCCTACTTGTACCTGCAGTTTGTGTGATTTTGAAAACTTTCAGTGAAAAGTGGTAATTCTCCTTTTAGGTCACAGTCGTATAAATATCTCCACATAAGGTAATGACTTTTCTAACCTATAATATTGAGACAGAGAGATAAATGGTACATCTAAGATATCATGTTAATTGACCTCTATTTTTTTTCACTAAGACAGGACTTTAACACAAGGGGATGGTAGTTAGTTAATGACAAACTATTTTTTCCTGGTGTAAATGGGCAAAAAACCTTGCTAATTTCCAGGCAAAAGGAAGGAAGCATAACTTGGAAATTTATTCATTAACTGAATATGAACACTTTAATTCACCCAGGAGTATTTCTAATACGTAAAATGTCATCAGGGTCAAATAAGGTCTGCGCCATTTCCTATGGCTCATTCCAACTCGATCAGTGAAAAGAGCAAATTATCTCTTGTGCTGTGAAACCTAAGAACCTTTGCCTACAGCATTTAGTTTATCATCAGATCTCTTTTAATATAGCAAAAAGATTAAAAAATTGCGTATCTTTGCATTAGCAATTTTCACGTTAATAGTTTTCAGTTACTGATGATTCACACAGAACATATATACCCATTTTTCCAATTTTTCAATCAAAGATAAGTAGCACTTTAAATCGATTTAATTTAAGAATATTGCCCACTTTTTCTACGCCTTCCTAGTCTAGACTGAGTTCTTGTTTTACGAAATTTTGCTTTTAGTAATCCTACTAAATTAAGCTTTCTCTAATGTGTATCTGCTGTTCTCACTGCTCTACGTATCATATGAAACTCATGATTCCAACAAATTTACAGTTGTTACAGTTTTATATATTGATAAAAGGCTTGCTACAAATAGTGCCAAGCCGTTCTATAACATCTTCTATCAAGGGAAACTTCTCAGCAAACATTATTTATGAAATATTCCATTTGGCTTTTCAAAAACATAAATACAGAAAAATGTTTGCCAGTATACCAACTCATCATCAGCTCCCAGCTAAAATTAAATCCTCTCTTCATATAAATATATTGCTTATAGTGTGTAAGCCTAGAAAAGGACCTTTTAAAATTCCTCGTACGACTCATATAACTCATATAACTTTAAAAGTAATGTTCTTTTTACCAACCAAGAGCCAATTTGGTCAAGGTAAGGAGGTGTTTCCGGATGTCAAGGAAAAACACGATGACGTGTTACGGAGCATAAAATGCAGCCGTACGAAATGTCAAGTCTGGTTTCCTCTTTTCATATTTTCGTGTATGGGTACAACTTGGCCATTCATGTGTTTCGATAAAGAAATTCAGATGGTGACCCTACAGGAGGAGGTGATTATGCACCAGAACAATAACTAACATTACCGTAAAGTTTTCGCTCTCTCCTCTCTCTCTCCTCTCTCTCCTCTCTCTTCCTCTCTCTCTCTCTCTCTCTCTCTCTCTCTCTCTCTCTCTCTCTCTCTCTCTCTCTCTCTCTCTCGCTCTCATACTACAGCACTGACGAAATATTTTTAAAACAAGCTTTTATTCCCTCACTTCCACGTATATGGAGGTAATGCAGCCGGTGGCCGGTAATAAATTCACAAAAAAAATTGGGCTAGGAAAAATAGTCAAATTAATTTATGGTGGCCGGTAATGAAGGCACAGGGAAAAATTCGCAATCTTATTATCTTTATGATATATATAGTCTTTTGTTTATGTGTTTACGGTAATCGCCAACGGGCTTGTACTAAACATGCCGCAAAGGTGGATACAAACTGGATTTAAACCCTTAAGAGGTCACTACCTGGGAAAGAATAATGTTAACTTTTTTTACCAGTGACTTTTTTTTTTTTTTTTTTTTTTTTACATGGATTCGTCAACCATTCTTTACCACATTTCTACAGACTCGCCATCCCCCATAAGGAAGGCATTCTCTGACACTCAGTTTTGTGAAATAAAGTCTCGATCATTTTCACTCAAAAACTTAGCAGGCCTCATGTCACCTTTCCCCGTCACTTTATAAAACACGCAGAGGACTCTTAGTCAGAAATTCTATAAATTGAATATTCCAGTGAATATTCCTGAAAACTGTAACCGGTAGGACTGAAAGCCTTCCATGAAATAAACGGGACGCCATACCTTAAAAACTAACCGTAGAATCTTTTTGAAAATCATCTCATTATGTTTCCCACACCCAAGTTAACCAATCTCCCTGTGAACTAATCTAACCTAACCTAACGTTACCTAGGGGCCTGGCGTATCACGAGTCCACAATATCTGGACCAAGAAATAGAATACATAAAAAAGATAGAGAACGATCTCTGCTACCCACCTCATTTAATTGATTTATGTTATCAAAAAGCTCACAAACATTTTATAATGTTGATATTAATGAAAAAGAAATGCCTAAAAATGTACTTAGCTTACCTTATTTTCGTGGATTTGAAACCATAAAATCAATATTTAAATCGTTTAATGTTAATGTAGTGTTCTCTTATAACAATACCATTAAAGATATGCTAATTAAGAATAGTCCCGTAACAAATAACAACATCATTTACAAAATTCCTTGTAAGGATTGCCCTTCGTTTTACGTTGGTCAGTCAAGTAAAAAAATTTATGTGTAGTATAAATAAAGCAACATATGTATTCAGTTAGAACAGCCCAGACTTCAAATGCACTGTTTATCCAGCTTTGAGTGAAAAATCTCATTGTATTAATTGGGGTGATACCTCGGTAATTGCTAGATCTAATGATTATGTTTCAAGAAATTTACTGGAATCGGCAATTATACAAATCACTAATAAAAACAACCTAAATATTAGCCTGGGAATGTACCATTTGGACCCATATATTTGTAAGATGTTTATGAAGGACCTCAAAATAAATGAACAACTAATAAATTAGTCGCACATGTATATAGTTATTATTTCTCTCTGTCTCTCTCTCTGTCTCTGTCTGTCTCTCTCTCTCTCTCTGGTTCGATATTCTCTCTCCCTCTTTCTCTTGCTCGATTATATATATATATATATATTTATATTTTCTTTCGTCTTTTCATTAATAATAATTTTTGTTGGGAAAATGTGTGTAAAAATTCGTGATATTAAATTGTATATGCTCCCGTGTTTCTTTTTCAAAATGTACTGTTTTCTGGAAGAATCACTTGTTTACTGCGGGTATCCTTCAAGGTGTGGCTAGCCTCTGGCGGCTCCTCCTCTCTGTAGAGTGAAAATCGCCCTTATGGCTAATCTGGTAGTGTCAGTTTGTATATTAAGCCTTCTTTTGACTATGTTGTTCTTTGTAAAATCAGTTTGCCTCAGTAAAGAGTCCGAACAGGACCGAAAGTACTTGCCTATCTCGCTTTTCATTTTTTCCTTCGTGGCAAAAAAAACCTTTATTTATACATAGCATCACGTTTTATATACTTCGTGATCAAGTTATTCATATATATATATATATATATATATATATATATATTTTTATATATCTATATATATATATATATATATATATATAATATATATATATATAGATATATATATATATATATCTATATATATATATATATGAATAGGGAGGGGAGTGTATGTGTGTGTGTGTGGGGATGGAAATTGGAGAGGGTCCTCTAATTGAAATTTTGAAACGATCAACGCTTGATCGCTTTCTATCTTCTCAGCAGCGCATGAGACTGGGGGAGGTAGAAGCAGTATCGCCTAATTTTGGCCAGATCTCTCTCGCTATTTTTCATGAGTTTTAGCAGAGAAAAAAAAATGCTCCCAGCCATTAGTCGTAATCTCGTAAAGATCAGCTGAACGAGCATTCCATCTTCATCCATTGAATGAAAGAGTCTTACTAACCAAGAACTGCTAAGTTTGTGAACACGCAACGACTGAAATATGACCGTATGGAGAACCGTTCCATTAACAATTGCAAACACGATACATAAGTATATGTAGCTATTCTTTTGTTATTTCATCATTTGTGATTTATTTTCTAATAAAAAAAAAATAAGTTGACCTCACACTTTCTTTTGCTTGGGTACTAGAACCAGGCTTTTTCAGTGCTTCTACATGTATTGTCATTCTTATTTCTAGTTTTATGTGTGTATATATATATATATATATATAAATATATATTTATATATCATATATATATATATATATATATATATATATATATATATATATATATATATATATATATGGATGGGTGTGGCACACCTGTTTGCCGCTTGATTATCTCCATACAGCTCTTATACGGCTTTAAATGCTCCACAATGCGCGCAAAATTCCAAAAAATGTCTCCAGGGTGCTTACAGCGCCCCGTTCCCGCAGTTGGTAGGACTTGCTTCGCGTACCAACCCCACCATCAGATGTACCAACCCCACCATCATACGTACCAACCCCACCATCATCATAGCATAAGTTCTACACCTTTGTTAGCCAACCCCCCAAAAGAGAAATCTGGAATGACGCCAATGGCCACAAGAGACAGATATGGAGGTCAGGGGATACAAAGGAAGGGGTAGAAGTAGGAGTCTTTTCTCAATCAGTATAAAAAGTGGTTGCCATTAACAATAGGCATATCGAATAGGCGTCGGTTTGTACATACAACCGTTGATGTGAAAATGATTCACCTGAATTCTAGTACAGTATGCAGCAAAACCCGTGCGACTTTTTTATTTTTGTACTGGACAAGCATTGTTCTTAAGTTGCCAATTAGTATTAAATCTCATATTTTATAAATGTGTATGTATGAAGAAAAGTTGGTCACTTGTCATATAGAATCTTATCGTTGAAATATATTGGAACCTGGAAAACAAAAATATTTCACGCTACAATATTTCTGAACGAAAACTAAATAGTTACTGTAGCATGAAAACCTCTGCTCACCGTGACTTCCATGAGTCGTGGAATCGTCAGTCTGGACACAGTGGAAGAGGACATCGCGGTGGAGTGAAAGAGAAGAGTTGAGCAGAGCATAGTCTAATGATAACATTTGATGCATTTGGGATATGAATTCATAGTTATTACTTTTCGCTTTTGTAGTTTGTGTATAAAGCAAATGTTAGTCAGGATCATGATTTCGATACTTGCAATAAATTAAGTCTAGTCTCCGAGGGGTTTCTTCAGTTTGAAGAAAAAGTAAATAATAAATAAGTGAATAAATAAGCAAGGTGAAGAGTAATCTTCGATATTAGAAATACAATTAATTTTTTATTATTTTGCTTTTAATTTACGAATGGAAGACTATCAGGTGATATTATCAGCTACAACTGTCGAGTGCAGATTCTACAGAAGGACAACTGTAACGTATTATAAACAATAATGTCGAGGCCAATGCTATTGACTTTATATTACAGACTGCAACAAGTTGCATCAAATCTTTGCAACTTATGAAGGGTGTCTAAAAGACCATAAAGCAGGATTTGTGAAATTCTTCCACAGTCTTGGGTGTGATATACTTCGTCATTATTTTTTCTTAGGCCTATATGATATAATCGAGAAGCGCGAAGTGCACTTGGCCTACGGATAAGGCGAAGGCAGGCAAACTAAGCCATTGGCGGGCCACTATGCACCCTTCACTAGTTGGGTCTAACGAAAATCCTAGGTAAATCTCCAAGAAAGTAACTTAGTAAAGGCATCAATAAACCAAGTAGCAAATAATGAATATAATTGATAATAAAAACGGTATAGGTTAAGTAAATAGTATTAACCACCATATAATTATTTTCAAAAAATACGGTAAATTATTTCTTTGAAATATAAAATAAAATAACAAATTCCATCAAACAAATAGAAGTAAAACACAACTTCGTCTTTTAAAACACGTGTTTTCAATTAGTATCTATAGCTACACACACACACACACACACACACACACACACACACACACACACACACACAGAGCGAGAGAGAGAATTGATTGATATTTAGGTATGTGAGCGTAGGTCTACTACAAATATTTTCCCCACGCATAGACTCCCATACTGACAAGCAATGGCTTATGATGGCTTGTTTACTGTTCAGAACGGAGCCATCCCATTCCTTTGTCATAATGGCCCCACAAATTTTCCATGCGATTGAGATCCGGAGGATTTTGCAGGCCAGTTGATCCGAATAACTTTTGGATGCTGTTGTAACCATTTTCTCACTGGCATGCTATTATAAACAGAGGAGTTGTCCATTGCCAAGAACATGGGCAACGGTTCCGGAATCTGTTGCATCCTAACAGATGGAATCAGCACCTCGTCAAGAATGTCAACATATATACTGCCTGCCTTTTATTTAATCGCTCATGGATTTGGCACTAAAGCACCTGGTCCGCAAGACGCCATCCAACCCCAAAGGCCCGCGGTTATCCTCCCACCTCGTCGATTTGGTTCGATATATTTATCCTCAAACCTGAAAAAATAGAGAGAAGGATTTAGAGAAAATATAAATTTACAGATATTCGGAGAGAAACAATGACAGTGGGCTTACTTTTAAATATGAAAAAGAAACTTTTAAACTGCAGTTTCTTCCTCTCATCAATAAATCTTATGGATTAAGAAAAAAAAGGACTGGCGCTTTTATTAAGCCATCCTTTCGATAATATTGCTATAACACAGAACTTTTAACTTTAAGACTTGAAGTGCAATGTTAAGAAAATACTATAAGGTTATTCTATAAAACTATATATATATATATATATATATATATATATATATATATATATATAATAATATATATATATATATATATATAGTATATATATATATATATATATATACTTGTGGAGTTTTATTTATATATATATATATATTAGTATATATATATATATATCTATATATATATATATATATCTTATATATATATATATAGATATATATATATAGGAGGATATATATATAATATATATATATATCATATATAATATATATATAAATCTCCACAAGTATGTATAGGCCTATTTGAATTTTTTCTCCGAGAAAACAGTTCTCTAATATGCATTTAATCAAAACTTATAAAGACAAAATTATACCTTTTCGCCGCCTTTCCTCTATTAATGATAATATACAATTACAAACCATTTTAAATAGAAACAGCTACGTCAGTTGTATTTTCTGCCAGACTTAGTTTTACAGTAAAATAATTACAAGAAAACTTTGGTTATATAGGCCTAATAGTATATATTATGAATTCGGAAAAGAGGCATAAGAAAAGTTGTCATAGCATAGTAACCTTAAACGTCTTTTTTAAGTCAGTGCAATGTGTATTCAAACATTCACGAGACTCAGGAAAGCTAGCACGAACTTCCTCTGCAACTGGTTTCCCGCCAAGCAAACACTGCGAAGCGAAGGCGGGATTTCACAGAAATTTAAACTGCTTCTTCAGTAATGACAATTCCCAACTCCCACCCTAGCTCAAATTAATTTATATCTTCTCTTGTATTATTTCTCCGTGTGATTACATCCTAAACTTCCATTAAAAGATATTTGTCAGCAGGTTTAAAAAACCAGTGAAAGAGGAATTATCATTCATTAAATCTTTAGCATATATACAGACTAGGCCTATAACAAAGTATATCACACCTAGGCTACCACGTAAAAAATATATAAAGCAAAATAAGTAAATGTTCATTACCTGGTTTTTTCCTGGACGCCAGCAGTGCAGTCTTCTCTGTTGGTTCGTTGCAAATGTCTTCTCGTCACAAAATATAAGTTTCCCAAAACTGCTCGCTCTTGGACAGATATTCGAGCAAAAACCCGAGACGATGGTCCATATGCGTCTGTGTAAGTAGAGGTTTTTTTTTTTTTTTTTTTTGTTGAGCGCCCAGGTTTCCTACATGGAAAAATTGCTTCTCGAAACTGACGTCTTACAATGTCAACTGATGTTTGTATTCTTGTTTCTCGTTTCACTGAAAATGATGACGAAAATGGGTGTTCGGTTATAAAGTTAATCAACACTTCGTCTTCTTCTGCGGTTGTGCCGCGGGGTCTCCCAGATCGGATGGCTATTCAATCCTTCTCCTTCGTTGTATCGTTTTAGCTATCTATACACAGTTGTCTTGTTGATATTAAGACTATTAGCTATGTCTTTTTTTTGAAAATCTGTCGAGATGGAGCTCAACTATAGCTCTCCTTGTTGTGTGGGTGACGTTTCCGGTCGCTGTCGGGTTGCTCCAACCATGTTTGGCAAATGACCACAGTTGACGTAATGTTAGGCCACGCCCACAACTGCATCGCCGATACGTTCATTACATTAAATAAACTACTATGATGGCTTAAAAGTAAAATTCGTTAAGTATTTACGTCTTTTCATATTTACCATAATTAAGATTAAGGTGTTAATGTTTTTCTAATGATCTAGCTGATATTTTGATACAAAAAATATAGCTTTTTACTATAAAACCATGTTAAGTGAACTGTATCTTTTTTTGAGCGAAGTTTCAAAAGGTTTCGCCGTTGCAATTTAGTGTCATTAGAAATGTGAAGAAGGTAAGAGTTGCCAGTTAGTCCCTTTTTGAACGAAAATCACTGAAATCAGGTCACTCGAGTTTTGCTGCATACTGTACCATCCAACACTGACCCAGGCCAGGATTTTGGTCAACATTATTACTCTAGTCTCTGTAACAGAAACAGCAAGAATAGGACTGAGTTCAACACCCATATCATTCTCGACGACAAAAAAAAAAAAAAAAAAAAAAAAAAAAAAATATATTACCAAAAAGATGCGTTACGCGTTTATGTGATCACGCACTTCCTACAGTAGATTCACATCAACCGTGCATCTGATGTCTAGGGCTGTCCCTTACGACGCTCCTGATTGGCTGTTGATAAGCCAATCACAGGGCTAGAAACTCTCAGTCTTTCTTGAGAGTTCACACGGGCAGGATGTATGTTCCACCTCTCCTGAGGGATACATTTGAAAGAAGTATCCCTTAGGAGAGGTGGAACATACATACTACCTATGTGAACTCTCTCGAGAGAGACTGAGAGTTTCCAGCCCTGTGACTGGCTTATCAACAGCCAATCAGGAGCGTCTTAAAGGACGGGCCTAGTCATCAGTTGCATGGTTGATGTGAATCTACTATAGTGGATACATTTGCTATATGTCTTCAACTTGTATTGCTTGAAGAAGTGTCTATGTCTTCGGGTATGTTTAGCGTTGTGCGTCTTATATAGTGGCATTCGCTTTCTATACAAATTGAGAAAAGACTCCTACCTCTACTTTTAGCTTTCATCGTATTTTATCAGGATACGGAGTAAAACACTATCCCCTGACATCCATATCTGTCTCTTGTGGCTGGGCTTTATACTAAACCCTTTTCTGATTTCGTCATTGTAACGCAGGTTCGTTTTCCAGCTACCGAACATCATCATATCTTCATATTTCTTTCACGTGGATCTTAAGGCTTTGTAGTGACAAGTGTATAAAAAAAACGCACGAAGAATTCGAGAAATTAAAAAGGCATTGTGGCTATTACAATAAATTATATATATATATAAATATATATATATATATACATACATACATTCTAACATACATATTTATATTATGGCAACGTTCACGACTGATGCTTTCGTCGCACTTGACTTTTGCCCAAAAAAGTCACTTTAAACACATGCTCTTTTACTGGGCTCTTGAGAAAACTTATATTTTCATTCTGATTACTTTTGCGGTTTAT
>NC_087200.1:187598769-187629691 GCF_015104395.2 Macrobrachium nipponense | reverse complement strand
TTACTTTTGCGGTTTATGTATGTCAAGTGCCCATTCCCCCCTAGTTTTTTTGATTTCTCATGTAATTTGTGTGTATATATCGATGTTTGAATGTGAATTTTTTTTTTAGTCATTGTAACCTTGAAAATGCGACGATGGGAAATGTGAAACGCGGGCATAATAATATGTAGTAACAATGGTGTCTTCTCCTCCGCCTTTGATACTATCCTGAGTCGAGACTCATCCTGGATTATATATATATATATATATTATATATATATATATATATTATATATATATATAAATACAACAGGCGGAGGCTTCTCAAAAACCCAACAAAACAATGAAGGCAGGGGAAGCACACCAACAAGTCAAGAAACTCATATTTATTAGGTTACAACGTTTCGAAGCCAACCAGCAGGCCTCATTTTCACGATATAGTGTAGTAATATCTAATTAGTACAATAAGATTAAATGACAAATATTAAAATACACAGTATAAGGTACAATAAAACAAGCAGCTAAAAATATGAATAAGTGTGGAGGCAGAGGAAGGGCTGACCAAAAACGTAACCAGTTCACGAGAGACAAAGAGGTGTATGTAGACGTACGTGGCATGGGTATTCAGCGAGGGGGCGGGTGGAGGTAGGATGAAACCCCATTATAAACCATCTAAGGGGACGGACATACATAACGTCCATTATAGTAACATAATGTTTAACGTGAAGGCTTTTCTGAATCAAATAATTAAGAGGCGCATCCATTCCGCAATAGAAATATATTTACTAATATTCTCAATTTACTGATGTTAAAAAAAAAAAATCCCGACAAAACGACAACAAAGTCTGTTTTTTATTTCAGCATCAACGTTTTTAAAGATTATTTTTCTTCGAGATGAATCATTTCACAGACAGAAAACCTCCAGGCCTTTTGGAGACTGAATTTTAAATCATTGTTCCTCGGTGATTGTAATAAGAAAAACGAAAGAAAGAAAAAAAAAAAAAAAGACGTGGGCGGCTCGCCGTATGCCAGCTAAAATCCCTTCGTTTAACGTGGTTTCATCCACGGTCTAGGTATGGTATACCTAGACTGTGGTTTCATCAACGTACGTATTCGATTTCTGAAAGCCAGACTGCATCACCAGGGCTTTTTTTTTATTAAGAAATTTATCGATAAAATGGTTAAATAACTTTAAGATGAGTTGTATCGCATATTGCAGCAATAGCTATACCATCATGAATAAGAAGTATATTAAATTATCCCTTTATTCAACCAACATGGAAATTACGTGAGCGGTATAGTCTATCAACACTCGTGTATGGACACTGGCATGATCACATAGACCCAATATAAAAAATCTCGGTAACTAAAAGCGATAAATTCTGAAATACCTTTAAAACCAAGAAACCAAGATCTAATTTAAAACTATGTACTACTAGAAGAGAGAGAGAGAGAGAGAGAGAGAGAGAGAGAGAGAGAGAGAGAGAGAGAGAGTCTATGTACAATTCATTAAGATATCGGGCCATTCTACGTTCTCAAAATTATTTACGTCAGTTCCATATGTAGTGTATATCAGAAAGTAATGCCCCTAGAGCAAAGGGAATCCATCTTCTTTTAAATCTGGGAGGACTCTCATCTCCATTGCCAACATGGAAAACAAAAACGCTGCCAATAAAGTTAGAACAAAATGTGGCCTTTGGCAACTTTCCATGACTAAGGGGTACAAAGAAATTCGTTTCACAGATTTGTCTCGCGTCCTTATGGTAATGTAATGGCAAGGCAGGGTATAATTAAATCACCATAGGCTACGCCTCGCTGGACATATCCAACAGGGAATATGGTAGAAACAGAACCGCCAACAATAAAAGATGATTCATACTGAGCGCCTCGCATCTAAATGCATCTGGCAACAGCCCGGCCTACGTCAATGTTAATGAGATTAACGGAACAAGAAAAATGACAGAGCTTCATCACTTGTATCTGGATCGATTTTTCTCAAGAGAGCATTTTGCGATATTAAGAAATTAAGTGCTCCAGGGTTGGTTGTAAGTGGTCCTATTTTAGGCCATTACCAATTCCTTGCGATTTAATTTTATTCACACGAAACCATGTATGAATTAAAAGCGTTTAGATTAATTATGATCCAGTGCGCGTACTTTACACATTTATAAAACCATTGACATACGTGATCGTTTACATAATTCAACGCTATTACTATTACATTGTATATAATAAAAAGTACGCGGTCATATATATATATATATATATATATATATATATATATATATATATATATATATATATATATAACACATCTGAATCGACAACAGACAGAAATCCGATATGTCGTTCCCACACAGAAGCTGCCATAAATAAAAATAACTAATCATGATGTTAGTTCAAGTCATGGGCCGAACAGCAGTTGCCGACTGCCCCGTCTAACAGGCATGACTTCCGTTGTGTCAGCACTTGATGTTGGGCTTGGGAATATCTCAGTCTCCCCTTGTCCCAGACCCTCCATGATTGTCATCGTAGAAAATCGGCGCGTGGTGGCACAGACAGACACGGAATATTACCAGAATAATATCGATAAAAGTTTTGAGTTAAAAAAAAAGAGAGAGAGAGAGAGAGAAACATGAATATTACGTCATGACTTTCCTTATGTTCTCGTATTAAAAAAAAAATGATAAGACATGCAATAATATTTTCCAGTAAAACATACTGAAAAAATTTTTTTTTCTCTCCCCAGTCACGATCGAAACGGAACGTGAGGTGAACGTCGGCCTAGGCTGACAAGCTTGGGTAATCGCATTCGTTTGGGATACCGTCATATGTTCGGTGACTTATGCATATTTCTCCAACGCTGGATAATGAGATGGCGCATCAAGAGATGGGAAATCAATACAAGATTGTGAGAATATATATGCGGGGGGTCAATGATAACTTGGAAATTCTTAATATACACATGCAGTAAGCTAAGTCCTCTTACAAATGTATATATTATTATTATAAAAGTAGTTTAACCAGACCACCGAGCTGATCTTCTGTAAAATTTTGGATGAATGAAACCCTGAATTCTTCTCACTAATCACACATATTCATGTATGTGTATATATACATACATACTATATATATATATATATATATATATATATATATATATATATATATATATATATATATATATATATATTAATTATACACACTAGCTGACCAAACCAGCACTGAACGGGAAAGCTTTGAATGACAGACAGTCTACGACTCTACGTGAAGGGGGAGGGGGAGGGGGAGGGAAGAGAGGAAGGGGGAAGAGGAGGGGAGAAAGGGAGGGATTTGTGTTGATGGTCGACTGACAGTTCAACTTTTTTTCTGTACGAACGTTCACTATTCCAACAGTCGTGTGTGGATTGACAAATATTAATATGGTGTCCGTCCCTTTTACCCAAGCATTACTGTGGTGACTGGCCCTTACATCTAGGTATTGATATGCTTTCTCTCTCTTTTATCCAGGTATTTTTGTAATGTCTGTCCTTTTAACTAAGTATTGCTATGCTGTCTGTTCCTTTTATCCATGTATTGCACTGCTGTCTGTCCATTTTAACCAGGTTTTACTAAGCTCTGTCCCTTCCATCCAGGCATTATTGTGTTGACTGTCCCATTTATCCAGTTTATTTAGGTATTACTATGCTGACTGTCCCCTTCAACCAGGTATTACTATGCTGTCTGTCCTTTTTATCCAGGTATTACAGTGGTGACTGTCCCTTTTATCCATGTATTATTGTGCTGTATATTTTGTCCAGGTATTATTGTTGTGACTCTCCCTTTTATTCAGGTATTACTGTGCTGTCTGTCAGCTTTAGCCAGATATTTCTGTGCTGTCAGTCCCTATATCCAGATATTATTGTGATGACTGTCCCTTTTATCCAGATATTACAAGGCTGTTTGTCCCTTTTGTTCATCTATTACTCTGTTGACTGAAAAGCATTTCCAATAACATATTTCTATAGTCTTGAGTCTATGAAATGAAGTATGATAAACCCATATAGTTTATTTTCCACATAAGTTACAATGGGACAATGAAGGGCACACGCGGTCCAGAATTCTGTAAGTCACAAACATACACACTAACTTCTAAACATGCAAAAATTCGCACACACAAATATAATATATATATATATATATATATATATATATTATATATATATATATGTGTGTGTGTGTGTATATATCACCGTGATTCATATACATGCACTAAGCTACAAATATCCTTTAATATCCAATTTGCTCTACCTCGGAATTAATATATTTTCATGTATGTTAACCGAAGGGGAATTTTATTTTAGTTGATAATTATTTCGTCCTCTCGTGGATTCGCACCAGCGCACCGAGGAGAAATCAGGACTTCAGTGACGTCTTTACCGACCAGGACTGGTTGATAACGTCGAATCACGAGATGACAAAATTATTATCAATTAAAAAATTCCCCCCCGGTTAACATATACGAAAATATATAATGCGAGGAAGAGCGAATTGGATGTTAAAGGACAGTGGCAGCTTAGTGCATGTATGAATGTATGTATGTATGTATGTAATATATATATATATATATATATATGTGTGTGTGTGTGTGTGTGTGTGCAGGTGATTAATTTTTTGCTCGTTTTACACACACACGCTATTATATATATATATATATATATATATATATATATATATCTATATATATATATATATATATAATATATATATAGTATATATATTATATACAGGGTCCGCCAATGAATCGGGAAGATTTTAAAAATTATTAGTTATTGAAAAAATAGATTTTAAACAACTTTATATATATAAATGGAATCTACTTCTTTATCATATATGTTTTTTAAATGAGAAGCAATACTATTTTTTAAAAATTACCCCTTTCAAATGGGTACCATAAGTGGCATGGCATTATTGGAGTCGTACGTAAAAGTTCTCCATGACTTCTTGCAGCATATTTACCGGTATTGCCTCAATCTCGTTTGCAATGCGTTCTTTGAGAGCCGGAACTGTTCTAGGTGGGTCACTTTCGTTTTAAGATAACCCCATAAAAAATAGTCACAAGCACTCAAATCGGGTGTACGAAGGGGTCAAGGGATAACTGACATCTGAAATTCTACCCCCTCATTGCCTCTTCATTTAAAAAAATGGTAAAGAATGTAGATTCCATTTATGTATAATAAAGTTGTTAAAATCTATTTTTTCAATAACTAATTAATTTTTAAAATCTTCCCGATCCATTGGCGGACCCTGTATAATATAATATGTATATACTATATGAAGGTGTTTCCCAAAAAAGTGGTTTCTGCCGAGAATAGATAAGACAAAGATCACTGCCAAATTAATGCTTACTAAGTGTTGAATCGTGTTTGAACACCCCGCACAGAAAACATTAGCTGTTTCTCACACCTACACATAATTCTCATAAAAAAATGTGTCAGTGACCTTACACGTGCTTTGTTATTCATCCCTCTTACACACACTCTCACTTCCTTAAAGTTCTGGCCCTTCCTTTCCTGCAGTACTTATTCCTACCCAGCACGTTCAGTATTCCTCCCTTTTTCCCTCCTAGATCTTCCAACTGTAAATTTTTGCGCTAGCTTACCATCCTCCATTTCTCCTTTTCAGTTCTTCTTATATCTCATATACTACGCATCCCATTCATCTCTAAAGCTTCAAGTTTTTTCCTTCCATTTGTATACAACATCACACGTCACAGCTTGTGCATTCCTACCAATCTTTTGCTTCGCCTATTCAGTAACTTACCTCTGCTCTCATTCTTCTCTCTCCTAATATATTCACTCCATATACTCATTACATATCAATATTGTTCCATTGACTCGCTTTCTCCTCTTGCAAGTTGCTCCAAGCAGCCAGAGTGCCCCAAATAGAATGTCTTTTTTTACAATAAATGACGGTTTTAGTGGCACGCGTTTTCAGAACTGGTACATATATGAGACATTTTTACAGAAATCTTCTCATCCACCTTTCCTACTTGAAAAGTACTTCTAGTAAAACATATCGTAAAATCGTCCGTAAATAACGAACACTTCACCATAGCCTGTTTCCCCTACAAACTAAAGTCGCTCTGAAAAACTGGAGAGAGTGAGTAGGGGTTAAACAGTGAGCCTAACGACCTAATGGGCACGTGTCTTGGGCATCGGGACCTTCCCCTATACCCCAGAAATCAGCGACGACCCTATGAGCCTACAGAGGCCCAGGAGGACTTTTAACTAATATGATTCTTTACTCAAGCTGCGCTGTGCTCTTTAGAGTGCCTTTGGGTAAAGAATAATAATTTCAAAGAATTTAATTAATAATTTCAGGAATTAGCAACTCCAACCTTTGCTGGACGACCATCTGCTTCTGACTGCTCTCTCTCTCTCTCTCTCTCTCTCTCTCTCTCTCTCTCTCTCTCTCTCTACCGTCATTTCAAGCGGATTATTATTATCCAAAGAGTCTCTTACAGCGGACGTCACAATTGCCTTTTTATTTATTAGTGTTCTCTCAGCTCAGCTATATGCTTTACTTCTATTTTATCTCCAGTAATCTGAAGTCAACTTCTTTTAGTTTCCTGTAAAAGAAAACTATTGAGATGCTTTGTCTGTCCATCCGCACTTTTTCTGTCCGCCCTCAGACCTTAAAAACGAGGAGGCTTGAGTTGAGTTGAGTTGAATATAGAATTTAGGCCAAAGGCCTAGCACTGGGACCTATGAGGTCATTCAGCGTTTAAACGGAAATTGACAGTAAAAAGTTTGAAAGGTGTAACAGGAGGAAAACCTCAAAGGAGTTGCACTATGAATCAACAGTTAGGGGAGGGTAGAAAGTAAGATGAAGAAAGAGAATACGAAAAGAGGTACAGTAAAAGGAACGTAAGTGGTTGCAGCTAGGGGCCGAAGGCATGCTGCAAAGAACCTTAAGTAATTCTTACAGTGCACCGTATGAGGTCCACTGACAGCATTACAAACAACCCCCCCCCCCCCCCCCAACGGGGAGAGGAGGCTAGAGGGCTGCAAATCGGTAGGTTGATTATCCACCGTCCAATCATCAAACATACCAAATTGCAGGCCTCTAACCTCAGTAGTTTTTATCTTAATTAATGTTAAAGTTAGCCATGATCATGCGTCTCTGGCACAATAAGAAGGGCCACAACCGGTCTGTGGCTGCACGTTTCATGAGCCGCGGAGGAGAGTTTCATGGCACGGCGCTGAGAGTTTCATACAGTATTATAATCTGTACAGAAACCTCCATTGCGCCGCATTTTTTTCCTTTTTTCTTTCTTTTCGCAGGTACTGGCACTTCCGTCAAATCCCAAACATCGTCTTCGGTAGTTCGTAGTCTTGAATTCCACTTTGTTTGTTTTCACTCACCAACAATCTGTTCGAAGGAAATGTAATTCAAACGTTCGAGCTTGAAGTAACTCGGTCACTCAGAATGGGCACAGAATTGAAAATTTGAATTACATTTCCTTCAAACAGGATCGGAAAATGGATGGATGGGCAAAGATAAATCTGTTGGAACAAGGATTTGGAGTCTCGTTTAATGGTTTTCAGAGAGTTAGTGCGTGAAGACGATGTCCATGATATCTGGGAGGTGAAGGAAGTGGGAGTACTTGGGAAAAAAAAGAAACAATCAAGTAACTGTTAAAGCTTGCACTAGTTAATTAGGAATTTCGTTCTCTGTTATCTTTTCTCCATCGCGATCACTGGGGATTTATGATGGCCCCTGTTTGTTTGTTTTTTTGTTTGTTACGTTAATATGTTGCTTTCATATTTGGAGTGCCGCTTGTGCCTGAAGATTCGGAGGTACTGTGCTCCACAGCTACCTACTCCTTCCTGACCTCTATACTTCACAGAAAGGTTTTTCGTGCTGCCTCTTTTCTGTCAGTACTATACTTGGCCCGCTGTCCTTAGAACTGCGGGAAAGCCTCTCCTATTCTCTGGCAGTCTCGTAACACCTGTCGGACCACCGTTCCCATATTTAACTGAAATGAATAAGAAATGAATTGAAGAAATCGGTGTCGGCTCCTTCCTTCTACTGTCAGGCTTTGGAGTGATCTCACAGAATCAATTTACCGAAATTCTTATCAGCTCATAGTATAGCATTTCTCACGACTGGTCTGTTGCTTCCTTCGATGGTAATTCGCATTTTATTTTTTCTTAATTAGTCTTCATTAGGTCTGGGTCAGGTAAAAGCACCGAGTTGCAAGTCCCACCGGTCTTCTTCATAGAACTATACCCTGTTTTTTCCATTTGTCCACCCGCCTGTGGTGCTCGCGAATGGTAACACTGCGTCCTAGGCTTTAAATAGTCACATTTAACTTACATTCAACAACAATAACAATATCCTATTTCGAATATTGACGATGTAATTCCCACACAGTAAATTATTAAAACACTTTTCAGTTGCAAATATAATTTTATTTACCTAAAACTTACACATAACATAATTATTTAAATACCAGGACGCAGTGTTACCATGCGCGAGCACCACAGGCGGCTGGACAGATAGGAAAACCCGAGTATAGTAAGTATAAGATCTTTGATATAATTGCTGAGTCTAGAATGAAAATGAATTATGACGTCGGATTATTTGACAATTTTTCATCATTCATGTTGCGGTGCTTAGGATGAAAGGGCGAGCAACTTCGAATGACGTCATAAAATATGGCGCAGTCTCCATACAGTAATTAACTGCCAGAGGAAAATACTCCAGTTTTCACTTCCCAAGATAAGGCGACCGTCAGCAGACCCGAAGAGTAGCCTTCGACCATTCAGGGAGGAAACCGCACCCCAGCCTTAAGCAACTTCCCTAACTCAATGGCCATATAATCTTGTTTACTCTGAAGGAGAAACGACAAAGAATAAACAGAGTAAGCACAGGAGCCATAACTCCCCCCTCCCCCTCTTCACCCCAAAAGGGATCTTTATAGAGAACGCCGATGATAGCCTATAACAGCACCATTTCCCCGCCCGAAGAACCCTAAAACACTCACTCCGGATGGCCTCTTTTGCACAGACACTGAAGCACCGACAGTCATCCATCCTCGGCCGACCGCGAATCGCGACTCCCATCTCAAGGGGTCTCACCGTAAAGGCCGGATATTAAAAGGGTCCGATATGGGATTAAAGGGCCGGACGTGATGATCTGTATACACACAAATCTCTCCAGTGGTCATCTTCATAAGACACTGTTACAAGGAGAGAGAGAGAGAGAGCGAGAGAGAGAGAGAGAGAGTCACTAGTTACGGGTTATAGGTATTGCCGCCAACCACTTCACGGTTTCTGACATTTCTTGTTAGAGAAGCACGAGATGCAATCTTTGTCAATATGGAAGGAGATGCATGGTGCATAATGACCTCTGTCTCAATACGAGACACCTCTGTTTTAATATGAAACCCGACCACTGAAAACTTTGCAGAATAGACATCACAAAACTTTGCACATAGGCCTACTGTTGAGCAGTTTGATAAGTCATTCCGTTTGTTCTCCTTCCAGGGTGCCTCTCAGATAACACAGATAACATAAATTTATAACCCCAAGAAAACACTGAACTACAATAGACTAATAGTGAAGACAGCTAAAACGTCACTTATAAAGAATAGACTAACAACGCTATCTGATTCAGCAAGTCAGTTTTATATCGGCACGTCTAAATGCACACATTTCTTACGCCGAGCTTTGGTAATTCTAAAAATCTAGCGTAGCATATCTCTCCCGCTTTGCATAATTCAACAAGTTCTTACTTACCTTGGAATTGCCAAATCTAAATAATTTCGTCAAGGTTAGCTTTTTAAACCGAAAAATTGAAGTATTCTCAGCGAAAAGCTAGGCTCAGGTTTCGTTTATTCAAAAAAGCTATGGCAGAGATAACTTCAGTAAATCTAGCTTTGCTCCACAGATATAAATTGTTTTATTTTTCATCCGGATACATCCTGTCGCCTATAGTAGATCACATCAACCATGCAGCTGACGTCTAGGCCAGTCCCTTACGACGCTCCTGACTGGTTGTTGATAACCCAATAACACGGCTGGAAACTCTCCTCAGTCCCTCTCGAGAGTTCACATAGTCAAGTTGTTTGTTCCACCTCTCCTGACAGACGTATCCCTCAGGAGAGATGGAACATACAGCCTGTCTATGTGAACTCTCTCTCGAGACAGTTTCCAGCCCTGTGATTGGCTTATCAACAGCCAATCAGGAGCGTCGTAAGGGACTGGCTTAGACGTCAAATGCACGGTTGATGTGAATCTACTATAGTTAAGTGAGAAGGAAGTAGCCGCTTAAAAGCCAAGACAAAACAGATCGCTATTCAGGACTATTTTCTGGAAGAAAAAAAATCAACGGCAGTCTTTACGTGACTTCCGAACCACGTCGAGAGTGAACTTCCATCACCAGAAATGCAGATCTTTCGCTCCTCAATGGAATGCCCGAGAATCGAACTCGCGGCCACCAAAGTGGCACGCCAACACCATACCGACCACGCCACTGAGGCGCTGTTAGAACTATTGTAAGGTAGAACCTGACAAAGAAACCGAAACGGCGACAAGAGACCTGAACATTATTGTAGAATGCAGATGTAAACAGATAAACTCAAGAAGCAAAAAGAACCGGAAAACAAAAGGATAACTCATAAACCAAAGGGGGGGGGGGGGGGGGGTGGGGGGGAAGCTCCAGAACTTAAGGTATGGTTTGGCTGATAAGTGAAGTTACGCACTTGACGGCAAAGCATGTAGGATGCAAGACAAAATGTCCGTAATATTAATAGAACACAACACTTGAGCAATCTTATTATCACCAGAGCTAATTCCTCTCGATGACCATGGCAAATATTCTTGTGGAACTCTAAGTGGAACGGGGGGTGGGGGGAAGGGGAATTAGAGGCCACTTTGGACACAGATGACGCTATTTTTAATATTTTTTATAATTTTTTTTTCTTTACCATTTTTAACAGCTTTTCCTTCTTTATGGAAAGGAACAAAAAATCGGTGTGGTAGGTAAGTCAGTACATTGAAATGCAAGCCTCTTTCTTATATGTTCAAATTGCAGGGCTTACAATACTTCTTATTATAATGGACATGACAGACTACAGCCAAATCGTATGACCTGGGCCGCCACCTACATTATTACTTTATTCAAACTGCATTTTGATCTTTGAATTGTTAATAATTTATCTGTAAAGAATCTAAATTTCTTTCTTTTTTTGGTAAAACTACACTTATTCTGAATACACAGAAATCGTTCCCATGCATGTCATCTAATTTTTTTTTTTTACTTCTGGTGTGGTTATACTTTCTTCATTATTCATTAACATAATTTTACATAAATGGGAAACACACTACAAATTTCAAAAGTGCCATTGCCTATTAAATTAATAATATACTTAAAAAAAAAAGTCAAGAATCTATCCAAATATGTTGGTAGATAAGTGTCTAGAAGATCTGTTTTCTTAGTGCTAGCTTTTCCCTCACAAGAAAAAAAAACTCAGATACAGTGAATTGTTTCGGATAAATATGACGATGAAGGTCCACTGCTGTTACTAATGGGCCTTTTGTTTTGCTCTGTGCTGAGATATTTTCTGTTTCTTTAACTATCATTTACGTCCAATTGTGTTTGTTTGTTTGTATGGTGTTTTTACGTTGCATGGAACCAGTGGTTACTCAGCAACGGGACCAACGGCTTTACGTGACTTCCGAACCACGTCGAGAGTGAACTTCTATCACCAGAAACACACATCTCTCACACCTCAGTGGAATGCCCGAGAATCGAATTCGCGGCCAACGAGGTGGCACGCCAACTCCATACCGACCACGGCACTGAGGCGTTAAATTAACCTCATGGGATCAAGAGTATCTAACTCATTTTGAGAACCGAACTTCCCACAACCAGAAACAATACATATTTTTATAGCTACGTACCTATAATACGTAGTATCAACCTTGACATTAACCCAGGTGCAGAGACTCAGGAAACCAGACGGGACTTCTTATTTCTCTGTCTCACATTACAAGCAGTGTTACGCAAACTACAAGAGTTGTGAATGGTTGCAAATTGCCAGCAGCGCATTGCCAGAAATTCGAAGAAAGCCAGGCAATAGTACTGAAGCGATCCTCCGCAAATCTTGGCGACTGACTTCAATTGAATATAGTTGAATTTGGGCCAAAGGTCAAGCACTGGGACCTATGAGGTTTGAAAGGTGCAACAGGAGGAAGACCTCGAAATTGTACTACGAAACAATTGTTAGGAGAGGGTGGAAAGTAAGATGGGTGGAAATAAGACGGGAGAAAGAGAGTATGAAAGGAGGTACAGTAAAATGAACGAAAAGGGTTGCAGTTAGGGGCCGAAGTGACGCTGCAAAGAACCTTACGTAATGCCTAGAGTGCACCTCATGAGGTGCACTGACGGCACTAACCCCTCCCCGCCTCCTTACAGGAGCAAATATTGGCTATGATTCATGGCCTCACGAGCGGGAAGCTTCACCAAACGCCTGTTCACGTTGTCATTTACGCATGAAACATATGGCATTATATAGTGAATGAAAAATTCATTTTATAACCACGAACAAATCTTTTATTCACTGGATACTTTACCACTGATACTTGACTAATTGCCGAACTATATAATGTTCCAAAGTAGCAGGGGCTTTCTATTTTAATTTCAATATTTATGCAGTAACATATCACAAAAAGAAATACAATGACTTCTCGCTGATCGATGAATCACTGATAAAGCAAAAAAAAAAAAAAGAACGCTTATACTGGAATGAAAATGTTACAACCTATCTTCCTTCCTACTAAAGAACACTGAGGAGACCGCAAGGGATAAGTCTAAATAAGATGACTGTTGAGTCGAGAATCGAACTTCGTACCACCGGATTGGTAGCCGAGCGCGAAAACCACTCATCCAGCGATGAGCTTATGATGCTCTGATAACTGTCCCAGATCTCAGGGCAGCGTTTAATCAGTATTACTTGAACTATTATGCATTTGAATGATGTTAAAGAGGTATTGAACTTGCAGTACTGTGAATAGCCAAGTTTTAAACAGAAATTTAGTAATTATAGTACCGCAAAGCAGTATTCAGGGACCAAACTTACACTGCCTAAGTACTACTATTAAATTACAGCAGGTTCCGATTAAACAAAGAAATCTGTAAATATCTTGGTTACACAAAACTTTGAAAATATGTCCAAAATTAATACGGCTGAATAGACCTAAGAGGTGGGGGCAAAAGAGAAATCATTCTCATTTGTTGTAAAAGACTAAAATTACATCAAAATAGCTGTATTAAGAGCTTTAAAAAATGCGAGATTCTTACAGACATATAAGAAGGATCAGGTACTAAAGGTGAAAACAGAACCTTACCAAATAAGAGATATGGTTTTACAGAGAAAACGTCTCAACAAAGATGGAAGAGCGTGTTTGAAATATTTGTTAGTCTTTAAGAGTAACTACGTCATCAAAAGAACAGACTCATGAAATTGCTGTTCTTAGGAACAACCTAAAGAGGCAGCCACATTACACGCGAATGTAACTCAACATAAATGACCCATATCGGGAATAAGAGCTGAAAAGTTCAAGATAATGCCATGTATGATAAGGACACCTGAAACGGTAAGAAATCTAAAGCGGGCGCGTTGGTCACGCAACCAAAAGTCACGTTGGCGGAAAGGGTGAGTTGGCAAGTAACGTGCCTTGAGGAAGGAGGATGCAAGACCTTGACGTAGATGGTGTTGTTGTTGGAGATTAAGCTGGCCTTATGCCAGCACGGGCTCTTGCTCATAGAGCAGCCTGTAGATGTAGATGGTTCGACAGAGAACAGATTCCAAGCTAGACCGAGATGAGCGTGGCAGCGCATATTATCAGGAAGGTCGAAAAAGGGCTTTAATATACTGCTTCATGTTTCTCTGAATGGGTTCACCGTCTGTCCATTACATTATGGACAATTTGTGGCACTCATATTCCCTTTGCAGTCATCCTATTTCAGAAATTTGTGAGGAATCACACATATAAATATACATACACAAATACATACATATTTACATATATATGACCGGTAAAAATGTTCTGTCACAACAGAATTCCATCTAATAAAAGGAGCCCATAAAAACGCCAACATATAGAAAGTAGTAAGTACTATATTTCAGAGACTGCTGTCTCTCTCTTCGTAGGTAATGAATGAGAAACGTTACAGAGGAGACGGCATTTATACCAAGAGATCCTTTTATTATATACATACGAGTATATGTATACGAGTATACTTGATAAGAGAACCTGAGGGCTAATGCATTTTGGAGTCAGTCCTCCAAGATGGAAGAGGAGCGTGTTTGGAATATTTGTATACCCGACCAGACACACACACGCACACATACACACACACACATATATACATACTATACATACACATTATATTGCGTGCGTGTAAACAAGGGCACAGTAACATTAAACAAAGCGCCTCAAAATCGAAAACGTAAGTTGGAGCGGAAACAAAAGGCGTTACATTTTGAAAAAGACCGACTTGTAGCTGATGAGACAGAGCTGCAGTGCAGCGGAGAATGAAACAATATACGGAGTGGCTTTCGTAAGTGCACAGACCTACGTAACGAAAAAGGCGATTTGAAAATTACCGCTGTTACACGTTCCCCGAAACTCCTCCTCGTTTGGAAAGACCTCCTAGAAAAACCAATTAGTTGAGGTTTTTATTTGTTGGGAGGAGAAGGCAGCAGGAGAGACGGCGGCGATGCTCCAGAAGGAGGGGAAAAGGACCCGGCGGACAAATTCATGTTGGTCAGTAAAGTCAAAAGTGGGAGAAGAGGAGGGGAGTGATTTGGATGATGCTGCTCTGAAGGGAACACGAATTAGTTCGTAAGGGAATTGGGGTAAGGGGGAGAACGATGTATAGAGGGAGGGAGGGAGGAGGGAAGGGAATGGCAGGGGGAAGGATGGACATATTGCTTCTCCGAAGGAAGTGGTAGGAGGTTGGTTGAGTATATTTACAGAGTGAGGGGAAATGTAAGATGAGGAGAGGACTGGGGTGAATGAGGGGTGGGGGGGTGGCGATCCTGGTCAGAAGGGTCAAGGGGGAGCAATATTTAATACAGGAGAGTGGACGGCGACGCCGTCTTCGAGAATTATGTGGCCGGGAAAGTCGTAGTGACCCTGTTTCCGCTGTCCAGAGTTGGTCTCGCCATATCCATAAAACCGAACCCCCTCCCCCTTTCCCCTAATGCGCTCTGTGGAGAGGGGAGGTGGGAGGGAGGTCGCCGAGAGAGAGAGAGAGAGAGAGAGAGCGGGAGAAGTCCCCCCATGAGACTCACTTTTAATTCCATTTGGATGAGTTCATTATCGTACCTCGAGTAGCACCGTAGTGAATGTTTCTCAAGATTGGCCTTAAGGAGGAGGGTAAAGTATATATATTATATATACTCCATAATAGTATATATATATATATATATAGATATATATATATATATACTTTCTCGAACTCTCAAATAAATGGAATGCAATACTGATAAAAGATTAGTCATCCCGTTACCACATCTGAAGAATCTCAGTCAGTGTGTGTTTGTCTGTGATGGTTTGTGCGGGATTTTGCTCGTAGGCACGATTGATCGCGCAGCAGAAACAGATAACCTTTTACAATGAACAATTCTACACAAAAACTGTAACTCAGACTTCCTTGAAATTGTTAATGTTAGGTGCTAATCACAGACCTACCAACAAGAGATAGAAGGTTATCTAAAACATTTCCAAAGGCAGGATCTTTAAATAATTTAATAGATAACCATTACACAGATTGACAAACTGTGGCACAGGTGATAGTTTACTTTTAGCGTTTCGAACTTTTGTTGACATGACAGTAACTATTCCGCGTACAGTGAAGTTACGATATTATAACCCTCCTGAGGATGGCAGTAATCACAAGAGCATACTCTGGACCGCATGACCTTGATGATGCCTACGATGATACCTTCTTAAAATAGTATTCCAATCGTATTAATCACGAGGTCGTTTGTTCCTAATCATATTCATATGTCTTTCTACATTTCCACACTTATTACGGCCATCGAGAGGGATTCCTCTTCGAAGCCTAACAACGTGAGAAGTACAAATGTCTCTCAGCAGGAGCTGACCACCGAAAGTGCTTCCTGGAGAGAATCTAAGCAGCTTATCCGTAGATTAAAACGCACGTTGAGCTGTTTGACATATTGGCGACAGCACCAAAATGAGATGCCATGTTGATAGAAAATCTGATTCCGTTTCTTTTTATTGTATAAAAAAACTTTACCAATCGTAAACCTATGTAATTAATTTAGAATTCTGCGTAACGGAAAAGGTGACATTTGATATCTGTAATGGGAGAAATGGTTTTATCTCTGTTGTTGCTATAAATTTGGCAGATATGCAGAGATTAAACACACGTGGGAGGACACAAACATCCCCGCCAGAGACGTCTGGTCATTTTGGAAGTACTATAGCTGCCTGAAAACCGAGCATCATCTAAGTGCGGTCTACATCCAGGAGAACGAGTCTGACAGTCGACAGATTCATCAACACTGGTTTCAGAGCAAGAAAAATCATCGACACAGAAAATACATTATTCGCTTCAAATATGTTTAATTAGCTTTCAAGCGTGTCAAACCACCATAAGGTCTGAGTCACTTACGTAAGATTTATACGGGAGTGAAAATACACAACTATTCAATTAACTCATGAAAAAGCTACTTTTATGAATACAAAATGGTTACTGGTTTTCAAGTCATGTGTCCATGATGTGGATGACAAATAATCTCATTTAGAGCAGACATGTGATCCCCATTAACTAACAATATGGAAGACACGTTTCTGAACCTGCAGCATGAGAGGATGACGTCACAACCCACAGTGTCAAACTTGTCTTTGGTAGTGAGCATTATGAAAATGATGACTTTCATATAAGATGATGAAAAGGGATGAAAAGGGAGACACCTCAATCAGAGCAAAATAAAAGAACTCCCAAATCTTTATAAATTGTTCTCGTCAATGATATGAAGCCTTAAAGCAAAGTTCAGCAAAGAATTTGTCAGAGGCTAAACCCAATTTTTCCAACTTTCGACTATAATGAAAGAGGACATGTATACAACTGTGGAAACGAGTCACCCTTGCTGCCGTTTCATGATGAATAGGTTCATCTTAAAGATCTAGTTTACTTCATGTTTTACTCGAGAGGGTCACTGAAGTCAATGATCTTCCTCTTGCTATAAGGGTTATTTTTGAAGGTTTAATTGATCCTGTAGAAGGTGACTGACAGAGCGGCCAAGATAGTTCGCAAACAGCCCTCTTAGGATTTCGGTCTTCGGAAATTGAGGAAACAAACAAACAACAGGCGAGATCCATACAAGATCTTTTCCTTTGAGGCACATGAATAATAACCATTTAAGTTTCACAAGAGAGAGAGAAGGGGATAACATTTTGCCCACGATATGCCAACGCTACCCCAAAATCACAAAATCAGAATCCTTTGGCATTCTTCAATACAGAGCAGCGAGTTTACCCAAAGGTGACAGGAACGTAGCCTAACTTGACTCTGAGCACAACTGATGGATTGATTTGTTATTGCTAACTGCTGTAACAACAGCCGAGTCGCAGGCACCAAAGTAAACTATTTGGTAATAACCTCACAATATTGAAAAATCTTAAATGCATATTGGCATCTGTTAATACTTTTCCATAGATGTACTTGAGAAGCAATACTTTATGAAAATGATAACAAACAGACATTAAAGGTTCCAATAAAGAGTCAACAAGGTTCCAATAATATCTAACGTGATCAGCGTAAGAATCGAAGTGAAAAAGTTTGGCCAAGGAGCCAACAGAGTGCAAGGCGCATGCGTAATCTACGGTTTTCTCTCTCAACATTTTACTAACAATCTCGCTCCAAGATGCGTGACGCCAGCCAGCATCAGAAAACAAACACGACAGGGAATTTACCTCCACATCTAGTGGCTTAAAACACGACAATAAGCAAGTAAAAAATGCGCCAATATTTATTGGGTGCAATAGAGTTTCTGTACAACATATAATTAAGGCCACAGGAAATAGATCTATCTTCCCGTGGTCGTAGCAAGAAGCACGACCATCGCTAAATTTAACCTTAAATTAAATAAAAGACTGAGGCTAGAGGGCTGCAATTCGGTATGTTTGATGATTGGAGGGTGGATGATCAACATACCAATCTGCAGCCCTCTAGCCTCAGTCGTTTTTAAGATCTGAGGTCGGACAAAAAAAAAATGCAAGGAGAAAAAAAAAAAGTGCGGACAGACAGAAATAGCCGACACAATAGATTTCTCTTAAAAAAACTAAAACTAACAAAACCGATACCCGAGCAAGCGCAGAAAATGGACATGGGGACAAAGAAGACGGGAAGGGTTGACAGAGAACTGCCATAGTGTATTTTTATTCGCTTCGCCTCCTGAAGATATGAGGCAACAGAAGGCTGCGGACAGACACTGACGAAAAATGTTTTGAGGTGATGCGGTCATGAGGAAGTAAAGGAGGAGCCCTAAAAATGGAGGAAGAATCAGGTTGAGAGATGAAGGGAGAAGAGTAGAAGAGGAAGAAGTTTGAACATCGCGGATGGAGAGAGAGAGAGAGAGAGAGAGAGAGAGAGAGAGAGAGAGAGAGAGAGAGAGAGAGAGAGTTTATTATATGAATAATGTGCTCCTGAAAAGAAACAATTGCAAAGAAACCGACAGTAGAGTAACCCAAAAACACTGAAGAGAAAAGAGGACCACTCAGGAGGAGCCAGAGAAAGAACAATAAACCTTCGTTCGAAGAAGATAGCACAGAGAAATGAGAAGAAATGGCCACAGCAGCGAGAAAAGAGAGACAGGGATGGGGAAGAAGAAACGGAAAGCCGATCAGGAGAAGAAGAGTCGGGGGAGGAGTAGAAATGATTTGGTACGGCCGTAACAAAGTCCGAACGACAGTCGTTGTTGGTCTAGCTCCATCTGGTGAACCATTATAAAGAAGGCGCTTCCTCGCTGATAATTAATTCTGGCCTTCAGCTCTGGTTTATCCTCTTGTCCCTCCCTCGTCTGGCCCAGTGATCCTTTTATTGTTTTTCTTCCCTCCTTCCTAGCTAAATTCCTCCTCTTCCCTCGCAAATCGTTTCCCTATCCCTTTTACGCGACAGTTCCTAAGTCCATTAAACTTATTAGCGTTGGCCCTCATGATATAATTACCATTTCTTTGTCAGGTACAAGAAAGCAATTAAAATGATTGACCTGAGGTTCCATATCGACGACCAGCAGTTCCAAACAGCCGCAAAAGAAGTAAAGAAGAGATTATTAGTGAAAAATAAAGGACGCCCCTTTCTCCCCTCAAGGGAATCTCACTCAGTCCTTCACCCAACCTTTTTCTTAGTCCATAAAGCCATCCCTCTCCTATCAGCCGCACCCTCATGGACACACCCAAACCGCCCCCCCCCACCCCCCCGCCCCGCGCCCACCTCTGTGGCAAACCCTTATGGCCGCATTCATCAGAAATATGATCCGTCGCCAGGATACCCACTACAGATTTCATCAGATTTATAAAGGAGGTGAGAATTCCTTTAACTTTCGTTCGGGCGGTCAGAGTGTGTGTGTGTGTGTGTGTAAGAAGAGTGTCCTGTCTCTATCGATGACAAGGCCATCGCACGCGCGAGAGAGATAAAAAGGACCCACCCAGAAAAATAATTCCACAAAGAAAAATTTCTGTGACCCAAAGCTTTCTCTCTCTCTCTCTCTCTCTCTCTCTCTCTCTCTCTCTCTCTCTCTCTCGCGTTCCACAAACGTCTTCGGACCCCGTCAATCGCCATCTAGTAAATTAAAACCTAATGTCAAAAAGTGTCGTCCTTGTGGGTCGACCAATAAGAAACCGTCCACAAGGCAGGAAGGATAATCACAATCGACGATGACAGAACAGTCCCCCCGAGTGTCTGGGTGTTGATAGAAAACGGAGGCTCGTAAAGAATAAGGGGACTGAATCCTCTATACTTTGTCTCAAGAGCAGATGACCACCACTTATTTGGATTAGATCCTGACCATAGGAGGGAACCTCGGGGTTTGCAGAAACCGCCAGACGAAAATCTTATTTCGTCTGTTGACTTCACTATTCGGAGACTTTCTCCATTTGCGAGGCTTCCGGTATCCCCCCCAACCCCCACCCCGTAAAAGGGTAGAGGCCACAGTTATCATCACGCCACAAAGAGCGAACGGTTACTCTACAAAATACAGCCGGAAATGATATAGGGGAATGAAATTTAAGGAATATTTATTTCCACAATAAAAAAAATTACAGAGTACAGCATATTATTTGAAGGCACACGAATACCATTTCAAAAACGAAGCCGTAGGAACAGTTCCCATATTTTTGCAATAAAACTGCTTCCATAGAGCGAGGGAAGATTTAATGTAAAAAAAAAAAAAAAACGAAATTTACCACTTGGGATGTACCAACTAAAATTTAAAATAAATCAAGAACACGAAATTTTAGACCAACAGGACGCACACAATCAGCTGACAACAGTTGAAATATGATCTTGCATATCGTCAGTCTTCAAGAATAATAAGAACAGGCTGAAAAATATATGAGCAATCATGAATTCTCGCTAAACGTTTCCCTATAAGACTTAGTAGATACAAATATGAACAACAGGTTAGTTAAGTAACGGAGAGAGAGAGAGAGAGAAGAGAGAGAGAGAGAGAGAGAGAGAGAGAGAGAGAGAGAGAGAGAGAGAGAGAGAGACCCAGTACCCAGTAGACGTCGCAGGAATAGAGGTTAACAATAACAAAATTTCATCCGAGTGGACTTTTCGCTTACTCGGGGAGTAAGCCTACAAACTACTTTGTTGCACTTATGTTGGTCTTGCTGTTGTAGTTGGGGTGTGTGTGGTGGGTGGGGGGGTTAAAGCCTTAAAGAAACAGGAATTTTAGGATAGGATTTTTATGATTTACTTATTAGAATGAAAACCTAAAGAGTAAATAATGACAGAACAATTATTCCAAATAGAATATAGCTTATCTAATTCAATTTTCCTTGGTGAAACTACGTGCTATTTGACCGTAGATTTTAGCACGAGCCCCGAGTAAGCTGGAGCTCGGATCGCGCCTTCTAAGAGCTGAGTTCTCTAATCTGGTGTCTGTCTCCCTCAGCCAGAATGCCAAAACAAATTTTCTGTTGTCCGCATTTTGCCATCAAAGTTTATAAAACGGGTGAGCGAGCAAGTAGAGGAGCAGTATCCTTTTGTAAAGTGCAGTATAGTGTTTTTTAATTAATACCAAGTAAAGCATTCAATAAACCTGTAGGTGCAAATTCCTCCTACTTTTAAGAACAAGGCGTGATCCGACCTCCAGCTTACTTGGGGGCGCATGCTAAATTGTATGGTCAAATAGATCGTTGTTTCACCAACGAAAATTAAAATAAACACGCTATATTTTATGAGAAATCTTTTTTCTGTAACGTATTGTATGCACATTCATCATTTATTACATATATATCCTATCATATAAATCACGTATTTTCAACTCAACGCGAAACACCTCTTTCAGACTTCTTTAGGCTTTCCTACCCCGCCCCCCAACCAACAAGAACAAGAACAACAAAGTAGTTTGTAAGTTTACTCCCCGAGTAAGCGAAACCATGATCTGAACAGTATTCAAACAAAACATTAGTCTGAACGGCCACTATCTACTTCTCACCTACTTAATGTTCTCTCCTCCTCACCCTCTTTCCCTTTCCCTCTCAGGCCGATGGCTTGCTCCTCTGCCTTCCGGAAAAAAAAAGCTAATTCAGTGGCTGAGTTTCTTCTCTGAGAGAGAAAAAAAGTATGAAAAAAAACTTGAACCAAGAAAATCTCGAGACTTATCTATTTACATTCTCGTAAATCAATCAAAGCAGTCACGCCTTAGCAGAAAAAAGTTTCTTTCATCTAGATCACACGACATTGTTGACAATTCTCGCTGAACCCATTATCGCTTCTAGAACTGGAGATGGCAAACGAATGTCATCTTACAAACTATTGATACATAAGCGTGTTAAATCGTGGGGCTTCGTGGCCACCGACATCTCGCCTTGTGCAGGAGTAGGCTAACGTACTTTTGTTTGTTTGTGTGGTATTTTTACGTTGCGTGGAACCAGTGGTTATTCAGCAACAGGCCCAACGGCTTTACGTGACTTCCGAACCACGTCGAGAGTGAACTTCTGTCACCAGAAATACACATCTTTAACGTAGTGAGGGTGGGTAGAGGTCGGTCCAGTATGTCATAAATAAATCCAAACACGAAGGAAAAACACAAGCAAATGTAATATAGACCATTGAGCAGATTTCTCATTTTGGACTACTTTCTCGATAGGATTCCGATATAGTTCTTGAGATGACTTCTAAATAAGAGTTTATAAAAAAAACATCTAATCGTTTTAGATCGCATCTCTGCAAATTAACGTTGGACAGGTTTGGGAAAGTATGTAAACAAAATCAATAGCCTCATTAGCTTCAATAAGATTATTCTTTGAGAGGTGAGAATCTATTACATATTCCGTCGAAAAACGGTGACATCAGCATACTACGACAAACCTCGTGAAAAGAACGAAAAAAGGAAGGACGCGTCCTTTCAATGCCAGCATTATTATTCGTCGTCTGGGCTACACAGCTAAGATGGAAAGGGCAGCCCAGGGCGTTTTTCTTACCAAGGCCGGATGGAAACAAGGAAAATGAAATAAGTATGGCTGCGTGGAAGGGAAGCAATGAAATAGACCCTCATTTTGAAAGAGGGACGAGAACTGGAAACAGCTGTTAGCTACAGCTCGTCTTTTGCCAGCATGGACTCCTCCTCATAAAGCAGCCGTAAGTTGGAGTCAAGAAAAACTACGAGTCAGTTTATTTTCATCTGGCAGTAAATATCTGTAGTCAATACAAACGTGGTAATCGTGATTAGCTGCTCTCGCTGCTTGGCATCAAGCATGGATTACACTGATATTAGCTGCAGTTATTTAACGTTAGCTAGAGAGAGAGAAACGACAAAGCTTGGCAATAAAGGCAAATTAGTCATGGAACCGGCCAATCCACAGACGGCTGATGAAATTACCCAGAGAAAGCAGAACACCTCAACGTAGGAGGGATTCATTCTCCTTCAGCTCAACAAGATACAGTGGTGTACAAACTTGAGCTACGCTTGGCCAGGCGTCCTGTCAAATCTAAGCATGAAGATAATACACAACCGCTATAAATACAACCTAAAAATATGAACCTGTTCTTCACACTGGCGTCACCAGATGCTACAGTGATGGACACTGAAAATACATTGTCTCTGTAGTAACATTCAGAAAGAAAAATATCTACTAATTCCTCAAGCAACATCATCCTTAAAAGGTTCCTCTCTAAGACCATTCACGCGAAACCATTATTCTAAGGTAGCAAGTACCAGCTTTTCTACATTCTTGGTGTGGTGCTACAATTTCTGATGAAAATTCTTTTATGATGTAAAATAATATTAGATTAACATGACGCAAACTGAGATGTAATTTTATTTTGACATATCAAGGGTCCCTAAGGATTTTTTTTCTTAGTTTTTTGTAAACTGCGTTCCAAGGTCTATTGTAAGATAAGAACTGTATCTGCTGGATTAATCAAAATAGTTGTCTGAATCTCATTCAGTGTAGGAATATGAACAATATCCTAGAATTTTAGAATCACTGCTGTATCCCTCCTCTCTCTCTTTCCTTGTGGTTCCAAACTTTTGTACATTACGGTTTATACTTACAACTAAACATAAGAACGTCTAAGGGCCTTTGTTAATCTCCCATTTTGCCTGTTTGCTCTTGAAAACTCGGTCTCCACAGGTTCATACCATATTAAATTTAAAATATATGTGAGGAAAAAACCCAGTGGAAAAACCTCGTGCGAATAGATCCTACAACTTTAGACTGAAACTGAAAATGCAAAACAGATCTGACAGCGCTGACATCAGCGCACACTCATCTACGTCATTCATAAGGGAATGGATGACGCCCATCAGTGTACGATACTAAAGAATGGTCGAAGTTACCAAAAACATTACAACATACTGGAAAAACGGCTCAGCTGACACATTAACAGTGCTTTTCAAAGTGCCTGGGAACTTACAAAAGTGCCGCCTCTTCTCTCCTTACTACCAACCGTACACATGACCGACGAACATAGTTCATATTCACTCTTTCTTTCAGAGAACTCTGTCTCTCTTTCTCTGGGAAATGTTTCAGGAAAGAAACAATTCAAGGTAAAAATTTAATTGTCACATTAAATCTGACCGAATATATAATAATTATATATATATATATATCATATATATATATATATATATTATATATATAT
This sequence comes from Macrobrachium nipponense, assembly GCF_015104395.2. Taxonomy (NCBI): domain Eukaryota; kingdom Metazoa; phylum Arthropoda; class Malacostraca; order Decapoda; family Palaemonidae; genus Macrobrachium; species Macrobrachium nipponense. The sequence continues at coordinate 187,605,310 of NC_087200.1, read as the reverse complement.
ATATATAATATATATATATATATATATATATACACACTCGTCAGTCTGCGAAAACTGACTTTGTTGGTTCCCAGTGGTAATTGAACATTACGTCATAAGACTCCACACACCTAAAGAAGCATAGCAGGCCAGTCTTGAAAGGTACGGACTGCGAATAAAGCTAGAACAGAGTTGTGTCCTTGACAGCAGTACTTTAGTATGACCTGGTCCTTAGAACCGAACCATATCGATAAACGGGTAAAATGAATTACACTCAGTTTACAACAAATCATATGAAATCGTATCTCGTTCGTAAATAGTCCATGCCACCTGTTTAGTCTGCTTCATTGAGAATCATGCACCGATTTCACGCTAGCATGCTTTAATTTCTAGCAGATGAGAGATCACGTGCAAAACGTCAATATAAAAACTAAGATGATGAGTGTTTAGGCGATGGATATGCTGTCCATTTTCGGATAAATTAATACTGAAAATGCAAATCACTCTACGTGCACGTGCTTAGCCCTTTGTTTCTATCACTACTGAGGATGGGGTTGTTGTAATATGTGAAGATAAACTCATCTCTGCGAGTCGTACAGAGTCCAGGGGCTCGCACCGAGCCTCCTAAACCCTTCAGCACTTATCAGGAAGGGTTCTATCAGCATCATTGCTTAATCTACAGCAATCATCCGACCTAGGAAGATAAAAACAAAATACATAACGGAGACCTTTCGACTGTTGTTGGAGGGAAATGGAATATGTTCGTGAAACAATCATGACAGGAAATCGTGTTTACAGCTTCCTCTAACGGTCACCGTTGAAGTAACTTTTTTTTCTTTTTTTGAATAAAGATGGCAATGTGGGGAAGATGCACACATTCCGCCAATAGCAAAATGCAGTCCGAGGACCTGGGCTACAGCATCCCACACCAGACAACGAGAGGAACAGTTGAGTGGAAAGATTAAATTGCTCCTTGGTGACGACGTATTGGTTCCCAAATATATGAGCAAGTACTTCTTGGAGGAAATACTAATTTACAGAATAAGTTACTTTTCATTAATATATGCAATAATGAAGGCTGAAGAGGCTCTATGAATCTTTTTATCCTCATATAAACTAGTTTATTGAAGAACGCCTCAAAATATCTAAATGATGAACAGTGTCAGTCCAGTGATTATTCTGCAGTATGACTTGGCGCGCATAATACTTCTGAAGGCTTCTCTGATGTTGTTGCTAACATTTCATAAATGATAATACTTGGTTTCGGTGATTTACTTTTCTTTACTGTTATTTTGTTTGAGGAGATAGATGATAATAACACCTTTTCTTCTTCCTCATTCACCCTTCAGCCCAAGACCAAGAAATGACGCCGTCAGACAGGTTAGAACTCGCACAGGAAATCACTGGTTCGCAGAAATGAGCACAGAAACGGCTGTCAATTCTGCCGGTACAATGAATAGTACATTGACAGTAATGTACAAGAAGGCGTGAGTTTTAAGCATAGTACATCTTTCCAGTTATTTTCATGGAAAGGATTAGAGATGTACGGTATGCAAGCTGAAGTTTGAAACCGGTTTCTACAAATATCTAAAAATGTACTTTATACGGGAACTGTCTAGGGCAGATGCGAATTTCACCGTTGGGGACATTCAGAAACTGGAGGATTCATGCAAATAGTACCGGAGGTATTTGAAGTAAATTTGCCTTGAAACATAGTTTTGACTTCGGTATAACCTCCACTCGCTCCTTGTTTGACAGAACCAGTAAATAAATACCACTTGAATACTATATTTTTTTTCAAGGTTTTTCAAAAGGTCTACAAATTCTTTAGAAGTCTACGGGACTGAAAAGTTTTTTTTGTTTTTCAACTAAAGATTTGAGATATAATGCGCATTTCAAAACAGGCTTTTAAAACATACACCAACAAAATCATATTGTAATATTAAAAGGTCAACATTTCAACAAAGAATTAAATTTCACTTCTGAACTCTTCATTACTGATCTGTAACCTCCAACCTCTACAGAATCCCGAAATATTTCCTTTCCTGTGTCGCATGGAACTACAGCAGGGAAACATGACACAATAAATTCAAGTTCGATAAAAATGACAACAACAAAAAACCGTCCTATTTTGTTCCTTTTCTCCTCTCCTCGTTATCCCTTTGACCAAAAGCCGATTCCCCTCACTCTCTCCCCATCCTCCTCTTCCAACTTTCCTTCTTTCTCTCGCCCTCCCTTTGGCATGTAATAAGCTTCACCAAGCTGAATAATTCGCCCACTAATATGTTTCATTTGCATATAATCTGACCCCCTAAAAATGCTGCGAGACAAGCTGTACGCCAGTTTTACTGCCATCTTTTCTTTGGCAATGACGCGCCGGGAAGGCCCATGGCTGCCATGCTCGCTCCGCCGTGATGACACTCCTCGTGAAAAATGGCCTCGGGGATATCTCCTTTGCCCGCCAAAAAGGATTGCGTTCCGATACAACGCTTTCGATCATACAGATGCGTCGAGGGACGCCTCAAAACGCCCCGGCGAAATGCATTTCCCCCCTCTCGGTTCAAATCCGCGCGAGAGACGAAAAAGGATAAATAACCCGAATAAGAATGAAAAATGCAAAATACATAATATATATATACGTATATATGAGCGAGCGTATTCACCCTAATGAGATTCGGATGCGACTATGCCACGTCTCCGCACACAATGGCTCTGTATGCTTCCTGACGTCATTAGCATTTTTATATCCTCCGTCCTCGTGCTTGAGAAGGGGAAGGCGAAAGGGGGTGGGGGTTGGGTGGGGGGAAGGTGGCAGCTATGTTTATGTGTCTATTGTGGGGCTGGGGAGGGGGAGGGTAGAGGGGACAGGCACTGCGTTTCTCTGAATTCATACTTACATGTATGTATGCGTTGATCTTGTGTGAGTAAATTTATGCTATGTGTAGGCGTGTTAAGAAAGTATACTCTTGACGACGATTATTTTCATTATTTTTTCATTAAAGTGTTGGTAAAATAAAAATATTTTGCATGAAAAGTGTTTACTTATGATGCTCACATGAGTAACTACTCGAAGAGCAAAACATAAATAAATATTAATACTGTTTAAATGGATGAGACCTCTTACCACTGAAGATCAGAGGAGCTCTAAGAATAAACACAATAGAGTTCAAAATAAGCAAAAACAGAAAAAAAACAGCAATGCTAAACGAAACATGTTGAATTCCAACAAGATGGGACTGATGCCAAGCAACCAAGGAAGACCAAAGTCTTGTTCTCCACCCGAAGTCTCACAAAGAACTTCGCGCCTCAGGACCAGACCGGAAAGCATTGCAACCTTTCGCACAAAGGAGAACAACGCCGTAGAGGGGGATGCCCTGCGCCAGGAAAGGAATCGTTAACACTACGTACAGCACTGTAAACGAAGTACAGAATTCAGATATCCGAGCATTATTCTAACACGTCTGATCACTCAGCCTCTATAACAAACTCAAAGAACAATCAATGTTTTTTTTTTTTCTTATACACGTTCATTATTGTTATTATTTTCATTCAGAAGATGAAACCTATTCATATGGGACAAGCACACAGGCGCCAGAGTTGAAATTCAAATTTCCACCAAAGGATATAGTTCTCGTTCGAATGAAGTAATAGAAGGTAATGGGAAATATAGAAAGAGGAGATCAGTTATCAGAAAAACAGATAAATTAACAAATCATTCAATAAATAAAAACATGCATAAAATACAAAGTTCCGACTGCACAACATCATCTGGAAGGTTGTTCCACAGTCTAATGGCGTGAGGAATAAGGAGCCTCTGGAACTGGTTAGTTCAAAATCAAGGCACATTTACTGCATACTGGTGCTGCTCTTCAGCGAATCTAGTTGCTCTCGCCAAGAAAAGAGGATCAGGAATTAAATGTGACTGTGAAAGATCTCTGTTAAAATACAACTTATGAAATGAAAAAGTGACAAACAAGATACCATCCACTGAGGGTCCAAGTAAGTCATGACCGCTAATATTGGAAAATAGAAACGTACCACCATGAACCACTCTTTCTAAAAGAGATGAATCCTTGGCAGAAGCAGATATCCAAATTATTCCAGAAAAGGGAGCACAAATGGCCTAATACAGGTTGCACCGATTTTACCACTGTTATAGATATATGAGGCTTTACAAGCTATACATAACTTGTGTGCAGCATTTGCTGAAACTTTCATTCGACATTTCTCAAAAATAAGATGCGAGTCAAATGTTACGCCTAAAATAGTTTAAAGATGCAGTCTCATTCAGCAGTCCCACCCACCTGAAGGGGAGGATGGGGTGGAAATCTGTACGACATCTGCTAATCCTTGGCGCTTTTGTTTCACTGGAGTCCAGCCTCATACCCCCACTGACTACATCATTCACTGATCCGGGCCATGTCCCGATTGAGGCTTCAATTTTCATAAGTGGAGAATTAATTACACCTGCAAGTGTTATGTCATCACTTGTATACACTAAAAATAGCAATGGACCAAGAATACTACCCTGTGGAACTCCAACAACAGCAACTCGCTGCTGCCTACTTTTAAGGAAATCCTGAAGTAATCCTAAAATATATCCACCCACTCCAAGATTCATTCTGAAGTTTATGAATAACTGCCTTGTGATTTACTAAGTCGAAAGCAGCACTAAATTCTATTTGAATTACTCTACGCTAAAAATCCTCATCAAGGTTCTACAAATGGCATCTCAAAAAGAGCATCACAGGTACCTAACTGCTTCCTGTATGCCCATTGACTATCAGCTAACAATCCTTTAGATACAACATGTTTATATAATGGCTTAAAAATCATTTTTTCAGCAACTTTGGAGAGCACAGGGAGATAGAAATTGGCAAGTAATTACTGCAGTTTGCAGATATGCCACTTATTGGAACAGTGATTGTGTTACTAAGATAAAGCTTATCTGCAAAAATACTAAGTTGACATAAAAACCTATAGACTCTATCAATATTGGGAGACAACTCGCTAGAAAATTAAGAAAAAAAGGAGGAAACCGGCCAAATCTTCTCCAACCCAGCTATCAAGATTATCCAGAATTTTCTTAACATCCGTAAAGCGAAATACAAATTGTGTAAGAATAGGTTCAGGATGACAAGTATCAGGGAGAAGGACACTCTTACTGACTGCTTACCTTTAAAAGCTTGATGAAGCAGGTCAGCCTTTTCCTTAGGCCCAGTAACCACTCTACCATTATTTGTTAGTGGTGGTGGAATGGAAGACGAGTCTGACACAAAGATAGATGATGCCAATTTAGTCCACCACAGACGATGCTGCGTAATTCCTTCAAGCTTCCCCTTCAAGGAATTATTGTAATTTGTCTCTGCTGTATGACAGCACAGCAAGACTCAACAAAAATAGTGTCATTTTCATGTTAATGATTTCGTCTCCATGTGTTGAATTTGGTCTGTTTGTCATGGTAAGCTCGTCTGCATATATCATCAAACCATGGCTAGTCCTTTGTTTTGAATTTGATGAACTTTCTGGGAACATACCTTATTAAAATAACCATCAGCATTTCATTAGACTTCTTGGGGTCAGGATGTAATAAAGCATCTGATATATTAAGTTCCTGAAAAGCTTCAATAATGAGATCCCAAATGACTGTAGATTTCAGCCAGGCCATATTTCCAGTGGTGGCATCAGGAATACTGACTGACAGGTACGTCCACCTCGATGGCCCAATGATCAGACGCGACTATTTACAGACCTTGGACTTGAAATTAGCTGTAACATCTGTGAATATGAAGTCTGATCTATGTTAGCTGGACATAATCGGAGGATACACAGAACTCAAGAGCATTGTTATCTCCACAAATAACGAATGAAGCTTTGGATTTCTGTGACTGGCCCACTAATCCTTTCCAAGAGAGTCACAAAGGAATCGTCGATCTTCGGACTGCAGTAAGCAGCAAATACATAAACATGTAGAACTTACTGAAAATTTTAAAGCAAAACAATACACTCCAAGGTATTTCATAAATAAATAAATATTTATTCACAGTATAATGAAGTTCTGATATTTTTCCGTAGATGTCTTCCTTCCTTAGGTATAGTCAACAAAACACCCTAATTTTTCTATGACTTGACAACACAAGTAGCATAGTTTCCTTTCTCTCAAGTTCTTTAGTGAGTAAAGTGGATAAGTTTACAATGACATACTTTTTAATGCAATATAGAGCGACAGAGCAGTGTCTGTTTTAAAACAACCTATGAGTAACACATAGCAAAGGATCATATTTCTTCTCCCCCAACCCCACTACTTCTCTCTTTTACTACTTTTACTGATGCCTCATTATTTATGAAGTTTTCCCATTCTATTGTTCTTGTTTGACAGCAGTTTTTTTTTCTTGGTTTCTCTCCATTCGGCTGCAACAAATTAGTGTCTTCAAACACAAGGTACATAGACTACTGCATTGGTCTCGTTGGACGAGTGGATTTCGCACTCGGTTACCAATCTGGTGGTCCGAAGTTCGATTCTCGGCTCGGCCAACGCGAAACCAGAGGAATTTATTTCTGG